>NC_069503.1:294169058-294769058 GCF_027579735.1 Bombina bombina | reverse complement strand
TTATTTTCATAGGGATTAGGTTTAATTTTGTAAAATTTGGTAATTTGATTTTTTATTTTATGTAATGTTAGCCTTATTGAGGCTTCCTTGAGGACATCTTGCCACTTGGATGAAGACTTCTCCCGGTAAGTGAATCTTCAGGGGTTAGTGTTAGGATTTTTTTAAGAGTGTATTGGGTGGGTTTATTTTTTAGGTTAGGGCTTTGGGCCTGCAATAGAGCTAAATGCCCTTTTAAGGGCAATGCCCATCCAAATGCCCTTTTCAGGGCAATGGGGAGCTTAGGTTTTTTTAGTTAGGCTTTTATTTGGGGGGTTGGTTGTGTGGGTGGTGGGTTTTACTGTTTGGGGGGTTGTTTGTATTTTTTTTTTACAGGTAAAAGAGCTGATTTCTTTGGGGCAATGCCCCACAAAAGCCCTTTTAAGGGCTATTAATAGTTCAGTTTAGGCTAGGTTTTTTTTTTTATAGGGCTATTAGATTAGGTGTAATTAGTTTAAAGATCTGTCATTTGTTTTTTATTTTCTGTAATTTAGTGGTTGTTTTCTTTGTGATATAGCTAATTTAATTCAATTTATTTAATTGTATTTAATGAAGGTAATTTATTTAATTGTAGGGTTAGGTTAGGTGGTACTGTAACTTAGGTTAGGTTTTATTTCACAGGTCAATTTGTATTTATTTTAGCTAGGTATTTATTAAATAGTTAATAATTATTTAGTAACTTTTCTACCTAGTTAAAATAAATACAAACTTGCCTGTAAAATAAAAATAAACTATAAGCTAGCTACAATGTAACTATTAGTTATATTGTAGCTAGCTTAGGGTTTAATTTATAGGTAAGTATTTAGTTTTAAATAGGAATAATTTAGTTAATTATAGTAATTTTATTTAGATTTATTTAAATTATATTTAAGTTAGGGGGTGTTAGGGTTAGGGTTAGACTTAGATTTAGCATTATAATTCGTAAGCTTGTCTAGCTATATAAGATCCTGTTTTGCAATGTCTTAACAAATCAGTTACCAAATGTATCAAATTACAGCCCTATGCCCTGACGAAGTCACTTACAAGTGACGAAACGCGTCAGTGGGCGTGACCTAGAGCTGCGATCACTCACTGTCTGACTGTAGCCTGTGCTTATCGCTGTGTAACAATTTTAACACAACATAGTTCATAATTTGATACATTTAGTAACTGATTTGTTAAGACATTGCAAAACAGGATCTTATATAGCTAGAGAAGCTTACGAATTCTAATGCGTTCATTTGTTGAACCTAACAGCTTATAGCTTTTGATTCATGAGAAAGCTAAGAGGTGCAGGATTCTAGAACTAATTTAACATACAGGCGAGTCAGTTGATACTTTAGCGAAGGGTTTACCTATACCTCACTTTTTATATACACGCTGCATGCATGGTGTGATTAGCTATAGGGACATTAGCAAGAAATCGGCTGACTGAGTTCAATCTCAGCAGTACGCAGGCAGGAGGATGCCTTTGAGCGCATAGTCTGTGTGAAGTGTTTGATACATGAGTCCTTATACATATATTCACCTACGCAGTGTATGACTACAATTTGAATGCCAGCGTTCAGAGTGCACAAACAGGTCACACAGCCCTCTATTTTTATCCTTTGTTTTTAATGTTAGTTTGATCAGTTCGCCTGAATTGAGAGGAATGGATGATCATTACTCATTCCTAGAATTGACCATTTAATATACTGTTCGTCTTTGCATACATGTTTAATAAAGTGTCATTTTAACCCACTTATTTACAATTAATAATAGTGTTTAATTCAGCACTTGGCTTCAATGCCACAAACCCTTTGAATTCCCCTAAACCTACTTTGTATTTGATTAAAAGACCAGTGAGTGCCTTCCTTATCTCATATATATATATATATATATATATATATATAATGCGAAGTGAAAAAGTTCCAGCCGCGAGTACAGCTAAAAAATATCTTTTCGATCCTTTAAAAGCATAAACAATCAGCATACAAATAATCAAAAAGAGGCGACAGATAAGGTCTTACGCATTTCAGCCCGCAAGAGCCGTACTCATAGACCACTGATCTGATGCTGTAGCAGCACAAATATATACCTTGTTAATTAGGTCAATTAAAATCACATTGCCCAGTTTGAATACCATGTTAACCCTTTATTGTCTTCTTACTATTAACTTGTAATCTATTCAATCTATAATGGGGGTTAAAGTGAATGTATGTTTTTGTTATATGCAAGTTAGACACTTCATTAGACCCATAGGCCTCTATTTAACAAGGTCTGGCAGACCTGATCCGACAGTGCGGATCAGGTCCGCCAGACCTCGCTGAATACGGAGAATACGCTCTCTGTATTCAGCATTGCACCAGCAGCTCACAAGAGCTGCTGGTGCAACACCGCCCCTTGCAGACTCGCGGCCAATGGGCCACCAGCAGGGGGGTGTCAATCAACCTGATCGTACTCGATCGGGTTGATTTCCTGCGATGTCTGTCCACCTGCTCAGAGCAGGCGGACAGGTTATGGAGCAGCGGTCTTTGTGACTGATGCTTCATAACTGCTGTTTCTGGCGAGTCTGAAGACTCACCAGAAACACGGGCCATCAAGCTCCTTTCGGAGGTTGATAGATAGGCCCCCTAAACTTGAGAGTTCATTCCTTATAGTGTATGTTTATATCTTTGAATTCTTATACTCAATAAAATACAAAAAACTTTTTAGTTGCTCAGTAAAGTAGTTTAAAGTGTGTTAGTGGAATTATTCCCAGAAGTTTATAAGGTCAAACCTAGAGTTAAATCCATAAGGTGTATTTGTTTTTAAGCGAATCATCCAGTAGACTTCTCTTTTACTTAGGATACTATCCAAATCCCCCCCCCCTGGAGTCTAGTGTAACTTTTTCTATAATTGTCCACTTCGATGACTTAGTATTTCTACCATGTTCCTCTATGACATGTTTTGTTATTGGAAGGAGTTTATCTTCTCTTTGTCTGCTTTTTTCTGTATCTATAGTAATGCTGGAAAGATGCTATCTTATATGGTTCCTTATCTGTGTTACCATCTTTCCAACATACTGTAGTTTACAGCGTTTGCACTCTAGAAGGTACACCACCCACTTTTCTCTACAATTAAGACATTGTTCTATATCAAATGTCTCTCCAGTTTTTACTGAATGAAAGGTATTCTATGTCTGCAGGTTTGCAGGCTTTACACTCTCTAAAGCCACACTTGTGTAGCCCTTTTACTTTTAGCCAGGATGATTGTTTGTTGGCTGCTTTGGGGTTTGTGGGGGGTACTATGTTTCCTATTGTTCTTCCCCTTAGCTACTTGTGCTAGACTACTATCTGCTCTTAATATTGGTAGATTTTTTTTTATTATATTACAGATTTTGTTATATTGTGGTGAATATTGAGTAACAAACTTGATACTATCTTGATCATGTTTAGATTTCTTATTGTTTATGTTTTTATTAATTCTGTCTGGTCCATAGTGGACACTGCTACACGGGCATTCTTTATAGTTTGTCTATTATATCCCCTGTCTTTCAACTGTCCATCTAGACGTGCAGATTCTTTAATGTAATCTGAATGATTTGTACAATTACGCTTTACTCTCATATGTTGACCTTTTGCTTATGCTTTAGCGTTGCTAAATAAAGTGTTGCAATATCTGTAACATTATAACATAAATTAATTTTGTTGCTACATCTCTAGCCTTATTATATTTAATATATTTTGCATATGTTTAGGGCAAAAGTCCATTCCTATAAGGTTGTCACTATGAGGCATATTTAAGAAATGTCTTGCGGACCTGATCCGACAGTGCGGATCAGGTCCGCAAGACATTGCTGAATGCGGAGAGCAATACGCTCTCCGCATTTAACATTGCACCAACAGCTCACAAGAGCTGCTGGTTCAACGCCGCCCCCTGCTGACTCACGGCCAATGGGCCGCCAGCAGGGGGTGTCAATCAACCCGATCGTACTCGATCAGGTTGAATTGTTGCAATTCCTGTCCGCCTGTATATATATATATATATATATAGCAGCATAGCTAATAAAAGTTTTGCTATAACAATATCATTATAACAAAAATAAATATTATTGCTACATCAGTAGCCTTATTATCTATATTATATTTGGAATATATTTAGGACAATAGTCCTTCCAGATAAGGTTGTCACTATACCTGTTGGTTATATAAATATACATTTTCAATAAGTTTGCCAAATAGAGTTTTGCTAAACTGGTATATTTATTATATATATATATCGAACAGTTGAATATAAAAAAGACTGTCACTACATCTGTAGAAATTTTTATATATAGAGTAAAGCAGTTTGCACTATAAAATATTTGCTACTTTGTTAGCTTAATTTTATATCCTGTAGCTTTATTAGAAGTTACATATTTTCAATAGATTTAGGACAGCAGTCCATTCAAATAAGGGTGTTGTTACACCTGTAGGTTATATACATATAAATATATGTTTAATACACCTGTAGATTAATTTATATATATAGATAAAAGCAGCATTGCTAAATAAAGTGTTGCTATATCTGTCACATTATAACAAAAATAAATATTGTTGCTACATCTGTAGCCTTATTATCTATACTATATTTGGCATATATTTAGGACAACAGTCCATTCAGATAAGGTTGTCAGTATACCTGTTGGAGATATATATATATATATATATATATATATTAATTATATTATATTAATATATATATATATATTAAATCAATCTGGGTTTTGCTGCTGCTGTAGCTTCAATATATATATAAAAAAATTAAAAATAATTGAAAAAAACATGCCCCCTAAAATATATCTTTAGAAGAACAATCTGATGCTAAAAAGAGATTAAATGAGAGAGATAGAATAAAAAAAAAACTGATGAAGAAAGGGCCCATTTAAGGGAATCAAAAACAGTTCAGAAAAGAAAAGAGAGAGCAAATATGACAGAAAATCAGAGACATAAAGAACAAAAAAAAAATGCTTATGCTCATAGAAAAGCACGTTCAGAAAATGAACAATCAGAAACACAAAAACAGTTTAGGAACATAAAAGGAAACTTAGTGCAAGTTATGTAAAAAGTCATCGTACAAATTTGGCAAAACATACTCAACACATTGCAGCACTTGCGAGATATGATGATTCATTTGATCATCATAACTGTCGAGAGCTAAATATAATATGCAGCAACTGTGATGCAATACATTTTGCAAAAGAGCCACCATTAGACAAATTATTTAGTCAATGCTGCAGAAAAGGAAAAGGAAATATTGAAGCTGTTAAAGTTGCTCCTTTAATAGAAAGTTTAATGACAGGAAGTCATAAACATTCAAAAAGAATTTACAAAAATATTAGATCTTTAAATAATTCATTAGCATTTGCTTTATTGGGGGCGAATATATAGCTCCTCCTCCCGGTTATGGTCCTTAATGTTTTAGAATTAATGGACAAATATATAACAGAACTGGATCACTACATCCTTCCAATGAGGATAATAGAAAGTTTGCACAACTGTATATTCTTGATCCAGATGAGGCTGCACAACAGCGCCTTATAATTAATGAAAATACAAATTGCAACCCTGAATTAACGACTGAGTTGTGTTCTTTTATGGCTTTAAACAATCCTTTGGCTGAAGCATGTAAAATGTATTATGAAGTAGAACAAGAATGTTTAGAAGATGCATCTCAAAATCGTGTTACACCTGCAACTGTGACCATGGCAATAGAACAAGATCGCAAAAGCAATAAACGTAGATATAATGCTCCCCGGTGTAATGAGGTAGCTATTATTTTCCAAAATGCAGATGGTGAACCTTCTCTTGAGCGAAATATTATTATTCATTGTCGAAGTACAAACAATGAAAAAAAACCCCAGAAAGTATAAGTATTTTAGATCCAAATTTGGAACCAATGTTGTATCCACTTCTTTTCCCTTTTGGGGATCAAAGTTGGTCACCTAAAATGAAACAATTAATAAACTTAATTAATAAATTTAACCCTACTACTGTTAGAAATATAAGAACTCAATCCTTAGCAAAGCCAAGAGAAAGGGTCACACAAATGCAATTTTATGGGTATATACTTTTCATCCGTCACGAGTTTAACCCATTTCTGAGTGCTGAGAAATTGACTCAGCAGTTCAATGTAGATGCATATGTTAAAACAGAAGCTAATCGTTTAAAATATGTAAGACAAAATCAGTCAAAATTAAGGGTTGAAAAGTATACAGGTCTCATGGACCATCTTCAAAATGTAGCTGCAAAGCAGGGCTTACTTCCCGACAAAGCATCTACATTCCAAGGTAGCTCCAAAACATGGTACAGAATTACCAAGATGTCATGGCTATTGTATGAAAGTATGGGAAGCCTGATTTTTTTTATAACTATGACATGTAACCCAAAATGGTCAGAAATTGTTTTAAATCTGAAACAAGGTCAAGCAGTTGAATTTCGACCTGATTTAGTGGCAAGAGTTTTTCATTTAAAATTTCAAGAACTTCTTGATGGTATCACAAAGAAACATGTTTTGGGTAAACCAGCTGCCAAAGTTCATGTAATTGAATTTCAAAAACATGGGTTACCTAATGCACATATTTTGCTTATATTATGTGCACAAGATAAGCCTAAAAATGCACAAGTTATTGATAGCTTTATTTGTGCTGAAATACCTGACATTAAAGTCAATCCACGGTTACATCCAATTGTTACCAAACACATGGTACATGGGCCCTGCGGGGAGCATAATATAAGGTCTCCATGTATGGTTGATGGGGTTTGCTCTAAGAAATTTCCAAAATCTTTCCAAGAAGAAACTTTAACAATGTAGATGGTTATCCACGTTACAAGAGAAGCAAAAAAAAGTATTTCGATTGAAATAAATGGTTAAAAAAATAGCTAACTCTTGGGTTGTACCATACAATCCATACTTGTGTGATTACAAGTTCAACTTCCTGGAGAACAGTAAGTATATTTTACTGAAGACAATATTGAAACTGCAGTACAGAGAACACATTATAGAGACACAAATTTGACTGCTTGGTTTAAATTAAACAAAGAAGATTTGTCAGCTCATGCATTTTCTTAACACTGATATACCTCAGCATTTTGTTTTCCATCAAAAGACAACAACATGGAAAAAAAAAGCGTACAAGATCGAGCAAATAACACTATTGGTCGTATGTAATCTGTAAGTTTAATTTCAGATGTTGAGAGATTTTGTTTACACTTGCTTTTACTTCATGTTAAAGGATCAACTTCTTTTGAAGATATTCGTACAGTTGATGGTGTTCAATTTCACACATTTAAAGACGCAGCTCAAAAACGTTGTCTTTTTGAAGATGATCAATCTTGGGATTTAACTCTTCATGAAGCTGCAAGAGAAATGATGACTGCTTAGAGAGCTTTTTGCTCATATTTGTGCTTTAGCATCTCCACCAAATGCTAAAGAGCTTTTTGAAAAGTACAAAGACACATTTTTTGAAGACTTTTCAAGACATTCAGGTCACACATCAGAGTGTCAAAATTGTTTAAATTATGCTCTAAGAGATATTAGGGATATATTAATTGTTCATGGAAAAAATAGTCAAGATTTTGGTTTACCAAATCCTCCAAACAATTTACCTGAGAATCCCAGAGATCTCTATGATGCTTCTTTTGAAAGTTATACTGGAGTTCAAATGAAGGCATCTTTTAATGACCTTCAAAGAGAAAGTTTTGAAGAAATAATTGCTGCATCTGAAAATGACAGTTTACCACAAAGGTGTTATTTCCTTGATTGTCCAGGTGGTAGTGGAAAAACGTACCTGTACAAGACTCTTTTGAGGACAATTAGAGGGAATAGTGAGGTAGCATTACCAGTTGCTTCAACAGGTATTGCGGCAAAGTTGCTGGAAGGTGGACAAACTTACCATTCACAGTTTAAGTTGCCAGTTCCTCTGGTGGATACTTCAACATCTTCCATGAGGCAAACCTCTAATGATGCGCAATTGATCCATAGTGCAAAGATAATTATTTGGGATGAATCAACCATGTCTTCCAGTAATGCACATTATGGGTGGTCTCGCCAATGTAGATTCTTCCACATGGACACTTAATTAAGTATATTGTGTACGTTGTATCACAAGTAAAAAAGCCCCTACTTTCATATT
The DNA here is from genome assembly GCF_027579735.1 of Bombina bombina. Lineage (NCBI taxonomy): Eukaryota > Metazoa > Chordata > Amphibia > Anura > Bombinatoridae > Bombina > Bombina bombina. The sequence continues at coordinate 294,760,909 of NC_069503.1, read as the reverse complement.
TTTTTACCTGTCAGAGGATGGGCAAATTGTGGACCCTTAATCATTTAATTTCAATTACCACAATTCAAACAAGGGTAGCATCCATTCCTCTTACATGTCAAAAAACTTTGTTGAAGTCCCTTTGCACTTCCTACGTCTAACAGGTCAAAAGGGTGTGTGAGCTGTTACTAAGCTGACCAGAATTGCCTATCTCCTAATTGCACTTCTCACAATTTGTGCAATCAAATCGAAGGGGATTGAAACAAGGGTTTGGAGATGGCGCCAAAGGCTATCTGGTATGAAAAATTGGAAAGTGGGAATCACCAAAAATAAATTAATTTAAAAAATATATTTAAAAAATATATAAGGAATTAATAAAATAAATAAGATCATATACATATAAAGTTGTGACTCATATGCGTTATTAACACTTTTGGTAATGAGGCAATCAACTGTTGAAAATAAATAAATCCAATTTATTAGAACAATCTATCATAAAACAGTTAATATACTTAATAATAATAAAAAACAATATGTTGCAATTGAATCATAAAACCACAATGGCACTAGCATCTAAATAAAAAATGCACTAGTAATGAAATAGCAATTCAGTGAAAGTTAAAAAACACAAGGTGGATTATATGCACAATATGCTACTTAGGAACCGGGTTGTATAAACCTGACTGGACGATTATATAAGTTAATTTAGAACAATAAATTGCAATAGGCACAGTCTCTAAAACACAATAGACAGGATTCCAAAAATAGATGAATAGTCTTTGGATTAGGGTTGGCGAATTGCACAATAAAGTCCTTAAGGTGCTAATAGAACTAAAAGTTTGGAGTCTTCACCCCCACTCCTGAGGGTCTTTCAAATAACACAGTCAGTAGCAGGCACTTACCCGGTGCTCCGGTGTTATGGGCGGATCTCTTTACTCCGCTCACCTTTAACGCACCTTTACCAATCGATAATGCCTTTAGTTGAGTCTTCAAACAAAGTTTTGCTTCAAAGTGTGCACACTTCAGGTCCTCCTTGAAATAATGCTCCTACCGTATTCGCTCAGTACTTAGGTCAATCAACTTAGTTCTGGCGTTGCGGTCCTGGGAGCTTGTCGTGTCTGTGTCTTTTCAAAAGTAAGCCGGATACTGGTATGGTCTACGCGTTTCAGCTCACCAGGGAGCCTTTGTCAAGATACCTTCCTCCAGCTGTGATCCCTTTTTTAAAGGATTCCTCCATTAACCCTATACGTGCCTTTTAATAAATCAGTTGGTTCCTTCATTTAATTTTTATTGCTTATTTTGTCTCATGTCATGTTCATTATATGTTACCCATTTTAGATGCAGGTTTATTTTACCGGTTATTAATTTGATAAAAAGCCTTAATCACTCATATAGTCCACATATTGATATGTTACCGTTAAAAGCAACTCAATCCTATTTCCAATTTTATTGTTCCAATTATTCACCCCAACATTCCATTGCCCCATAATCACCACAGAAAGCCACAACTCCATATGTATATTTAACTCGATATTATAATCTGTAATCACTAGAAAAAAATATGTTTATATAATTAGACTTAATCAAACGATAAAATTAAAAAAAGTTAATCCCTGCTTAGAATCGGACTCGCACCCCTTTCGTAAGAAGTCTAACCACCTAACCATTATGCTATACTGGATGTGCTCTTAGAATGACATCAATATTATTTTTAGACCTTTGGATGGCCTGTATTTATTCTAATGTGCGATCTCATAGTGTATATTACATGTATTCCTTATTTTCTGATTTGTTCGAATTTAGAAATCTTTGTTAGAATAAACTAGTTCAAAATAAATATGTGGAGAAAAAAAGAAAAAAAGTTTGAAGAAAAAGATTTTTTCCTTGGCTTGGATTCGAACTCACAACCCTTGCAGTCGGAGTCTAACAACTATACCATTAGGCTATAATGGATGTTCCAATCTGATGTGTTCTGCCCTAATAGTCTACCTTAACTAAGAATGTCTATATTCGTAAGGCAGTATCTAGAATAAAATTATGCTTCTTTCTTAATGACTGGGTAGAATCAAACCCCAGACATCCAGTGTATAAAGCCTCAATCCTAGCCATTTGGCTATTGGCTAATTAGTCTGTTCTCCTTCTATTTTGATCTTTAGAAGATACGAACCTTTAATCGATTGGCATTTTTAATTGTGCATATATCAGTATATAGAAAAAATTTAGACATTAATATATATAGAAGTAAGCTGAGATCACCAAAGCAAAAAACTATTTACCAAACGTTATTTTTAGTAGCTAAGTTGATTGAACCCCAAGGTATTTATCTCATCTATTGGGCTAGTTGATAATTTCTTTAGTGTTCACTTTATTTGACTCTATAGGCAAAGTGAAAGATGTCTATATTTAATGCCACCCCAGATTAAATATTGTCAGTATTGGACAAGGGGACTATCTACCAAATAGTCACCCCAGTAATTGATTGATACTAAATACAAAAAATCACAAAATACAATTTGCTTGTTCTAGTTCATTATATTATCTGTTTGTACCAGCTCATCCCTCAAGTTTTTTCTTCTCCTATATGCTGGTCAAGGTTGTATATTTAATTTCTCTACTTAACTATATTGTAATTAATCCTGTAAAAGCTTAGGTGGATAACCTATGGCAGTGATTTTTTTGTCATCTCATCAAACCTTACTTTTAAACTCTCTAGCTCTGACACAATCCTATACACTCTCATCAACTAACTCCTGGGGTGGGATCTCACTGTATTCCTCAGATGGAAAATTTTATAATCTAGTAAACTGTTCTTGTCAGTTGACTTCACGTACAAATCTGTACAGAGGCTACCATCTTGGAGATATCCATTGGTGTCCAAAAAGTTGATACATTCGCCACTAGCTGTGAGGGTAAATTTAATCAAATTAGTACTCATGTTTAGAACTTGTACAAATCTTTCTAGGGTTCCAATGTCACCAAACCATGCCCCAAATACATCATCTATGAAGCGCCACTATGTGGCTGCATATTTTATAAATAATGTGTTTTTATTCACAATTTTTTCTTCATAGATGTTCATGCATAGATTTGCGTATGTGGGGGCGACATTGGAACCCATGGCCGTACCCTGTTTCTGCAGAAAAAATGTATCCTAAAACAAGAAATAGTTAAAATACAGAACCATCCTCAATAATATTTTTTCAAAAAAATCCTTCTGAGCAGTTGTACATTGTGCACTCCTGACCAAGATTTGTTTCACTGCTGCTATTCTACTCTCATGTCTTATGGTAGTGTAAAGACTACTTACATCAAGAGTGAACAATATACATTTGTCTGTATCTTTAAAAAATTAATTAGATAAGAGCACAAATGGTTGGAGTACCCTATCTAAAAAAAAATGGCAATCCCTAAAAAAACTGAATCTATTTCCACCACAATGCAATGCCTTGGTGGTTCTTTGAACATAAAGAAAAAACAATGCAACATGATAATACTGTAACATCATCTGTATTAAAGTTAAAAGTTCAAACAAAATCCCACAGCGCCAGGGGCATTTTAAAAAAAATATTCCTTTATTTAGTAGCAAAACATGCAACGTTTCGGCCTCATGGGCCTTAATCATGGATATAACACAGGTACACCTCCACCTGCCATTTATAGGCTAACTCACAGATTAATTACAGATGATCCCAAAATAGTACATACAATCATTTCATGCCACCTAGTGGCCAAACTATATTATTACAATGATCTGTCTATCATGGCATTTAACCATTACAGTATTTAAAAAAAATAGGCAATTGCAAAAAATGCAATCCTATATCACTATTTACATTAAAATATATACATACACAGTGAACTGTCATGGAGAAATATGAAAAAGAAAAGAAGGCGCTCCAATTGCATAGTAACTCAGGGTAGTCTCCCCACAAATGAGTGAAGTCCCTTATGTGCAGAATACTCACAAAGAAGTGGCACTTATCACAAAGTGCAAAATAGTGCAGTCTGGGGCCTTAAGAGCTCCCCAGCTAGCTCACAGCCATTACAGTCAGCAGCCAAAGCACCACCAAATCCCACAGCAACAGCAAATTACCATACAGGAGATAAGGCAGGCTGGACAAATAAGCTTAACTTGAATATAACATTTATTTAAAAACTGTATTAAAAACAAAATGCTGGATGCTTTTCACAAGTGAACCTTGCTTCCTTAAGCAGCTCCTGTCATGGAGCAGCAGAGAACAGTATTAATCTAGAGCAGATGTTAAAAGAACAAAGAAGAAGGCTCCACCATAGTGCACAATCAATAACATAAAAAACCCTTCAGCGCAAGTATTGTTGTACTTACAGGATCAAAGACACTTGAGAAGTGTCACAGAAGCCTCCTGGACTCTTAGAAGTCATCCAGATAACTTTCTCGAAATTCCAGATCAGCTGTACTCCAGCAGATTATCGATGAAGTGTTCCAGAGATCAGCAACACCATAGGTTGACTAGTATGCTGCAACACAGTCCTCTGTATTGACACGATAAATCCCCCTTACCGGTTTTGGAGGCAACAGAAAAATGTCACAAAAATATATTTCACCTGCAAGTGGTGATATAATAGGTGCAATGTGTAAAAACAATCGTAGATAAAAGTCTATATACAGTAAAAGACTTTATTAAAACACAACCGGCTAGATTTAGAGTTTTGTCGGTAAAGACCCGCTTAGCTAACGCTGCTTTTTTTCCCAGCGCACCCTTAAGACAACGCTGGTATTGAGAGTTGTCTGAGGGGCTGCGTTAGGCTCAGAAAAGGGAGCACCCATAGGAAACAATGGGGCAGTTTTAGCTGAAAAAACACCTGCAAAAAAGCAGCGTTCAGCTCCTAACGCAGCCCCATTGTTTCCTGTAGGGAAACACTCTCTAAGTCTACACCTAACACCCTAACATGAACCCCGAGTCTAAACACCCCTAACCTTACACTTATTAACCCCTAATCTTCCGCCCCCGCTATCGCTGACACCTGAATTATATTATTAACCCCTAATCTGCCGCTCCGAACACCGCCGCAGCCTACATTATCCCTATGAACCCCTAATCTGCTGCCCCTGACACCGCCGACCCCTATATTATATTTATTAACCCCTAATCTGCCCCCCCCCCAACGTCGCCGCTACCTTACGTACACTTATTAACCCCTAATCTGCCAACCGGACCTCACCGCCACTAGAATAAATGTATTAACCCCTAAACCGCCGCACTTCCGCCTCGCAAACACTAGAATAAATAGTATTAACCCCTAATCTGCCCTCCCTAACATCGCCGCCACCTACCTACAATTATTAACCCCCAATCTCCCGGCCGCACCGTCGCCGCTACTATAATAAAGTTATTAACCCCTAAACCTAAGTCTAACACTAACACCCCCCTAACATAAATATAATTTAAATGAAACAAAATAATATTCCTAAAATTAAAGGATTACTTTCTGTTATAATTTTTAAGCTAAACAACTAACATATTAAAGTTAATAAACATTAATTAAAACCTATTGACCTATATTTTCTCCAAAACTAAGTTTCATAACTTTCTAAAAGTTATATCTTTTATTCGCTGATGATATCCTGCCCACTATTTTCAGCACTGCATGTTCAAAATACTTAAACCAATAACTTTGTGTTTAAAGCGCCATTTTAAAACCTAGGTATTGTAAACGGATTGGTACAGAGCAAAGTATACCCACGGAGTGGGTTTGGAAAACAATTACATTTGCAGACAAGATTTCTGATATACGGTACAGATATGTTAATGAAATGCTATTGATAAAAAGCGTATTTGGGGTAGTTAGTTAGTAACAGGCATAGAAAATATTTACTTACAGTGGCCCTTTAACTAAATTAATCCTATTTAAAACTAAATACTTACCTATCAAATAATCCCTAATATAGCTACAATATAACTAATAATTACATTGTAGCTATTTTAGGATTTATATTTAATAACTATTTAATAGCTACCTAGTTAAAATAATTACAAATTACCTATAAAATAAATCCTAACCTAAGTTTCAAATACACCTAACACTACACTATCACGCATCACGTCACCACGTCAGCCGTTTCAGCAACCGCAAGCAAGCCGGCTTTACACTTGCGCTTCAGCTGTTTTGAGGACTGAGCGTGGTGGTAGCTATACGCATATCTTTACCTAAATCATTAACTGTTTGCTATATATGGAACATTATAATCATTTTGGGGAGAATATTGGGACCTGAGGAGTCTCTGGGAACTGATACAGGAGATCACTAGTGAGGAATTAACATCTAAACCTCCAGATCGAGTGAGCTGTATCTAAAGACACTGCAGCAGACTTGCCTTGAGAGACCCACAAGTTGTTCTCCCAGTGCTTTTACATACCTCACATGTTTGAGGTTTGATTGTGTGAGTTGGAAATTGTATTTTTTAATAAAATCTTTTCTGTAACAAACATATTACACTTAGAGGGGTTGCACCCTGCCTTTGTTCTTTTCTTTATCTTGTAGTTTATCCGGTTCCAGAACCGTTTATCTGTGGAGGCAGCAACCCTTTCTCTGTGAAAAGAACCATTGGAATTTCTCTCTGGATGTAAATTACACATCATATATCCTTTTAATGTGGGGCGCTTTTTAGTGTGTTGTTAAATTAATTAAATAAATTACCTACAATTAGATAAATTAAAATACAATAAAATAAACTATTCTATAATACAAAACAAAACAAACACTAAATTACAAAAAATAAAAAAGAATTACAAGAAGTTTAAACTAATTACACCTAATCTAAGCCCCCCAATAAAATAAAAAATCCCCCCCAAAATAAAAAAATGCCCTACCCTATTCTAAACTACCAAAGTAATCAGCTCTATTACCAGCCCTTAAAATGGCTTTTTGCGGGGCATTGCCACAAAGTAATCAGCTCTTTTACCTGAAAATAAAAATACAATACCCCCCCAACATTACAACCCACCACCCACATACCCCTACTCTAACCCACCCAAACCCCCCTTAAAAAAAACTATTGCTAACCCCCTGAAGATCTCCCTACCTTGAGTCGTCTTCATCCAGCCGAGCCGAATTCTTCATCCAAGGTGCGCAGAGGAGGTCCTTGATCCTGTAGAAGTCTTCATCTGAGCAGGGCAAGAAGAGGTCCTCCATCCAGTAAAAGTGTTCATCCAGGCGGCGTCTTCAATCTTCATCCATCCGGAGCGGAGCCATCTTCAAAGGAGCCGACACTGAGCCATCCTCTTCAACCAACCACTTCCCAATGAATGAAGGTTCCTTTAAGGGACGTCATCCAAGATGGCGTCCCTTCAATTCTGATTGGCTGATAGAATTCAATCAGCCAATCGGAATTAAGGTAGAAAAAATCTGATTGGCTGATGCAATCAGCCAATCAGATTAAAGTTCAATTCTATTGGCTGTTCCGATAGAAAGCCAATAGAATGCGAGTTCAATGCGATTGGCTGATTGGATCAGCCAATCGGATTGAACTTCAATCTGATTGGCTGATTGCATCAGCCAATCAGATTTTTTCTACCTTAATTCCGATTGGCTGATAGAATTCTATCAGCCAATCGGAATTGAAGGGACGCCATCTTGGATGACGACCCTTAATGGAACTTTCATTAGTCGGGAAGTCGTCGGTTGAAGAGGATGGCTCCGTGTCGGCTCCTTTAAAGATGGCTCCGCTCCAGATGAATGAAGATTGAAGACGCCGCCTGGATGAACACTTCTACCGGATGGAGGACCTCTTCTTGCCCCGCTTGGATGAAGACTTCTACAGGATCAAGGACCTCCTCTGCGCACCTTGGATGAAGAATTCGGCTCGGCTGGTTGAAGACGACTCAAGGTAGGGAGATCTTCAGGGGGTTAGCAATAGATTTTTTTAAGGGGGGTTTGGGTGGGTTAGAGTAGGGGTATGTGGGTGGTGGGTTGTAATGTTGGGGGGGTTGTGTATTTTTATTTTCAGGTAAAAGAGCTGATTACTTTGTGGCAATTACATTAAAGAATCTGCACGTCTAGATGGACAGTTGAAAGACAGGGGATATAATAGACAAACTATAAAGAATGCCCGTGTAGCAGTGTCCACTATGGACCAGACAGAATTAATAAAAACATAAACAATAAGAAATCTAAACATGATCAAGATAGTATCAAGTTTGTTACTCAATATTCACCACAATATAACAAAATCTGTAACATAATTAAAAAAAATCTACCAATATTAAGAGCAGATAGTAGTCTAGCACAAGTAGCTATAGAAGGGGAAGAACAATAGGAAACATAGTACCCCCCACAAACCCCAAAGCAGCCAACAAACAATCATCCTGGCTAAAAGTAAAAGGGCTACACAAGTGTGGCTTTAGAGAGTGTAAAGCCTGCAAACCTGCAGACATAGAATACCTTTCATTCAGTAAAAACTGGAGAGACATTTGATATAGAACAATGTCTTAATTGTAGAGAAAAGTGGGTGGTGTACCTTCTAGAGTGCAAACGCTGTAAACTACAGTATGTTGGAAAAATGGTAACACAGATAAGGAACCATATAAGATAGCATCTTTCCAGCATTACTATATATACTGAAAAAAGCAGACAAAGAGAAGATAAACTCCTTCCAATAACAAAACATGTCATAGAGGAACATGGTAGAAATACTAAGTCATCGAAGTGGACAATTATAGAAAAAGTTACACTAGACTCCAGGGGGGGGGGGATTTGGATAGTATCCTAAGTAAAAGAGAAGTCTACTGGATGATTTGCTTAAAAACAAATACACCTTATGGATTTAACTCTAGGTTTGACCTTATAAACTTCTGGGAATAATTCCACTAACACACTTTAAACTACTTTACTGAGCAACTAAAAAGTTTTTTGTATTTTATTGAGTATAAGAATTCAAAGATATAAACATACACTATAAGGAATGAACTCTCAAGTTTAGGGGGCCTATCTATCAACCTCCGAAAGGAGCTTGATGGCCCGTGTTTCTGGTGAGTCTTCAGACTCGCCAGAAACAGCAGTTATGAAGCATCAGTCACAAAGACCGCTGCTCCATAACCTGTCCGCCTGCTCTGAGCAGGCGGACAGACATCGCAGGAAATCAACCCGATTGAGTACGATCAGGTTGATTGACACCCCCCTGCTGGTGGCCCCTTGGCCGCGAGTCTGCAAGGGGCGGTGTTGCACCAGCAGCTCTTGTGAGCTGCTGGTGCAATGCTGAATACAGAGAGCGTATTGCTCTCTGTATTCAGCGAGGTCTGGCGGACCTGATCCGCACTGTCGGATCAGGTCTGCCAGACCTTGTTAAATAGAGGCCTATGTGTCTAATGAAGTGTCTAACTTGCATATAACAAAAACATACATTCACTTTAACCCCCATTATAGATTGAATAGATTACAAGTTAATAGTAAGAAGACAATAAAGGGTTAACATGGTATTCAAACTGGGCAATGTGATTTTAATTGACCTAATTAACAAGGTATATATTTGTGCTGCTACAGCATCAGATCAGTGGTCTATGAGTACGGCTCTTGCAGGCTGAAACGCGTAAGACCTTATCTGTCGCCTCTTTTTGATTATTTGTATGCTGATTGTTTATGCTTTTAAAGGATCGAAAAGATATTTTTTAGCTGTACTCGCGGCTGGAACTTTTTCACTTTGCATTATATATATATATATATATATATATATGAGATAAGGAAGGCACTCACTGGTCTTTTAATCAAATACAAAGTAGGTTTAGGGGAATTCAAAGGGTTTGTGGCATTGAAGCCAAGTGCTTCAATGCCACAAACATGCTGTTTGACCTGTCTGTGCACACTGAACACTGGCATTCAAATTGTAGTCATACACTGCGTAGGTGAATATATGTATAAGGACTCATGTATCAAACACTTCACACAGACTATGCGCTCAAAGGCGTCCTCCTGCCTGCGTACTGCTGAGATTGAACTCAGTCAGCCGATTTCTTGCTAATGTCCCTATAGCTAATCACACCATGCATGCAGCGTGTATATAAAAAGTGAGGTATAGGTAAACCCTTCACTAAAGTATCAACTGACTCGCCTGTATGTTAAATTAGTTCTAGAATCCTGCACCTCTTAGCTTTCTCATGAATCAAAAGCTATACGCTGTTAGGTTCAACAAATGAACGCATTAGAATTCGTAAGCTTGTCTAGCTATATAAGATCCTGTTTTGCAATGTCTTAACAAATCAGTTACCAAATGTATCAAATTATGAACTATGTTGTGTTAAAATTGTTACACAGCGATAAGCCGACAGGCTACAGTCAGACAGTGAGTGATCGCAGTTCTAGGTCACGCCCACCGACGCGTTTCGTCACTTGTAAGTGACTTCGTCAGGGCATAGGGCTGTAATTTGATACATTTGGTAACTGATTTGTTAAGACATTGCAAAACAGGATCTTATATAGCTAGACAAGCTTACGAATTCTAATGCTAAATCTAAGTCTAACCCTAACCCTAACACCCCCTAACTTAAATATAATTTAAATAAATCTAAATAAAATTACTATAATTAACTAAATTATTCCTATTTAAAACTAAATACCTATAAATTAAACCCTAAGCTAGCTACAATATAACTAATAGTTACATTGTAGCTAGCTTATAGTTTATTTTTATTTTACAGGCAAGTTTATATTTATTTTAACTAGGTAGAAAAGTTACTAAATAATTATTAACTATTTAATAACTACCTAGCTAAAATAAATACAAATTGACCTGTGAAATAAAACCTAACCTAAGTTACAGTACCACCTAACCTAACCCTACAATTAAATAAATTACCTTCATTAAATACAATTAAATAAATTGAATTAAATTAGCTATATCACAAAGAAAGCAACCACTAAATTACAGAAAATAAAAAACAAATGACAGATCTTTAAACTAATTACACCTAATCTAATAGCCCTATAAAAAAAAAAAACTAGCCTAAACTGAACTATCAATAGCCCTTAAAAGGGCTTTTGCGGGGCATTGCCCCAAAGAAATCAGCTCTTTTACCTGTAAAAAAAAATACAAACAACCCCCCAAACAGTAAAACCCACCACCCACACAACCAACCCCCCAAATAAAAGCCTAACTAAAAAAACCTAAGCTCCCCATTGCCCTGAAAAGGGCATTTGGATGGGCATTGCCCTTAAAAGGGCATTTAGCTCTATTGCAGGCCCAAAGCCCTAACCTAAAAAATAAACCCACCCAATACACTCTTAAAACAATCCTAACACTAACCCCTGAAGATTCACTTACCGGGAGAAGTCTTCATCCAAGTGGCAAGATGTCCTCAAGGAAGCCTCAATAAGGCTAACATTACATAAAATAAAAAATCAAATTACCAAATTTTACAAAATTAAACCTAATCCCTATGAAAATAAAAAAGCCCCCCTAAAATTAAAACACCCCCTACTCTAAGAATAAACTACCAGTAGCTGATTGCCCCAAGATAATCAGCTCTTTTACAAAAAACACACAAAGTCCCCCGTAACAGTAAACCCACCAAACCCCCCTAAATAAAAAACCTAGCACTAAAAAAACCTAAAATATCCATTGCCCTGAAAAGGGCATTTGTTTGGGCACTGCCCTTAAAAGGGCTTTTAGCTCTTTTACTGCCCATCCCTAATCTAAAAAAAAGGGAAGGCGGTGCGGAGCAGAGATGCGGAGCAGTGTTTCCAGATGTTGCGATCCTCGGAGGCAGCGATGATCCTTGGTGGCGATGGTCCTTGGCAGCGGTTCCTTGCGGTGGTGCTCCTTGGCGGTGTGGAGGTTCCTCTTCATGCGATCGTCCACCACACACTGAAGGTTAAATGCAAGGTACTCCATATTTATTGGGATACCTTGCATTCCTATTGGCTGACATTTTCAAATCAGCCAGTAGGATGAGAGCAAGTGAAATCTTATTGGTTGGTGAACAGCCAATATCATTTCACTTGCTCTCATCCTATTGGCTGTTCACCAACAAATAAGATTGGACAAAAGAATTCACTTGGATGCAGCGACGCAAAGCACGTGGACAAAATAATTCACCTTCGCTGCATCAAGGTGAATTATTTTGTCCTTGCGCTGCCAACATTCCATTTTGTCCTCGTACTGCCAACATTCCATTGACGATGCGAGCGCAACTGCCGCAATTATAGTATAGATAGTGGTCACTTTAATTTCACGCACTCACTGTACACTCCCTCTTTACAAGGCCCATAGAACCGTTTATAATAAACATAGTGTGTATGGTATATCACACCTAGGAGTACTTTCCCTCAACAATCTCTTTTTTCCTCTTCTTTTCTCTATCACACCAAGGATTGAACCCGTCACATTTTTTATGCACGTTTCCTTTGTTGTTCAATATTAGTCGATGGATAGATTCCTGATCAGCAGTAAAAAATAACTTATTTAAGAACCTATTTAGATGATAATTTGAGAAAGCTATTTATCTCCCATTCTACTTCACCGGCAGCAGCAGGCATGTTTCTAGTAAAAAATAAGGATGGGACTTTACGTCCAATTATAGATTACAGAGCTTTAAATGCCATCACGGTTAAAAACCAATACCCTCTGCCATTAATCCCAGAACTTCTAGAATGCCTTACTGAAGCTACAATGTATACCAAATTGGATCTAAAGGGGGCTTATAACCTCATTAGAATTAAAAAAGGAGATGAATGGAAGACAGCCTTCCGAACACGTTATGGTCTTTACCAATATAATGTTATGCCCTTTGGACTTACCAATGCCCCGGCAACATTTCAATATTTTATTAATGAAATATTTTGTGATTTGATTGATGTATGCATTATAGTCTATCTTGATGATATTCTTATTTATTCAAAAAACATAACTGAACACGAACAACATGTGCGATGGGTGCTGAGTAGACTTAAAGAACATAAACTATTCGCCAAACTAGAAAAATATTGCTTCCATGTAAATCGCATAAAATTCTTAGGCTATATAATAACACCCCACAGAATAGAAATGGATCCAGATAAAATTACAGCCATCCTTAACTGGCCAACACCTACCAATGTAAAAGCCGTACAACAGTTCATTGGATTTGCAAATTTTTACCGTAAATTTATAAAAAAACTTTTCCGTAGTAGTTAAACCCTTAACAGCCTTAACAAGTAAAAAACAAAAATTTAAATGGTCAGAAGAAACCCAAACAGCCTTCAACTGTTTAAAACAATGTTTCACAAGTGCTCCTGTCTTATCTATACCTAGCCAAACTATAATCTAAAATACATTCTAGAAGTTGATGCCTCAAACACTGGTTTGGGAGCTGTTTTGTCCCAAACAGACAACCTTACTTCTGAATGCCATCCTATAGAATTTTATTCAAGGGCTCTATCTAATTCAGAAATCAATTACACAGTTGGTGACAAGGAATTATTGGCAATAAAATGCTCATTAGAACACTGGAGACACCTTTTGGAAGGTTCCAAAGAAACATTCACCATATATACAGATCACAAAAATCTCTTTTTTAATCTCTTTTCTTAGACCATTTTAATTTCATTATCACATACAGACCAGGACATCAGAACACAAAAGCTGATGCTCTTTCACGTCAGTTTGACCCCACTCCTGAACAGGAGTCAACAGAGTATACTATCCCATCAGAAAAAATAATAGGGAGTCTCACTACATTAGAAAATGAGATTTTACAGGCTCAAAATATAGAACACCTATATCCTAGTATATCATAGTATAACAATCCATTTCAGGATTGTTACACTATGAGAACAGAATATACATACCTGAAAAAATGAGACAAACCATTCTAGAACACACACATGACAGTACTATATCAGGACATTTTGGTATACATAAGATTTTAGACCTAACCAGAAGAAATTTTTGGTGGCCTAAAATTAAACAATACATAACCAACTACGTTTCCTCTTGTGACACTTGTGCACGAAACAAAATAGAACATAGAAAACCTGTAGGTTTACTCATGCCTCTTCCGATTCCTCATAAGCCCTGGTCAACTATATCCATGGACTTCATAGTAGACTTACCAATGTTCCAAAACTACAATACCATATTAGTCATTGTTGACCATTTAACTAGGTTGGCACACTTTATACCCCTCAAAGGATTACCAACAGCAAAAACTACTGCAAAAGTGTTTATTGATTCTATTTTTCGCTTACATGGTTTACCCGATAACATTATAACAGATAGAGGTACTCAATTTACCTCCTCCTTTTGGAGGTCTATCCGTAAACTTTTGCGTGTCAACTCTAGATACTCCACGGCTTTCCACCCTCAAACAAACAGGTTAACTGATAGATTATACCAAACGTTGGAACAATACCTAAGATGTTATATTACCTACTTACAAGATGATTGGGATGCCTATCTCCCTATGGCCGAGTTCTCATACAATAACTCGAAATCAACATCCATAAAAATGTCACCTTTCTTCGCCACATATGGTTTCCATCCGCAAACCATATCATTATCCAGAAGCTCTGTTAATTCCCCAAACACCTCAGACTACGCGAATGATTTACAAAAAAGATTAGACCTGCTTAAACTACATTTAGCTGAAGCCAAAGAACATTAAAAACAATACTATGACTCAAAACATAGACCAAGTCCAGAATTTAGAATAGGTGACAAAGTATTACTCTCTACAAAACAATTCTAATGCTGTAGGTTTGAATTTACCCAAGGATTACAAGATGCATACAACATTTCACGTTTCATTGCTCAAACCATATAAGTCCGGAGACCGAAATATTCACCAGAATGTACCCCCACCTATTTTAATTGACAATCAGGAACAATTTGAGGTTTATGATATTCTAGATTCCAGAATCCATTGTAGCAAGTTAGAATAATTGGTTCGCTGGAAGGGATATGGTCCAGAGGAGGATTCCTGGCAATTACACTCTGATATTCTTGCTCCACGCCTACTAAGACGCTTTCATGTCCGTAACCCACTTAAACCTACATTGGAATCCCCGGGGGTGATTCCTTGAGGAGGGGGATATGTGGTGTACCTTTAAGGTATCTCCCCTCCCATTCCTTACTCCACCCTATTTAAAGCTCTCATTTAGACCTTAGCCTTGCCTGAAAATTGATGCTGATTGCTATTGTTACTAAGTATTTACTTATATGAGCTAACTATTTCTTCAGGTCAAAGCCAAGCCTTATATTTGCTTACTAACACTCTCAGAAGTGTATTTCCTACATTCTCTTTAACTTTACTAAAACTGCTCTTTACATTCTGAGCCAGTTTTCAACTAAAGTTCCTCTAGCAAGTTACCGGTACTTTCAGGATCACTCATACCGCGGCGTTCCGGATGTTAGTCACACTCACACCGGACTCTCACGCAAAAGGAGCTGCAGGTCTGTAAGGAGAACTGTTTGGTAAAGGTATTGTTCCAATTTCTTTCCTATATGGGTATATCCTGATACTTTGTCTTTTGCATAACGCCTAACACGCTGTGGTTTTATCTGTGTTACAGCAAGCTGGTGAATTCCGCTGTATTGCTAAGTAAACCTCAGCTCTATCTTGTTATCAACTACCAAAGCATTTAATCTGTGTCTTTATCATCTGATATTATATCTATCTTTGGGAACAAAAGCAATTTGTAAAGAAGTCTATCACACTTGACAAGTGTATATGTATGAAGGAGTGACTGAGACCTGTACATATTTTAGTATGAACGTAGTGTGAGTGTGTGAAGATATAACGCTGAACCACCAATGGAAACTCTCCAAATATTTTATCACGACTCAGTACTTTATGTCTCATATCATTGCTGGACTATAACTTTAAGACCAAAAGTATTTCCTTTCATGTTGCAATAATATAATATTATCCCCTACAAATTGTGGATACAATAATAATACAATCTTAATGTGGAATTTCTCTATAACCTATTCCTCATTAAATCTTCTCTAAGCAAATATTCTCACTGTATACCCTCTAAGTAATATAGTCATTGTTACTTGGTGGGTACTAATTAAGAGATACACTACCTTTTAAGGTAGATTAAAATTGCAAGGTAAACTCAGGTTACCACATAATTTGCAGGCCCTAAAAATAAAAATGACTCCTGAAGAAATAAAACACGAGTTTACTAACATTCATCAAAAACTTGATTACCTAGCCAGAGGCCTCACAGAGGTGCAGGCTGAAAATGTTGCATTAAAATGTATTATTAAAGATTGCATGACAAGTAAAGAACCTGAAATTCCTGAACCTCACATACAACACTCCATACCTTTCTCAGGTAAAAGAAGTGAGTACAGAGATTTTAAGAATGCCTGTAATCTTTTATTTTTGTTGAAACCACGTACTTACCGTTCTGATAGAATAAAAGTATGTACTGTAATATCTTATTTACAAGGAGAACCACGTTCATGGGCTAACCGTTTCTATGAAACCAATAATCCTATACTTGATTCCATACAGGATTTTTTTGTGGCCATGAATAATTTATATGAGGATGTAAATACACAGCTTTATGCAGAAACACGTTTGCGACAATTAAAGCAAGGCAAACGTACCGTAGAAGAGTACACAACTGATGGAATGAAATCAGTCTCAAAAACCAATTCCGATTAGGACTCTCAGAAATTCGGAAAGATGAATTATCTAGAGTAGAAATCCCAGACACTATGAGTTCTCTCATAAAACTTAGTTCCACTCTAAACCGTAGATTAAGGGAAAGGAGAGGTGAGAGAGCTACTACTGAACTACCTATTCGACGTCCATATGTAACCAGTACCAACAAAATTTCAACTCATTCTACACCTATGGAAATAGGAACCATCAAAGGACCCCTCATACAAGAAGAGAAGACTAGGAGGAGACTAGGAAATCTTTGTTTATATTGTGCCCACAAAGAACATTCCGTATCCAAGTGTCCTATACTTGCCAAGCAAAAGAGGGGTAAGCCACAGACTATAAACCATTTACATAGTATAGTAAATTTGTCACATCTATTAATCGCTCTCTCTTTACAGTGGGACCACAGTAATATCCAAACTAAAGGACTGATTGATTCAGGTGCCTCAGAAAACTACATTGATTCAAATTATGTTGAAGTTAATAAAATACCAATAGTGTGTAAGCAGAACCCAGTGTATGTTAAGTTAATTGACGGAAGACTTTTACAGAAGGGACCAATAACACATCAGACTATACCATTACTTCTAACTACAGACTCAGGACATTTAGAATATATTACGTTTGACATTCTACCAAATTCTATACATTCAGTAATATTAGGATACACATGGTTAGTTAAACACAACCCTACAATAGATTGGGGACAAAATATTGTAACATTTAAATCTCCTTATTCTCAAAAGACATGTTTTCCACATTGTACAATATCATCAACCACACCTAGCATCCCAGCACCTTATCTGGATCTAGCTTGGGTTTTTTATTTAAAAGAAGCAGAAAGCTTACCACCACACAGGACATTTGATTGTCCGATAGACACCATCCCTGGTTCACAGATTCTGCATGGTAAAATATACCCTTTATCTCAAGCTGAGTTAACATATTTAAGAACCTATTTAGATAATAATTTGAGAAAGGGATTTATCTCCCATTCTACTTCACCGGCAGCAGCAGGCATGTTTCTAGTAAAAAATAAGGATGGGACTTTACGTCCAATTATAGATCACAGAGCTTTAAATCCCATCACGGTTAAAAACTGATACCCTCTGCCATTAATCCCAGAACTTCTAGAACGCCTTACTGAAGCTACAATTTATACCAAATTGGATCTAAAGGGGGCTTATAACCTCATTAGAATTAAAAAAGGAGATGAATGGAAGACAGCCTTCCGAACACGTTATGGTCTTTACCAATATAATGTTATGCCCTTTGGACTTACCAATGCCCCGGCAACATTTCAATATTTTCTTAATGAAATATTTCGTGATTTGATTGATGTATGCGTTATAGTCTATCTTGATGATATTCTTATTTATTCAAAAAACATAACTGAACACGAACAACATGTGCGATGGGTGCTGAGTAGACTTAAAGAACATAAACTATTCGCCAAACTAGAAAAATGTTGCTTCCATGTAAATCGCATAAAATTCTTAGGCTATATAATAACACCCCACAGAATAGAAATGGATCCAGATAAAATTACAGCCATCCTTAAATGGCCAACACCTACCACTGTAAAAGCCGTACAACGGTTCATTGGATTTGCAAATTTTTACCGTAAATTTATAAAAAAAAACTTTTCTGCAGTAGTTAAACCCTTAACAGCCTTAACAAGTAAAAAACAAAAATTTAAATGGTCAGAAGAAACCCAAACAGCCTTCACCTGTTTAAATCAATGTTTCACAAGCACTCCTGTCTTATCTATGCCTAACTATAATCTAAAATACATTCTAGAAGTCGATGCCTCAAACACAGGTTTGGGAGCTGTTTTGTCCCAAACAGACAACCTTACTTCTGAATGCCATCCTATAGAATTTTACTCAAGGGCTCTATCTAATTCAGAAATCAATTACACAGTTGGTGACAAGGAATTGTTGGCAATAAAATGCTCATTAGAACACTGGAGACACCTTTTGGAAGGTTCCAAAGAAACATTCACCATATATACAGATCACAAAAATCTAGAATACCTCAGAAAAAATAAAACCTTGACAGCCTGCCAAGTAAGATGGTCTCTTTTCTTAGACCGTTTTAATTTCATTATCACATACAGACCAGGACATCAGAACACAAAAGCTGATGCTCTTTCACGTCAATTTGACCCCACTCCTGAACAGGAGTCAACAGAGTATACTATCCCATCAGAAAAAATAATAGGGAGTCTCACTACATTAGAAAATGAGATTTTACAGGCTCAAAATATAGAACACCTATATCCTGATTGCTGTAAGAAAGATCCCATTTCAGGATTTTTATACTATGAGAACAGAATATACATACCTGAAAAAATGAGACAAACCATTCTAGAACACACATGACAGTACTATATCAGGACATTTGGGTATACATAAGACTTTAGACCTAACCAGAAGACATTTTTGGTGGCCTAAAATTAAACAATACATAACAAACTATGTTTCCTCTTGTGACACTTGTGCACGAAACAAAATAGAACATAGAAAACCTGTAGGTTTACTCATGCCTCTTCCGATTCCTCATAAGCCCTGGTCAACTATATCCATGGACTTCATAGCAGACTTACCAATGTCCCAAAACTACAATACCATATTAGTTATTGTTGACCATTTAACTAGGTTGGCACACTTTATACCCCTCAAAGGATTACCAACAGCAAAAACTACTGCAAAAGTGTTTATAGATTCTATTTTTCGCTTACATGGTTTACCCGATAACATTATAACAGATAGAGGTACTCAATTTACCTCCTCCTTTTGGGAGGTCTATCTGTAAACTTTTGCGTGTCAACTCTAGATACTCCACGGCTTTCCACCCTCAAACAAACAGGTTAACTGAAAGATTAAACCAAACGTTGGAACAATACCTAAGATGTAATATTACCTACTTACAAGATGATTGGGATGCCTATCTCCCTATGGCCGAGTTCTCATACAATAAATCGAAATCAACATCCATAAAAATGTCACCTTTCTTCGCAACATATGGTTTCCATCCGCAAACCATATCATTATCCAGAAGCTCTGTTAATTCCCCAAACTCCTCAGACTGCGCGAATGATTTACAAAAAAGATTAGACCTGCTTAAACTACATTTAGCTGAAGCCAAAGAACATCAAAAACAATACTACGACTCAAAACATAGACCAAGTCCAGAATTTAGAATAGGTGACAAAGTATTACTCTCTACAAAACATCTTAAATTACATTTACCCAGCAAGAAATTGGCAAACCAATATATAGATCCATTTACCATCAACAAAATCATCAATTCTAATGCTGTAGGTTTGAATTTACCCAAGGATTACAAGATACATACAACATTTCACATTTCATTGCTCAAACCATATAAGTCCGGAGACCGAAATATTCACCAGAATGTACCCCCACCTATTTTAATCGGCAATCAGGAACAATTTGAGGTTTATGATATTCTAGATTCCAGAATCCATTGTAGCAAGTTAGAATACTTGGTTCGCCGGAAGGGATATGTTCCAGAGGAGGATTCCTGGCAATTACACTCTGATATTCTTGCTCCACGCCTACTAAGACACTTTCATGTCCGTAACCCACATTGGAATCCCCGGGGCTGATTCCTTGAGGAGGGGGATATGTGGTGTACCTTTAAGGTATCTCCCCTCCCATTCCTTACTCCACCCTATTTAAAGCTCTCATTTAGACCTTAGCCTTGCCTGAAAATTGAAGCTGATTGCTATTGTTACTAAGTATTTACTTATATGAGCTAACTATTTCTTCAGGTCAAAGCCAAGCCTTATATTTGCTTACTAACACTCTCAGAAGTGTATTTCCTACATTCTCTTTAACTTTACTAAAACTGCTCTTTACATTCTGAGCCAGTTTTCAACTAAAGTTCCTCTAGCAAGTTACCGGTACTTTCAGGATCACTACACTTCCTAAAGAACGGATCTTCATACCGCGGCGTTCCGGATGTTAGTCACACTCACACCGGACTCTCACGCACACGGAGCTGCAGGTCTGTAAGGAGAACTGTTTGGTAAAGGTATCGTTACAATTTCTTTCCTATATGGGTATATCCGGATACTTTGTCTTTTGCATAACGCCTAACACGCTGTGGTTTTATCTGTGTTCCAAAATTACCGCAAGCTGGTGAATTCCGCTGTATTGCTAAGTAAACCTCAGCTCTATCTTGTTATCAACTACCAAAGCATTTAATCTGTGTCTTTATCATCTGATATTATATCTATCTTTGGGAACAAAAGCAATTTGTAAAGAAGTCTATCACACTTGACAAGTGTATATGTATGAAGGAGTGACTGAGACCTGTACATATTTTAGTATGAACGTAGTGTGAGTGTGTGAAGATATAACGCTGAACCACCAATGGAAACTCTCCAAATATTTTATCACGACTCAGTACTTTATGTCTCATATCATTGCTGGACTATAACTTTAAGACCAAAAGTATTTCCTTTCATGTTGCAATAATATAATATTATCCCCTACAAATTGTGGATACAATAATAATACAATCTTAATGTGGAATTTCTCTATAACCTATTCCTCATTTAAGTGAAATCTTCTCTAAGCAAATATTCTCACTGTATACCCTCTAAGTAATATAGTCATTGTTACTTGGTGGGTACTAATTAAGAGATACACTACCTTTTAAGGTAGATTAAAATTGCAAGGTAAACTCAGGTTACCACATAATTTGCAGGCCCTAAAAATAAAAATGACTCCTGAAGAAATAAAACACGAGTTTACTAACATTCATCAAAAACTTGATTACCTAGCCAGAGGCCTCACAGAGGTGCAGGCTGAAAATGTTGCATTAAAATGTATTATTAAAGATTGCATGACAAGTAAAGAACCTGAAATTCCTGAACCTCACATACAACACCCCATACCTTTCTCAGGTAAAAGAAGTGAGTACAGAGATTTTAAGAATGCCTGTAATCTTTTATTTTCGTTGAAACCACATACTTACCGTTCTGATAGAATAAAAGTATGTACTGTAATATCTTATTTACAAGGAGAACCACGTTCATGGGCTAACCGTTTCTATGAAACCAATAATCCTATACTTGATTCCATACAGGATTTTTTTGTGGCCATGAATAATTTATATGAGGATGTAAATACACAGCTTTATGCAGAAACACGTTTGCGACAATTAAAGCAAGGCAAACGTACCGTAGAAGAGTACACAACTGATGGAATGAAATCAGTCTCAAAAACCAATTCCGATTAGGACTCTCAGAAATTCGGAAAGATGAATTATCTAGAGTAGAAATCCCAGACACTATGAGTTCTCTCATAAAACTTAGTACCACTCTAAACCGTAGATTAAGGGAAAGGAGAGGTGAGAGAGCTACTACTGAACTACCTATTCGACGTCCATATGTAACCAGTACCAACAAAATTTCAACTCATTCTACACCTATGGAAATAGGAACCATCAAAGGACCCCTCATACAAGAAGAGAAGACTAGGAGGAGACTAGGAAATCTTTGTTTATATTGTGCCCACAAAGAACATTCCGTATCCAAGTGTCCTATACTTGCCAAGCAAAAGAGGGGTAAGCCACAGACTATAAACCATTTACATAGTATAGTAAATTTGTCACATCTATTAATCGCTCTCTCTTTACAGTGGGACCACAGTAATATCCAAACTAAAGGACTGATTGATTCAGGTGCCTCAGAAAACTACATTGATTCAAATTATGTTGAAGTTAATAAAATACCAATAGTGTGTAAGCAGAACCCAGTGTATGTTAAGTTAATTGACGGAAGACTTTTACAGAAGGGACCAATAACACATCAGACTATACCATTACTTCTAACTACAGACTCAGGACATTTAGAATATATTACGTTTGACATTCTACCAAATTCTATACATTCAGTAATATTAGGATACACATGGTTAGTTAAACACAACCCTACAATAGATTGGGGACAAAATATTGTAACATTTAAATCTCCTTATTCTCAAAAGACATGTTTTCCACATTGTACAATATCATCAACCACACCTAGCATCCCAGCACCTTATCTGGATCTAGCTTGGGTTTTTTATTTAAAAGAAGCAGAAAGCTTACCACCACACAGGACATTTGATTGTCCGATAGACACCATCCCTGGTTCACAGATTCCGCATGGTAAAATATACCCTTTATCTCAAGCTGAGTTAACATATTTAAGAACCTATTTAGATAATAATTTGAGAAAGGGATTTATCTCCCATTCTACTTCACCGGCAGCAGCAGGCATGTTTCTAGTAAAAAATAAGGATGGGACTTTACGTCCAATTATAGATCACTGAGCTTTAAATCCCATCACGGTTAAAAACTGATACCCACTGCCATTAATCCCAGAACTTCTAGAACGCCTTACTGAAGCTACAATTTATACCAAATTGGATCTAAAGGGGGCTTATAACCTCATTAGAATTAAAAAAGGAGATGAATGGAAGACGGCCTTCCGAACACGTTATGGTCTTTACCAATATAATGTTATGCCCTTTGGACTTACCAATGCCCCGGCAACATTTCAATATTTTCTTAATGAAATATTTCGTGATTTGATTGATGTATGCGTTATAGTCTATCTTGATGATATTCTTATTTATTCAAAAAACATAACTGAACACGAACAACATGTGCGATGGGTGCTGAGTAGACTTAAAGAACATAAACTATTCGCCAAACTAGAAAAATGTTGCTTCCATGTAAATCGCATAAAATTCTTAGGCTATATAATAACACCCCACAGAATAGAAATGGATCCAGATAAAATTACAGCCATCCTTAAATGGCCAAAACCTACCACTGTAAAAGCCGTACAACGGTTCATTGGATTTGCACATTTTTACCGTAAATTTATAAAAAACTTTTCTGCAGTAGTTAAACCCTTAACAGCCTTAACAAGTAAAAAACAAAAATTTAAATGGTCAGAAGAAACCCAAACAGCCTTCACCTGTTTAAATCAATGTTTCACAAGCACTCCTGTCTTATCTATGCCTAACTATAATCTAAAATACATTCTAGAAGTTGATGCCTCAAACACTGGTTTGGGAGCTGTTTTGTCCCAAACAGACAACCTTACTTCTGAATGCCATCCTATAGAATTTTACTCAAGGGCTCTATCTAATTCAGAAATCAATTACACAGTTGGTGACAAGGAATTGTTGGCAATAAAATGCTCATTAGAACACTGGAGACACCTTTTGGAAGGTTCCAAAGAAACATTCACCATATATACAGATCACAAAAATCTAGAATACCTCAGAAAAAATAAAACCTTGACAGCCTGCCAAGTAAGATGGTCTCTTTTCTTAGACCGTTTTAATTTCATTATCACATACAGACCAGGACATCAGAACACAAAAGCTGATGCTCTTTCACGTCAATTTGACCCCACTCCTGAACAGGAGTCAACAGAGTATACTATCCCATCAGAAAAAATAATAGGGAGTCTCACTACATTAGAAAATGAGATTTTACAGGCTCAAAATATAGAACACCTATATCCTGATTGCTGTAAGAAAGATCCCATTTCAGGATTTTTATACTATGAGAACAGAATATACATACCTGAAAAAATGAGACAAACCATTCTAGAACACACATGACAGTACTATATCAGGACATTTGGGTATACATAAGACTTTAGACCTAACCAGAAGACATTTTTGGTGGCCTAAAATTAAACAATACATAACAAACTACGTTTCCTCTTGTGACACTTGTGCACGAAACAAAATAGAACATAGAAAACCTGTAGGTTTACTCATGCCTCTTCCGATTCCTCATAAGCCCTGGTCAACTATATCCATGGACTTCATAGCAGACTTACCAATGTCCCAAAACTACAATACCATATTAGTTATTGTTGACCATTTAACTAGGTTGGCACACTTTATACCCCTCAAAGGATTACCAACAGCAAAAACTACTGCAAAAGTGTTTATAGATTCTATTTTTCGCTTACATGGTTTACCCGATAACATTATAACAGATAGAGGTACTCAATTTACCTCCTCCTTTTGGGAGGTCTATCTGTAAACTTTTGCGTGTCAACTCTAGATACTCCACGGCTTTCCACCCTCAAACAAACAGGTTAACTGAAAGATTAAACCAAACGTTGGAACAATACCTAAGATGTAATATTACCTACTTACAAGATGATTGGGATGCCTATCTCCCTATGGCCGAGTTCTCATACAATAACTCGAAATCAACATCCATAAAAATGTCACCTTTCTTCGCAACATATGGTTTCCATCCGCAAACCATATCATTATCCAGAAGCTCTGTTAATTCCCCAAACTCCTCAGACTGCGCGAATGATTTACAAAAAAGATTAGACCTGCTTAAACTACATTTAGCTGAAGCCAAAGAACATCAAAAACAATACTACGACTCAAAACATAGACCAAGTCCAGAATTTAGAATAGGTGACAAAGTATTACTCTCTACAAAACATCTTAAATTACATTTACCCAGCAAGAAATTGGCAAACCAATATATAGATCCATTTACCATCAACAAAATCATCAATTCTAATGCTGTAGGTTTGAATTTACCCAAGGATTACAAGATACATACAACATTTCACATTTCATTGCTCAAGCCATATAAGTCCGGAGACCGAAATATTCACCAGAATGTACCCCCACCTATTTTAATCGGCAATCAGGAACAATTTGAGGTTTATGATATTCTAGATTCCAGAATCCATTGTAGCAAGTTAGAATACTTGGTTCGCCGGAAGGGATATGTTCCAGAGGAGGATTCCTGGCAATTACACTCTGATATTCTTGCTCCACGCCTACTAAGACACTTTCATGTCCGTAACCCACATTGGAATCCCCGGGGCTGATTCCTTGAGGAGGGGGATATGTGGTGTACCTTTAAGGTATCTCCCCTCCCATTCCTTACTCCACCCTATTTAAAGCTCTCATTTAGACCTTAGCCTTGCCTGAAAATTGAAGCTGATTGCTATTGTTACTAAGTATTTACTTATATGAGCTAACTATTTCTTCAGGTCAAAGCCAAGCCTTATATTTGCTTACTAACACTCTCAGAAGTGTATTTCCTACATTCTCTTTAACTTTACTAAAACTGCTCTTTACATTCTGAGCCAGTTTTCAACTAAAGTTCCTCTAGCAAGTTACCGGTACTTTCAGGATCACTACACTTCCTAAAGGATGGATCTTCATACCGCGGCGTTCCGGATGTTAGTCACACTCACACCGGACTCTCACGCACACAGAGCTGCAGGTCTGTAAGGAGAACTGTTTGGTAAAGGTATCGTTACAATTTCTTTCCTATATGGGTATATCCGGATACTTTGTCTTTTGCATAACGCCTAACACGCTGTGGTTTTATCTGTGTTCCAAAATTACCGCAAGCTGGTGAATTCCGCTGTATTGCTAAGTAAACCTCAGCTCTATCTTGTTATCAACTACCAAAGCATTTAATCTGTGTCTTTATCATCTGATATTATATCTATCTTTGGGAACAAAAGCAATTTGTAAAGAAGTCTATCACACTTGACAAGTGTATATGTATGAAGGAGTGACTGAGACCTGTACATATTTTAGTATGAACGTAGTGTGAGTGTGTGAAGATATAACGCTGAACCACCAATGGAAACTCTCCAAATATGTTATCTTTGCTCACAACTCAGTACTTTAAGTCTCATATCATTGCTGGACTATAACTTTAAGACCAAAAGTATTTCCTTTCATGTTACAATAATATAATATTATCCCCTACAAATTGTGGATACAATAATAATACAATGTGGAATTTCTCTATAACCTATTCCTCATTTAAGTGAAATCTTCTCTAAGCAAACATTCTTACTGTATACCCGCTAAGTAATATAGTCATTGTTACTTGGTGGGTACTAATTAAGAGATACACTACCTTTTAAGGTAGATTAAAATTGCAAGGTAAACTCAGGTTACTACACCCTCTTAGTTCAGTCACTTTTATTTTCTCACCTTTCTACAGATAGTTACAGAAGTCAATTCTATAGAATTTTAAGATGCCTTGAAGAATGTAACTGAAAAAAACGTGTGTAAAAATACAGATAATTATATTATCACAGGGGACCCGCACTCCCCAGAGCTGGGATAACACAAGCGCTCCATAGCACGCGCAGGGGCGGTGTTTTTTTTTAAGCAAGTACTATTTTTTTATCTGGAGCCCAATCAAAGCTGGACTGGCGTACTCGGTTGCAGGAGCTAGGACTGTGTGAGAAACCATGTGACTATATTTATAATCTGTTTTTGAAGTCTTTTCACAGTCCCATGCATCCTGCTGCCTTCCACCCTCGGCCTGTAAACTAGTTTCACCTCTGTGCTTGGGAAATACAATTTCCAGCAAACTACACGGACAGAGAAAAGGTGCAGTTCTGAGGATAATGTAACTACCATATCTCTGGCATAGGCCTAGATTTGGAGTTTGGCGGTAGCCGTGAAAACCAGCGTTAGAGGCTCCTAACGCTGGTTTTAGGCTACCGCCGGTATTTGGAGTCACTCAAAATAGGGTCTAACGCTCACTTTCCAGCCGCGACTTTTCCATACCGCAGATCCCCTTACGTAAATTGCGTATCCTATCTTTTCAATGGGATTTTTCTAACTCCGGTATTTAGAGTCGTTTCTGAAGTGAGCGTTAGACATCTAACGACAAAACTCCAGCCGCAGGAAAAAAGTCAGTAGTTAAGAGCTTTCTGGGCTAACGCCGGTTTATAAAGCTCTTAACTACTGTGCTCTAAAGTACACTAACACCCATAAACTACCTATGTACCCCTAAACTGAGGTCCCCCCACATCGCCGACACTCTAAAAAAAAATTTGAACCCCTAATCTGCCGACCGCCACCTACGTTATACTTATGTACCCCTAATCTGCTGCCCCTAACACCGCCGACCCCTGTATTATATTTATTAACCCCTAACCTGCCCCCCACAACGTCGCCTCCACCTGCCTACACTTATTAACCCCTAATCTGCCGACCGCAAAGCGCCGCCACCTACGTTATCCTTATGTACCCCTAATCTGCTGCCCCTAACACCGCCGACCCCTATATTATATTTATTAACCCCTAATCTGCCCCCCCTCAACGTCGCCTCCACCTGCCTACACTTATTAACCCCTAATCTGCCGACCGGACCTGAGCGCTACTATAATAAAGTTATTAACCCCTAATCCGCCTCACTAACCCTATAATAAATAGTATTAACCCCTAATCTGCCCTCCCTAACATCGCCGACACCTAACTTCAATTATTAACCCCTAATCTGCCGACCGAATCTCGCCGCTATTCTAATAAATGGATTAACCCCTAAAGCTAAGTCTAACCCTAACACTAACACCCCCCGAAGTTAAATATAATTTAAATCTAACGAAATTAATTAACTCTTATTAAATAAATTATTCCTATTTAAAGCTAAATACTTACCTGTAAAATAAATCCTAATATAGCTACAATATAAATTATAATTATATTATAGCTATTTTAGGATTAATATTTATTTTACAGGTAACTTTGTATTTATTTTAACCATGTACAATAGCTATTAAATAGTTAAGAACTATTTAATAGCTAAAATAGTTAAAATAATTACAAATTTACCTGTAAAAGAAATCCTAACCTAAGTTACAAATAAACCTAACACTAGACTATCAATAAATTAATTAAATAAACTACCTACAATTATCTACAATTAACCTAACACTACACTATCAATAAATTAATTAAATACAATTGCTACAAATAAATACAATTAAATAAACTAGCTAAAGTACAAAAAATAAAAAAGAACTAAGTTACAAAAAATAAAAAAATATTTACAAACATACGAAAAATATTACAACAATTTTAAACTAATTACACCTACTCTAAGCCCCCTAATAAAATAACAAAGCCCCCCAAAATAAAAAAATGCCCTACCCTATTCTAAATTACTAAAGTTCAAAGCTCTTTTACCTTACCAGCCCTGAACAGGGCCCTTTGCGGGGCATGCCCCAAGAAATACAGCTCTTTTGCCTGTAAAAAAAAACATACAATACCCAAGCCCCCCAACATTACAACCCACCACCCACATACCCCTAATCTAACCCAAACCCCCCTTAAATAAACCTAACACTAAGCCCCTGAAGATCATCCTACCTTGTCTTCACCTCACCGGGTATCACACCGATCCGTCCAGAAGAGCTCCTCCGATGTCCTGATCCAAGCCCAAGCGGGGGGCTGAAGAGGTCTATGATCCGGCTGAAGTCTTCATCCAAGCGGGGCAGAAGAGGTCTTCCATCCGATTGAAGTCTTCATCCAAGCGGCATCCATCCGGAGCGAAGCGGCAGCATCCTGAAGACCTCCACCGCGGAACATCCATCCTGGCCGACGACTGAACGACGAATGACGGTTCCTTTAAATGACGTCATCCAAGATGGCGTCCCTCAAATTCCGATTGGCTGATAGGATTCTATCAGCCAATCGGAATTAAGGTAGGAATATCAGCCAATCAGATTGAGCTCGCATTCTATTGGCTGTTCCGATCAGCCAATAGAATGCAAGCTCAATCTGATTGGCTGATTGGATCAGCCAATCGGATTGAACTTGATTCTGATTGGCTGATTCCATCAGCCAATCAGAATATTCCTACCTTAATTCCGATTGGCTGATAGAATCCTATCAGCCAATCGGAATTCGAGGGACGCCATCTTGGATGACGTCATTTAAAGGAACCGTCATTCGTCGTTCAGTCGTCGGCCAGGATGGATGTTCCGCGGTGGAGGTCTTCAGGATGCTGCCGCTTCGCTCCGGATGGATGCCGCTTGGATGAAGACTTCAATCGGATGGAAGACCTCTTCTGCCCCGCTTGGATGAAGACTTCAGCCGGATCATGGACCTCTTCAGCCCCCCGTTTGGGCTTGGATCAGGACATCGGAGGAGCTCTTCTGGACGGATCGGTGTGATACCCGGTGAGGTGAAGACAAGGTAGGATGATCTTCAGGGGCTTAGTGTTAGGTTTATTTAAGGGGGGTTTGGGTTAGATTAGGGGTATGTGGGTGGTGGGTTGTAATGTTGGGGGGCTTGGGTATTGTATGTTTTTTTTACAGTCAAAAGAGCTGTATTTCTTGGGGCATGCCAAGAAGCAGACTTGGGGCAATGGTGATCCCGTCAACAGGGATAGAGAAGTCAGATGTCGACGTAAAGCTTGAGGGGGGATAAGAAAGAGCTCAGTCTTGGACATGTTAATTTTTAGGTGGTGAGAGGCCATCCAGGAAGAAATACCAGATAAGCAGTCGCTGACATGAGAAAGGACAGAGAGCAGGAGTGGAAAGGTAGATCTGGGTGTCATCAACATAGAGGTGATATTTAAAGCCATAACTGTTGATAAGTTTACCCAGCGAAGAAGTATAAATGGAAAAGAGTAGAGGACCCAGAACAGATCCTTGAGGTACTCCAACAGACAGAGGCATTGAAGAGAAGGAGTCGCCGGCAAATGACACAGAAAAAGACCTGTGAGAAAGATAGGAGTGAATCCAGGAAAGAGCAGTGTCAAAGAGTCAAAAAAGCTGATGGTCTGTAGGAGGAGGAGGTGGTCAACTGTGTCAAAGGCAGCTGAGAGGTCAAGTAAGATGAGTATAGAATAGTGGCCAATATTTTTAGCAGAGAGAAGATCGTTAGTAACCTTGGTAAGGGCAGTCTCAGTTGAGTGTTTGGGGTGGAATTCAGATTGCAGGGGGGTCAAGCAAAGAGTTGGTGGACAGGAAGTGGGTTAGGCGATTGTTAACTAGTTTTTCAAGGAGTTTTGATGTTAGTGGAAGCAGTGATATGGGGCAGTAGTTTTCAAGAGAATTAGGGTTGAGGGAGGGTTTTTGGGTATGAGAGTGACTTTTGCGTGTTTGAAAGAAGATGGGAATGAGCCAGTAGAGAGAGATAGGTTTAAGATATGAGTAAGAAAAGGAGTGAGGGTGGAAGACAAGGAGGGTATAAGATGGGAAGGGATAGGGTCGAGCTGGCAGGTAGTGAGGCGTGAGGAAGATAGTAAGGAAGAAACTTTATTCTCAGTGGCTGGATGGAAGATGCAGAGGGTGGTAGAGGGAGTAACTGGGCCTGTTGTTGGAATATTGCAGGTTAGTGTTGGGATGTTGCTTAGGATAGTACGTGTTTTGTTTAAAAAGTAGTCTGCCAGGTCTTGAGCAATAAAGACAGACGCGGGGTGGAGCAGCCGGACAGATAGCTCTGCATGCTAAGCACTGTGGCTGAGTTCTGTAGCAACCCAAGGGTTGCAGGTTCAATCCCAGGCAAGGTCCACTCAGCCTTTCATCCTTCCGAGATTGATAAAATGAGCATCGCCTTGAGACCCTTACAGGTGATTAGCCGTGCTTTACAAGTATCCAATACATACATACAGCAGGCGGGTAGAGGAGAGAGTTAAAGGTGGAGAAGAGTTGTTTAGGGTTTGAGGAAAGAGTAGATATTGAGAGAAGAGAAGTAAGTTTGCTTGGCTAAGTGAAGGGCAGAAGTATATGAACGAAGAATAAACTCATAGTGTATGAAATCAGTTTCAGAGTGAGTTTTCCTCCAGACACGCTCAGCAGTACGGGAGCATTTTTGCAAAAAGCGTGTTTCCTGAGCGTGCCAGGGCTGTAACTGATGGCGTGATGTTTTGCGCAGCTGGGGAGGGGCAAGTGTGTCTAATGGAGAGGAGAATTTTGTTATAGTGGGCTGTAGCAAGTTTAGGGCAGGTTATAGTGGAAGTGTGAGGAAGGAGATCTTGAATGATTTTTTAAAATTGGAGCGGATCCTCAGCATGTATATTTCTACTGGTGCAGGGGCGGGATGGAGAAGTGGGTTTAGCTGTTGCATTAATATTATAGGTGACCAGGTGATGGTCTGAAATGGGAAAAGGGCGACAGGTGAGGTTAGATATAGAACAAAGGTAGGAAAATACCAGGTTGATGGAGTGTCCATCACAGTGAGTAGGGTGGATTGTGAGAGACCGAAGGACGATTTGAGTGAAAGAAGTTTAGAGGCATCAGGGGCAGATGGGTTGTCAATGGGAATGTTGTAGTCCCCAAGAATTAGGGTTAGTATATTTGTAGAGAGAAAGTGAGGAAGCGGGAGGTAGGTCTAGGAGTGTGATAGATGACTGCCATTTTGGGGGAGAACAGGCGAATACAGTGGACTTTGAAGGATGAGCAATGGAAACTGATAAGCAATGGAGACAGTGTCAGAAGGAGATAGCCAGGTTTTGGTAATTGCTAAAAGGGTGAAAGCATTTGATATAAACAGGTTGTAAGTTTGTTGCAGACAGAGGGAGAGTTCCATAGTGCGCACATGAAAGGAGTGTGTGCGTATGGGTTGCATTGGTTGGAAGCGAGGTTATTTGTGTTGCTTTTATTAAAGTTTCTATAAGGAGTGCATGATTAGGTAATGGTGGGAATGAGGGTGGGCCCAGGATTTAGAGAGATGTCGCCTGACGCTAATAACAGCAAGATGGAAAGTAAGAGTAAGTGAGAATGAGATTTATTGCAGTGTGGGCATTTCTTGGAGGTGGTGCAGTTTATAGATATAGATTTTAAAATAGAAAGTAGTTCATGAGAGCTAAGGTATGGAGAAGAAAGGAGAGAGGGGCCAATATAAACTGCATGTGGAGAAGGGTAAGGTATCAGCATGTGAGCCTGCTTGTGGAATAGACATGAGACTGTTAAAAGGAAAAGCATTCCAGAAAACATAGCAGATTATTAAGTGCAAAAGATTGTTTTTGAAATGAAAATATTTAGCTTGCCTCAAATCTTCTTCAAATATTGTTCAATTTTTGTCTAATTCTTAGTGCTGGCACTTAAAGATGGGTATAAAAGGGAACCACCATGAGCTACTGCCAAGCTCACATCCAATACGAAAAAACAGCAAAAGATGATATATAAAAATCCCTGAAACGTGATCCCCATGAAAAGAAAATTGGGCAACCTATTTCAAATAGTCCGTAATCAATTGTAGATAAAAAATTAAAATGTAAAATTATTAATCAGCGATGAAGTAGGCCAGAAATTATTAGCTTGTATTAGTGCAATCCATTCCCAACTTGACTCACGTGTCCTTCAACAATTTAAATGATACTGGAGCTCTGTATCATCTAATTCTGTTTCATTAAATACCCTTAAGAGCTTCAGGGAACTGTCTGTTATTTGTCATGAAAACAAAGCATAAATACAATACTCCTTAAACGCAGAGCAGCAAAGAATGTGCAGACTGGAACCATTGCAGTGCTAACACACGGCTAGATTTGGAGTTTTGTCGGTAACGACCCTAAAAACTAACGCCGGCTTTTTTCTGGCCGCACCATAAAAATAACTCTGGTATTGAGAGTCCACATAAAGGCTGCGTTAGGCTCCAAAAAAGGAGCGTAGAGCATTTTTAACGCAGCTTCAACTCTCAATACCAGAGTTGCTTACGCAAGCGGCCAGCCTCAAAAACGTGCTCGTGCACGATTCCCCCATAGGAAACAATGGGGCTGCTTGAGCTGAAAAAAAACCTAACACCTGCAAAAAAGCTGCGTTCAGCTCTTAACGCAGCCCCATTGTTTGCTATGGGGAAACACTTCCTACGTCTGCACCTAACACTCTAACATGTACCCCGAGTCTAAACACCCCTAACCTTACACTTATTAACCCCTAATCTACCGCCCCCGCTATCGCTGACACCTGCATTTTATTTTTAACCCCTAATCTGCCGCTCCGTAAACCGCCGCTACTTACATTATCCCTATGTACCCCTAATCTGCTGCCCCTAACACCGCCGACCCCTATATTATATTTATTAACCCCTAATCTGCCCCCCTCAACGTCGCCTCCACCTGCCTACACTTATTAACCCCTAATCTGCCCTCCCTAACATCGCCGACACCTAACTTCAATTATTAACCCCTAATCTGCCGACCGGAGCTCACCGCTATTCTAATAAATGGATTAACCCCTAAAGCTAAGTCTAACCCTAACACTAACACCCCCCTAAATTAAATATAATTTTAATCTAAAGAAATTAATTAACTCTTATTAAATAAATTATTCCTATTTAAAGCTAAATACTTACCTGTAAAATAAACCCTAATATAGCTACAATATAAACTATAATTACATTGTAGCTATTTTAGGATTAATATTTATTTTACAGGTAACTTTGTATTTATTTTAACCAGGTACAATAGCTATTAAATAGTTAAGAACTATTTAATAGCTAAAATAGTTAAAATAATTACAAAATTACCTGTAAAATAAATACTAACCTAAGTTACAATTAAACCTAACACTGCACTATCAATAAATTAATTAAATAAACTACCTACAATTACCTACAATTAACCTAACACTACACTATCAATAAATTAATTAAATACAATTCCTACAAATAAATACAATTAAATAGACTAGCTAAAGTACAAAAAATAAAAAAGAACTAAGTTACAAAAAATAAAAAAATATTTACAAACATAAGAAAAATATTACAACAATTTTAAACTAATTACACCTACTCTAAGCCCCCTAATAAAACAACAAAGCCCCCCAAAATAAAAAATGCCCTACCCTATTCTAAATTACTAAAGTTAAAAGCTCTTTTACCTTACCAGCCCTGAACAGGGCCCTTTGCGGGGCATGCCCAAAGAAGTTCAGCTCTTTTGCCTGTAAAAAAAACATACAATACCCCCCCAACATTACAACTCACCACCCACATACCCCTAATCTAACCCAAACCCCCTTAAATAAACCTAACACTAAGCCCCTGAAGATCATCCTACCTTGTCTTCACCTCACCAGGTATCACCGATCCGTCCTGGCTCCAAAATCTTCATCCAACCCAAGCGGGGGTTGGCGATCCATCATCCGGTGGCTGAAGAGGTCCAGAAGAGGCTCCAAAGTCTTCATCCTATCCGGGAAGAAGAGGCGATCCGGACCGGCAGCCATCTTGATCCAAGCGGCATCTTCTATCTTCATCCGATGACGACCGGCTCCATCCTGAAGACCTCCACCGCGGACCCATCTTCTTCCGGTGACGTCCAACTGAAGAATGACGGTTCCTTTAAGGGACGTCATCCAAGATGGCGTCCCTCGAATTCCGATTGGCTGATAGGATTCTATCAGCCAATTGGAATTAAGGTAGGAATATTCTGATTGGCTGATGGAATCAGCCAATCAGAATCAAGTTCAATCCGATTGGCTGATCCAATCAGCCAATCAGATTGAGCTCGCATTCTATTGGCTGTTCCGATCAGCCAATAGAATGCGAGCTCAATCTGATTGGCTGATTGGATCAGCCAATCGGATTGAACTTGATTCTGATTGGCTGATTCCATCAGCCAATCAGAATATTCCTACCTTAATTCCGATTGGCTGATAGAATCCTATCAGCCAATCGGAATTCGAGGGACGCCATCTTGGATGACGTCCCTTAAAGGAACCGTCATTCTTCAGTTGGACGTCGCCGGAAGAAGATGGGTCTGCGGTGGAGGTCTTCAGGATGGAGCCGGTCGTCATCGGATGAAGATAGAAGATGCCGCTTGGATCAAGATGGTTGCCGGTCCGGATCGCCTCTTCTTCCCGGATAGCAAGAAGACTTTGGAGCCTCTTCTGGACCTCTTCAGCCACCGGATGATGGATCGCCAACCCCCGCTTGGGTTGGATGAAGATTTTGGAGCCAGGACGGATCGGTGATACCTGGTGAGGTGAAGACAAGGTAGGATGATCTTCAGGGGCTTAGTGTTAGGTTATTTAAGGGGGGTTTGGGTTAGATTAGGGGTATGTGGGTGGTGGGTTGTAATGTTGGGGGGGTATTGTATGTTTTTTTTTACAGGCAAAAGAGCTGAACTTCTTGGGGCATGCCCCAAGAAGGGCCCTGTTCAGGGCTGGTAAGGTAAAAGAGCTTTTAACTTTAGTAATTTAGAATAGGGTAGGGCATTTTTTATTTTGGGGGGCTTTGTTGTTTTATTAGGGGGCTTAGAGTAGGTGTAATTAGTTTAAAATTGTTGTAATATTTTTCTTATGTTTGTAAATATTTTTTTATTTTTTGTAACTTAGTTCTTTTTTATTTTTTGTACTTTAGCTAGTTTATTTAATTGTATTTATTTGTAGGAATTGTATTTAATTAATTTATTGATAGTGTAGTGTTAGGTTAATTGTAGGTAATTGTAGGTAGTTTATTTAATTAATTTATTGATAGTGTAGTGTTAGGTTTAATTGTAACTTAGGTTAGTATTTATTTTACAGGTAATTTTGTAATTATTTTAACTATTTTAGCTATTAAATAGTTCTTAACTATTTAATAGCTATTGTACCTGGTTAAAATAAATACAAAGTTACCTGTAAAATAAATATTAATCCTAAAATAGCTACAATGTAATTATAATTTATATTGCAGCTATATTAGGGTTTATTTTACAGGTAAGTATTTAGCTTTAAATAGGAATAATTTATTTAATAAGAGTTAATTAATTTAGTTAGATTAAAATTATATTTAATTTAGGGGGGTGTTAGTGTTAGGGTTAGACTTAGCTTTAGGGGTTAATCCATTTATTAGAATAGCGGTGAGCTCCGGTCGGCAGATTAGGGGTTAATAATTGAAGTTAGGTGTCGGCGATGTTAGGGAGGGCAGATTAGGGGTTAATACTATTTATTATAGGGTTAGTGATGCGGATTAGGGGTTAATAACTTTATTATAGTAGCGCTCAGGTCCGCTCGGCAGATTAGGGGTTAATAAGTGTAGGCAGGTGGAGGGGACGTTGTGGGGGGCAGATTAGGGGTTAATAAATATAATATAGGGGTCGGCGGTGTTAGGGGCAGCAGATTAGGGGTACATAAGGATAACGTAGGTGGCGGCGCTTTGCGGTCGGCAGATTAGGGGTTAATAAGTGTAGGCAAATGGAGGCGACGTTGAGGGGGGCAGATTAGGGGTTAATAAATATAATACAGGGGTCGGCGGTGTTAGGGGGAGCAGATTAGGGGTACATAAGGATAACGTAGGTGGCGGTCGGCAGATTAGGGGTTAAAAAAATGTATTCGAGTGTCGGCGATGTGGGGGGACCTCGGTTTAGGGGTACATAGGTAGTTTATGGGTGTTAGTGTACTTTAGAGTACAGTAGTTAAGAGCTTTAGAAACCGGCGTTAGCCCAGAAAGCTCTTAACTACTGACTTTTTTCCTGCGGCTGGAGTTTTGTCGTTAGATGTCTAACGCTCACTTCAGAAACGACTCTAAATACCGGAGTTAGAAAAATCCCATTGAAAAGATAGGATACGCAATTGACGTAAGGGGATCTGCGGTATGGAAAAGTTGCGGCTGAAAAGTGAGCGTTAGACCCTATTTTGAGTGACTCCAAATACCGGCGGTAGCCTAAAACCAGCGTTAGGAGCCTCTAACGCTGGTTTTCACGGCTAACGCCAAACTCCAAATCTAGGTCATAGCTAAGTATTTTACCTCCTAGCCAACCAATACTTCCCAGTTTCATTATTCTGGCACCATAGAGGCATCCGAATTTTGATTCAAACATTTTAAGCTCTGCTAAAAGATACCACCTAAAGCCCAGGTAACCATCAGTAGTTTCCTACCCTACATTAAAGGATATATGGCCATTCTAGCAGAATCATTAAGGAGGCGGTAAAGACAAGCTTAAAGGGACATGAAACCCACATTTTTTTATTTTATGATTAAGAGAGAGAATACAATTTTAAACAACTTTCTAATTTGCATCTATTATCTAATCTGTTTAATTATCTTGGTATCCTTTGTTAAAGAAGCAGCAATGCACTACTGGGAGCTAGCTGAATCCATTGGGTGAGCCAATAACATATATGTGCAGCCACCAATCAGCAGTATCCTTCCGACAAAGTATACCAAGAGAACAAAACTAATTGGATAATGGATAATAGAAGTAAGTTGGAATGATCGTAAAAAAGGGACAGTCCCTGCGAGTTGCGAGGTGGCTCCTATTAAAAGTATTGAAGCTCGCTGGATAGGGACTCTTCACTCCTTAGAGCAGGGGGAGCACGTTTTTCTATTAAGGTTCTAAGTATTTTGAGTGTTTTGAGAAAAGCTTGCCACCTTTTAGTTGGCGAGAAAAAAATTACGCTGAGATTAGAGAGACATTTTCATATACGTCCATGGGACGCCCATGTTCAGCCCATTTTACGAAAAAACTAAAATTACACTTTGCATTTTGTATTTAGAAGTAAAAATTTCTATGTGATTTTTTCAAATCCAGTGTACTAATAATTACGATTTACGCTCTGCATATTTAATTTGATTTATTCCTGTGTAAATTACATACAAATTTTACATTGTTGTTAAAATACCATTTTTTGGTGAAAAATTTTGTTACGATTTTTGATGCACCTTAAAGAGACATGAAACCCACATTTTTTCTTTCATGATTTAGGAAGAGAATGCAATTTTAAACATCTTTCTAATTTACTTCTATGATCTAATTTGTTTTTTTCTCTTGGTATTCTTTGCTGAAAAGCATATCTAGATATGCTCAGTAGCTGCTAATTGGTTGCTGCACATAGAAGCCTTGTGTGATTGACTCACCCATGTGCATTGCTTTTTCTTCAACTAAGGATGTCTAAAAAATGAAGCAAAATAAATAATATAAGTAAATTGTAATGTTGCTTAAATTTGTATTCTCTATATGAATCATGAAATAAAGATTTTGGGTTTAGTGGCCCTTTAACAATACCATTTTTCCATGATTATTTTTGTGTGAATGGTTCAAATATTTGTTTTGTATGATGTTTAAAATACAAATTTAATTTTGCACTTTTCAAATGAAAATGCAGTATACACCCCTTAGCGAGACCCCCTGTTTTCAGGGTAAAAAATGGCTTTAGATCGTTCCACCAGGGAAATAGAAAGGGCTGGCGAGCATTCTTTAATAATCTCACCAGCCCAGAGAGCTTTTAATCATCGTGCCCTACGTATACTAAATATTAAAACTTAATCTTGATAAAAAATGTGCTTGATTAATGTTATCTGTTTACTAATTTACCTCTATTTAGTCTCTTTTTGATAAATAAATATTAATATTTCTTTAGAAAACTGAATTTTGTCTTGAGCATTACATGCAGAAGTGGCCAACGTAAGCAAGTATAGGCTGTAACTCAAGCTTCTTTAACTGATTCACTGAAAACTTTCATGCATTATATATTTTCTAGTAACTGGTGAACTATGTTGCAATTTTTAATGCTTTAAAGATACAGTCAAAAAAGTAACTTTCCTGATTTAGACAGATCATGTGATTTTAAACAACTTTCCAATTTACCTCTATTATCAAATTTTCTTTGTTCTCTTGTTTTCCATTGTTGAAGAGTAGACCTAGGTAGGCACATAGGAGCTCCGAAGCATGAACGAGTCTGGCACTCTGTTATACAATGTTGCAAACACTGCTGCCACACGCCTAGATTTAGAGTTTTGCGGCCAAAGGGGTGCGTTAGCTACGCATGCTTTTTTCTGGCAGCACCTTTTAAATACCGCTGATATTTAGAGTTCACAGAAGGGCTGCGCTAGGCTCCAAAAATGGAGCACATAGCATATTTACCGAAACTTCAACTCTCGATACCAGCGGTGCTTACGGACGCGGCCAGCTTAAAAAACGTGCTCGTGCACGATTCCCCCATAGAAAACAATGGGGCTGTTTGAGCTGAAAAAAAACCTAACACCTGCAAAAAAGCCGCGTTCAGCTCCTAACGCAGCCCCATTGTTTTCTATGGGGAAACACTTCCTACGTCTGCACCTAACACCCTAACATGTACCCCGAGTCTACACACCCCTAACCTTACACTTATTAACCTCTAATCTGCCGCCCCCGCTATCGCTGACACCTGCATATTTTTTTTAACCCCTAATCTGCCGCTCCGTAAACCGCCACTACTTACATTATCCCTATGTACCCCTAATCTGCTGCCCCTAACACCGCCGATCCCTATATTAGATTTATTAACCCCTAATCTGCCCCCCTCAACGTCGCCTCCACCTGCCTACACTTATTAACCCCTAATCTGCCAAGCGGACCGCACCGCTACTATAATAAAGTTATTAACCCCTAATCCGCCTCACTCCCGCCTCAATAACCCTATAATAAATAGTATTAACCCCTAATCTGCCCTCCCTAACATCGCCGACACCTAACTTCAAGCATTAACCCCTAATTTGCCGACCGAATCTCGCCGCTACTGTAATAAATGGATTAACCCCTAAAGCTAAGTCTAACCCTAACACTAACACCCCCCCTAAATTAAATATAATTTAAATCTAACAAAATAAATTAACTCTTATTAAATAAATTATTCCTATTTAAAGCTAAATACTTACCTGTAAAATAAACCCTAATATAGCTACAATATAAATTATAATTATATTATAGCTATTTTAGGATTTATATTTATTTTACAGGTAACTTTGTATTTATTTTAACCAGGTACAATAGCTATTAAATAGTTAAGAACTATTTAATAGCTAAAATAGTTAAAATAATTACAAATTTACCTGTAAAATAAATCCTAACCTAAGTTACTATTAAACCTAACACTACACTATCAATAAATTAATTAAATAAAATACCTACAATTACCTACAATTAAAACTAACACTACACTATCAATACATTAATTAAATAAAATACCTACAATTACCTACAATTAAACCTAACACTACACTATCAATAAATGAATTAAATACAATATCTACAAATAAATACAATTAAATAAACCAACTAAAGTACAAAAAATAAAAAAGAACTAAGTTACAAAAAATAAAAAAATATTTACAAACATCAGAAAAATATTACAACAATTTTAAACTAATTACACCTACTCTAAGCCCCCTAATAAAATAACAAAGCCCCCCAAAATAAAAAAATGCCCTACCCTATCCTAAATTAAAGCTCTTTTACCTTACCTGCCCTGAACAGGGCCCTTTGCGGGGCATGCCCCAAAGAATTCAGCTCTTTTTCCTGTAAAAAAAACACATACAATACCCCCCCAACATTACAACCCACCACCCACATACCCCTAATCTAACCCAAACCCCCCTTAAATAAACCTAACACTAAGCCCCTGAAGATCTTCCTACCTTATCTTCACCATACCAGGTTCACCGATCGATCCAGAAGAGCTCCTCCGATGTCTTGATCCAAGCCCAAGCGGGGGGCTGAAGATGTCCATGATCCGGCTGAAGTCTTCATCCAAGCGGGAGCTGAAGAGGTCCATGATCCGGCTGAAGTCTTCTATCAACGGCATCTTCCATCTTCTTTCTTCCGGATCCATCTTGCAGACCTCCGACGCGGAACATCCTGCTGGCCCGACGGACTACCGACGAATGAAGGCTCCTTTAAGGGACGTCATCCAAGATGGCGTCCCTCGAATTCCGATTGGCTGATAGGATTCTATCAGCCAATCAGAATTAAGGTAGGAATATTCTGATTGGCTGATGGAATCAGCCAATCAGAATCAAGTTCAATCCGATTGGCTGATCCGATCAGCCAATCAGATTGAGCTTGCATTCTATTGGCTGATCGGAACAGCCAATAGAATGCGAGCTCAATCTGATTGGCTGATCGGATCAGCCAATCGGATTGAACTTGATTCTGATTGGCTGATTCCATCAGCCAATCAGAATATTCCTACCTTAATTCCGATTGGCTGATAGAGTCCTATCAGCCAATCGGAATTCGAGGGACGCCATCTTGGATAACATCCCTTAAAGGAGCCTTCATTCGTCGGTAGTCCGTCAGGCCAGCAGGATGTTCTGCGTCGGAGGTCTGCAAGATGGTTCCGGAAGAAAGAAGATGGAAGATGCCGTTGATAGAAGACTTCAGCTGGATCATGGACCTCTTCAGCTCCCGCTTGGATGAAGACTTCAGCCGGATCATGGACATCTTCAGCCCCCCGCTTGGGCTTGGATCAAGACATCGGAGGAGCTCTTCTGGATCGAACGGTGAACCTGGTATGGTGAAGATAAGGTAGGAAGATCTTCAGGGGCTTAGTGTTAGGTTTATTTAAGGGGGGGTTTGGGTTAGATTAGGGGTATGTGGGTGGTGGGTTGTAATGTTGGGGGGGTATTGTATGTGTTTTTTTTACAGGAAAAAGAGCTGAATTCTTTGGGGCATGCCCCGCAAAGGGCCCTGTTCAGGGCTGGTAAGGTAAAAGAGCTTTGAACTTTAGTAATTTAGAATAGGGTAGGGCATTTTTTTATTTTGGGGGGCTTTGTTATTTTATTAGGGGGCTTAGAGTAGGTGTAATTAGTTTAAAATTGTTGTAATATTTTTCTGATGTTTGTAAATATTTTTTTTATTTTTTGTAACTTAGTTCTTTTTTATTTTTTGTACTTTAGTTAGTTTATTTCATTGTAGTTATTTGTAGATATTGTATTTAATTAATTTATTGATAGTGTAGTGTTAGGTTTAATTGTAACTTAGGTTAGGATTTATTTTACAGGTAATTTTGTAATTATTTTAACTATTTTAGCTATTAAATAGTTCTTAACTATTTAATAGCAATTATACCTGGTTAAAATAAATACAAAGTTACCTGTAAAATAAATATAAATCCTAAAATAGCTATAATATAAATATAATTTATATTGTAGCTATATTAGCGTTTATTTTACAGGTAAGTATTTAGCTTTAAATAGGAATAATTTATTTAATAAGAGTTAATTTCGTTAGATTTAAATTATATTTAATTTAGGGGGGTGTTAGTGTTAGGGTTAGACTTAGCTTTAAGGGTTAATACATTTATTAGAATAGCGGTGAGCTCCAGTCGGCAGATTAGGGGTTAATGTTTGAAGTTAGGTGTCGGCGATGTTAGGGAGGGCAGATTAGGGGTTAATACTATTTATTATAGGGTTAGTGAGGCGGATTAGGGGTTAATAACTTTATTATAATAGCGGTGCGGTCCGCTCGGCAGATTAGGGGTTAATAAGTGTAGGCAGGTGGAGGCGACGTTGTGGGGAGCAGATTAGGGGTTAATAAATATAATATAGGGGTCGGCGGTGTTAGGGGCAGCAGATTAGGGGTACATAAGTATAACGTAGGTGGCGGTCGGCAGATTAGGGGTTAATTATTGTAGGTAGCTGGCGGCGACGTTGTGGGGGGCAGGTTAGGGGTTAATAAATATAATATAGGGGTCGGCGGTGTTAGGGGCAGCAGATTAGGGGTACATAAGCATAACGTAGGTGGCGGTCGGCAGATTAGGGGTTAAAAAAATGTAATCGAGTGGCGGCGATGTGGGGGGACCTCGGTTTAGGGGTACATAGGTAGTTTATGGGTGTTAGTGTACTTTAGAGCACAGTAGTTAAGAGCTTTATAAACCGGCGTTAGCCCAGAAAGCTCTTAACTACTG
Organism: Bombina bombina; assembly: GCF_027579735.1. NCBI lineage: Eukaryota > Metazoa > Chordata > Amphibia > Anura > Bombinatoridae > Bombina > Bombina bombina. The sequence goes on along the minus strand of NC_069503.1, from coordinate 294,717,871 downwards.
ACTTTTTTCTGCGGCTGGAGTTTTGTCGTTAGATTTCTAACGCTCACTTCAGACACGACTCTAAATACCAGAGTTAGAAAGATCCCATTGAAAAGATAGGATACCCAATTTACGTAAGGGGATCTGCGGTATGGAAAAGTTGCGGCTGAAAAGTGAGCGTTAGACCCTTTCCTGACTGACTGCAAATACCGGCGGTAGCCTAAAACCAGCGTTAGGAGCCTCTAACGCTGGTTTTCACGGCTACCGCCAAACTCTAAATCTAGGCCATTGTGTTTATATTTGCATTAGGCAAGCATACAGCTGTGTGAAATATACTTTTTTCAAGGTTTTAGCAACCTAAATAAAAGTAGAAATATGCACATCCAAAAGTGAGATAAATGCAGTATATGATGAATGATTTATTACTGATGATGACTGTCATGTGTATTTGATTGCAGGCTTTTCATATAATGGAGATTAATAATAAATACATAATAGAAATAATGTGCTAGAATATTTAATTATCGCACTAGAGCTCTGGACTGAAAATACACTACTGCTGGAGAAAGGAATGATTTTGTATGTTTTAATAATATATTTTTATTTATTTTTTAGAAAATGGAAGGCTACATTTAAAACATAATTATTACTAGCACTTCAATATGTTAGAGATTATGATATCCACATTAAAAATTGAGGTACTTTTTCAGTTATTATAATATGCATTATTCACTGATTAGTATTTTTATTGTATAAACTATGAGAATATACACCTTATTTTTTTTAAGGATCTATGTAATAACAGCAACATTCAATCTATTTAGAATGTTTAGTATATATTAATGTAAACATGTTGAAGTATTGTTTGTGAAATGACACTTGCTATGATATGTTTGAATCTCAATAAAAAGATATTAAAACAAAAAAGACAATACATGGCTGCATGGTTCTGTTCAAGCAACAGTGCAATAATTAAAATCTATAGCACATTATTTATCATTGCTTACTGTCCTCCTTTAACTAATAACATCATTTTATGAGGTATGCAGTCAATGCTTCTGTATCATTTTGTCCCCTATTTTACATATTTTACATAGACAAAGTTTCTAGGCAGGGAACCTGTCCACTCAGATTTGGGGAGAGCAGCATTTGATGCTGGAATTTATGATTGCACAAAGAATCGCTTGTGCATCTCCCCCCTTGCACTCAAACAACAAATTGAATGAAAGCAAGACATCATCACATGTGCCCACCTCTAAAGTGAGAGAAAGGTTAGAAAGCAGTGGTCTAACGTTTTTCAAAGATCCTAACACTTAATTGCTATAATAAAAGTTCAGATGATGCTATTTTATTTGTATACACATATTATAGTTTAGGAGGGTTATTTCATTAATATTTGTACTGGTTATTAAATTACAATTATGTTTATTAAAATGTGAATTGAACATACATGAAAAATTAAACATTTTAAAAAGCTGTGTAAACATCTAAATATTCAATGTTAAACATGCTTATATTGTTTTTGCAAAGAACAAGGTTGATAAATTAGAAAAATCAAAATGAGTGAATATTGCAACAACAAAAAGTGTTTTGTTTTCTTTTTTTTTTTAATATACTTTTTATTCAGTTTTAGTTAAATTTACAACATAAACAATAATCACCAATCCTTAGCAAAAATACATATACAAAAAACAAAGAAAAGAAGAGGTCTCATGTTATAGAACTTGAGGATGGAATGTGAATAAGTGGCTTGTAAACAAAGTATAACATAATAGAATTCAAAAAAATTTCTTTCTTTCTTCTTTTTTTTTTTTTTTTTAGAGTACACAAATAATTAAAGCCATCAGTTTTCTAAACAGGATTTCAGTTCGACCGTTGTCTTTTTTACCAACGCCCTAGTAAAACTGTCTCGGAGTTTCTAAGGGGGTATATTAGATTATCTATTTCTTTCTGGGGGAAGATTTTAATGAATCTAGCCCATTTCTGGAAAAAGAGAGTTATTTCTCTTTCGGAAGTCAGAGTTATATCCAACTGCTCAATGACGCATTGCTTTTTCATGTAATTTTTAACTTCTGATATACTCGGAGTTGAGGTATCTCGCCATTTATTAAGAATTAAATTCCTTGCGGCCAAAATTGTCATATTTATTATTTTTTTAGAGTTATGAGTGGAAGGGGATTCAACAAAGAAGACTACTTCTGCCAAGGAGAGAGAGAAGGCAATTTTAACGCCCTAGTAAGCCAAAATTCTAACTTCCGCCAGAACTGCGTTAATCGAGGACAGGACCAGATCATATGGACTAAGTCCGCCGCTGGGAGCGAACATTTTGGGCACACATTAAAGTTGAAATTATGCCATTTGAATCCTTTGAGCGGAGTGTAATAGGTTCTATATAGTAACTTGATGTGTGATTCCCTCCAGCTAGCAGATAAGGTAGTTTGTGTTATCGTAACTATAGACTTTTCAACCTGGTTGAGCCCGATGTCTAAGTCTTGAGACAATAAATTCCATTTTTGCGTTATGTAATCTAGATTAAATTCACCTTTTTGGCTGACCAACAGGTCATACCAGGTTGAAATGGAGAATAGGTTGTTTTTAATAAGGATAGGCCAACTATCTAGTTTCCCCCAAGACCAAGACCAACCATATTTGTTGATAAGTGAAGAAAGATAATGCCTAGCCTGTAAGTACGCGAAAAAATCTTTATTGCTTAGTTTGAATTCCTGTTTTAAGGTCTCAAAGGTTTTAATTAGACGAGCCTCCTGGTTTATAAATTGTGTGTCAGTCCGAGGCTATTCCATTTCTGGAAGACCTGCGATTGGGTACCTCTTTGGAATTCCGGATTGCCACATAATCCTTGAAATTTCGGGATGGATAGATCTATGCCTAATTTACATCCTAGTTTTCTCCAAGCTTGTAATATTGTGTATATAGAACTAAGGCATTTCACTTCCTTAGGAATCAGATGTAAAGGGCAATGAATTAAGGCTGTGGGATTATATGGATATAATATATTTATTTCAAGAGTATTATTCGTGAAGTAATTCTTATTTAATACAGTTCGTGCTAGAAAGACCAAGCTGTAGCTGCTGAGATCTGGTAGAGCCATGCCACCATACCTCCTAGGCAGATGCAATCTAGTAATCGAAATTCGGGGCCTTTTGCACCTCCATAAGAAGTACCGAAGAGCCTTACATAGACTCTTCCAGTCTTTAGTTTTCAAGATGGCTGGTACATTTTGCAAAGGAAAAAGGATCTTAGGAAGAAGAACCATCTTGAAAAGAGCAATTCGACCCGTCGATGAGAGGGGAAAATTTTGCCAGTACTTCATATATTCCTTTACCTTCATTAGGACTGGAGAGATATTAAGATCATACCACTCTTGTGGATTTGGCGAAACATTGATGCCTAAATATCTAAAGTGAGATCTGACCTCATTAAAAGGTGAATTAGTCATAGATATCTCACTTTTCCTAATCCACATTAACTCTGATTTGGCAAGATTAATTTTATATCCCGTAAAGGCTCCAAAAGAATTTGTGATCGAGAGTAATTTGGGGATGTTAAATCTAGTATTTGAGACGTAAACCAGTACGTCATCGGCATACAAAGCAATTTTTTGTTCCACTGACCCTATCTTTATGCCTTGAAGATCTTTTCTTATTTTGAGGGCAAGAGGCTCAATAGCTAGGTCAAACAACAAAGGAGATAAGGGGCAGCCTTGTCTGGTGCCCCTTTGAAGTTTAATTGGACCAGATTCTAGCTGATTAATAGAAAGTTTGGTTGATGAGTTTTCACAAAGACTTTTAATAAAGTATACAAAGTTATCCTTAAATCCAAAAGATAGCAGGGAGGACAGAATATGCCGATGATGTACTGAATCAAACGCCTTCTCTGCGTCTAGCGCTATTACCGCCAAGTCCACTTGGTCTTGAGATGGTATTTTCTCAGAGTTGCTGAAGTAATCAAGGATCAGAAAGAGTTCTCTGATTTTAGCTGTTAAGTTGCGTTTATTTAGAAACCCTGCCTGGTCCTCGTTAATGAGAGGCCCAATCTCGCTCTGTAATCTTTTAGCTAGGATCGAGGTCAATAGTTTGTAATTGGAGTTAAGTAATGCTATGGGCCGATAAGCCTCCTTTTTTAGAGGGTCTTTACCTTGTTTCAAGATTAGTGACGTTGTAGAGGCAGAGAAAGATGTAGAAATGAGATTCCTCTCTATGTAAAAGTAATTAAAGAGTGTTTTCAAATGGGGAGTGACAATCGGTGCCAACATCTTATAAAACTCATTAGGCAATGAGTCCGGCCCAGGAGCTTTGTCTGACCGCAGTTCCTTAATGGTTTGAAGGATCTCTTGATCCGATATGGGGGCATTAATTTTATTTACTGCATCTTCACCAAGTACTGGATGGTCCAGGCCTTCCCAGAAATCTCTTGAAGCTACCAAGTCGGACTCCTTAAAGGAGTAAATCCCTTTATAATAATCTGAAAAAGTTTCTAGTATTTCTTTCGGGTCATTGATCAAAGAGTCAGATTCTAAAAGTGAGTCGATTGGGGAATTCCCTTGTATATTCTTATATAATTTGGCCAGAAATTTACCGGCTTTGTCCCCATGGCGATAGAACTTTGCTTTAGATTTTAAGTCAGCTTGCACCGTATTATGGGTCAATAAGGTATCTCTCTCTCCCTTGGCAGCAGAATATTGTCTCCAATTTAAAGGGGTGGGATGAGTTAAGTATCTATTATAAGAATTGGTCAAGGCTTTCAGTGCTTGATTTTCTCTAAGACTAGTTTTTTTTTTGAGCTTGACCATGTATGCAATGATCTCCCCCCTCATTACAGCTTTACCCGCTTCCCATAGAGAGTTTGGGTTATTGACTGAACCCAAATTTAAAGAGAGAAATTCGTTCATTTTATTCATTAGCCAATTTTTAAACTTTAAATTATTTGATAAAAATTTTGGGAAGAAGAACCGCCGCGAAGAATACATTTTACCACGAATTGGGATCTCTAATAAGATTGGAGCATGATCTGAGATGGTTATTTGTGCAATCTTAGTGGTGGAACCTATTTTTATTACTTTATCACTAAGTAAGAATAAATCTATTCTTGAAAAGGAATTAGCGTTTCTCGCCTTACACGTAAATTCTCTTTGATCTGGATGTTCTATTCTCCATATATCTTTAAGAGCCAAATTACTCTCTAAAGTTCTAAACATTCTAGCCTCTAACTTGTCTCTCTTAGATTGCAAGCAGATATTTTTTTCCCCCTGTGCCTATCAATAGGTATTCGTGGTACCATATTGAAGTCCCCTGCCAGTATGACACTTCCTTCCCCCATTTGTAGAATATTAGTTTGAACCGAGTCCCAAAAGTTAGGATCAAAATTATTGGGGGCATAAATGTTACAAAGTATATAGACAAGATTTGCCAATTTAATTTTCAAAATTAGGATTCTACTGTTTGAGTCAGAGTATTTCGATAATATTTCGTAAGTTAACCTCTTCCCCAGTAAGATAGCAACTCCCCTCTTCCTACCAATGCTAGGTACATAAAATACCTCTTTCACCCAGGAAGTTTTCAATTTAACTGATTCTTCCGCATTAAGATGAGTCTCTTGTATAAAGGATATATCGGAGTTATATTTCCTCAGTTGCGAGACTATTGCCTTGCGCTTTATTGGAGAAGAGATACCCCCGACATTCCAGGACGTTAGAGTCAATTTTCCTTTTTTAGACGTTACTTAAAAAAAAAAAAAAAAATTAAAAAGGGAAAAAAATATATTGCCCCCCCATCCCCGTCCCCAGAAGAATAATTCTCCTTAAAACTTAGTACAAAAAAAGAAAACAGATGAAACTATAGAGCCATTCACTTCTGCTTATCAGAAATGTGATTGAGTACATTTAAATTATCAAGCATCCTGTTATCCTATTTAGCAACTTTTTCCATAAAAAACTTTTCTGCCTCCGCAGCGGTCTCAAAAAAATAGTTGTGGCCCTGAAATTCTATTTTAAGTTTAGCCGGATATAGTACAGTGGCGAAAATACCCTCTTTAATTAATCTGCCGCATATAGGGGTGAGTTCTCTTCTTTTCAGAGAGGTGGCATATGCGAAATCTTGAAAGATTGATATTTTAGTCCCCTCCAAAAGCACAGGCAAATTCTTACGGGATAATTGCATGATTTTAAGCTTATCTTGGTAGCTCAAGTATCGTACAATTATAGGTCTGGGCCTAGATTTATTTCCTTCTACATCCCTAAGTCTCCCTATTCTATGGGCTCTTTCTATTATTAAGGGTAGCAGTTCTTGTGGAAAGTTTAGTAGTTTGGGGAGAGATTCAGCTGCAAATTTCTGAAGATCTAAATAATCTGAGGTTTCAGGGACCCCAATTATCCTGACATTATTCCTTCTTGATCGATTTTCTAGATCTTCGATCTTATTCTGTAATTCTCTAATGGAACTAGTATTTGCCTGTATTTTGGTGCTTTGGACTGATGTGAGATCTTCAAGGTCGGAGACTCTTTGTCCACTTCTTCAATTCTCATCGTAAATTGCTTAACCTCATTAGATAGCGAATTTAGGTCTTGTTTTATTTCTATCCTGAGTGACTCAAATTTCGGGTTTAAGGCTTCTAAGATACTATTCACTAGTCCTTGCGAGTCTGTACCCACGCTGATCCTTCTGGCAGAGCTAGGTTCAGGGTGCAGTTCAACTAAGGTTTCTGGCTGAGCTTTGTTCTTCCTTTCCCTGGCTCTGGAAGCCATGGCCGGCGGAGTGCTTTTGTGAGTGGTTTGTGAATTTAAAAATCTATCCATAAATGAGTGCAGCTAAGAAGAAAAGTGAGGCGAAAAGGAAAAAAGGGAAGGGAAGGAGGAATGGGGGAGAGAGAACAGAATGATCAATCCCTCCTCCTCCCTTTCCTTCCCTCCCTCCTGGTGGGAAAAAGATGTGCTGTGTCTTAAAGTGATAAAATCCCAGTGAACTCAAGTGAATAAGTGCCTAAGCGGGGGGAAAAAAAAAAAAGGGGGGGGGGAGGAAAGAAGTGAAGGGTCCGGGAAAAATATAGGAGAAGTGTTCTAATAGTGACTGTGAAGAAAAAAAGTGATCTAGGCTGACCAGGGTTATTCTCTCCCAGAGAATGAACTATAAGATTGCTACGCTTTGACTAGAACAGAGCCCTTTAATAATTTAATAAACCTTTTGGTCTATCAAGATTTTCCCCAAAGGGAACCTTCTTAACTTAGATGTCCCTAATGGAATACAGTATACACAAAGTAATAATAGCTTTACCTAGATCAGTTTACCCCTAAGGATAGCAATGATCCTTTAAAACATATGGGACTCTTCGCTATTAAGAGAGAAAGTGCGTTAATAATCACCAGCCACTTGAATCATATTGATCAACTTCACATTGTATGCATAAAAAAATAGAAAAATTATATACTTCCAATATAATTTTAACAGCTCATGCTTCAGGGCCATTAACTAATTTGATACATCAAAACATAACGCCTGTAATGCATTGATAATTACTCCTAGTAAAAAACAAATGGCTTAGAGAATGCTTATCTTAACAAAGCTTTAACATGTTATCCTTGTGCCTTAGAGAATAAGGATTTAAGAGGAGTAGTGCCCCCTGGGCCGTGACCAAGTCTTGTCCAGTTATTTTTACACAGTAGTGTTCCTCAAATACTTGCAAGTAGTGTTACAAAGTCCCAGGTCACCCTTTTAGGGCAATGTCTTTTAGTTTGAGGCAAATAAGACTTTTCCAGGGAATTCCAAGCCTTAGGACACTGACTCCCAGCAAATACAGATCTTGACTCAAACAGAATTATTTTGAGAAGGAATTTTACTATCAAGTTAAACCTCTGCTTTCTCCTAAAGGGTGAGAAGATTGAGCAGGGAGCTAGAACCCCAGTTTGTGCCTGTTTATAGTTCCAATCTAATTGTGCATTTTTATCTTAGGGGTAACTGCTAGCAGGGAAACAAAAAGGGCTCAACAAACCCTTAGGTGCCTTTAGAACAGGTATCGCTCAGAGAGTACATGTGTGTAGGATAAAATAAAGAACCAAGCTTACAGCTGTTCTGCACTCACCCCTATTCCAGATTATCACCTTCAATGTTAGCCGTTGTTCTTTTGTGTGCTTAAGAGCGCTGGGCATAGGTAAGATGATTGTGTCCCAGGAGTGGGAGAGAGTTGTGCTTACTGACCTTTCACAGGGGAGTAAGAGATCCGTGACTCATTAAGGGTGGGCTGGAGCCCCACAATATTCGTGACCAGCCTCAATGTCCGCCAGATAGATGAAGGCCGGCCTCTACAGCCAGAGGGACAAGACACAATGGCGACTCTATTCCCCTTCCTCCAAAGCTCCAGACTCTGGGAAGTATGTAGTAATCGCAGAGGAGGGACCCTAGGCAGCAAGCCAGTGAAGAGACGGTTGCCTGTAGACCCGCCGATCCCACCGGACCTGACCACGAGCCAAACGGACACACTCCTGGGCTGTAAACAAACCGTGCTGTGCTTGTTCAAAGAAGCTGTTTCTTCTCCCCCCGCGCAGCACCGGTGGGGGGGAGAAAAGGTAAAAGTGCTCGATATCCTCTATACAGACAGATATCTTCAGGCTATCTACCCCCTCTCACGCAGCTTCGGTGGGAGAGGGGGGACTGCCGCTGAAGGTGATGAGGCTCAGAGTAGCTCCTGCACGCGATGTCCTGCGTGGGGCTTCTGAGTTAAGATGTGTTAAGTCAGCACAGGTGACAGGCGCTACGGGAATCCCTCTGGGCTCGGTACACAATTCGAGCCGGATGCAGGTCTCTTCTCCTCGGTTGCAGAGGGCCCTGGCGCGCGGGAAATCACCGCCAGTGGGTTACCTGCAGGACACAGGTGCTTGCGTTGCACAACCTGAACACAGGCTCCTCCTCCGGAACTCCCAAGTGTTTTGTTTTCTAATGGACTAAAATGTAGCTGGTGAAATATCCAATAGAAACAATAATTAAGAAAAATATGCATTAATAAAATGCTGTAATGTGAGGATTTTATGATTGTACAAATGGTGACTTGCAATGATATGTGATGGAAAATCATTGCAGAACTTAGCGCCAACCTATTGCACAACTTTTGCAAGAGCTAGTTTTGCATATTGTGGGAGGCCTTCTTGGCATGTACTCTTAGAGCCCTGTAGGAAGTATTTTTTTAGAATGCACCCACTAATCTGCATACAGTTTATTGAGGCAAACAAGGACAGCATACGCACATAGCCAACAATCATTGGCCATGTTTTTGTCAGGACCAAGGGCGCGATCCGATATACGGCGCAGTTTTTGGTGCAGGCAAGGGAACCCGCGCCGCCCGTAATTTCACCTTGCACATCGGGGTATTACATATACTGCGCCATCAGATGCTAAAGTGGTGTAAGTAGGACAAACTGGCGTTCTTCCGAAAAGTGCGCAAATACACATTTTACTCGTCGCAAGTAACTTACGCCTGTATTTTGTTCACGTAAAGTCTCAATAAAGAGTAGTTTTATACAAATTAGGCTAACATTCGTAAAAATCACCCGCGACTCCATCTAAAAATGCGCAACGTAATTACGCTATTCAAAAGTCATATATAAACCCATGTGCAGCCGCCATTTTCTTCAGTGTGTTTGGATGGTTCGTTGAGCTACAGCATACTACAGTGGAGTGGAGGATTAGTCAGAGTAGAGAGAGAGGCGCAAACAGAGGAGTTAGTTAGGTTGCATTGTTGGTTGGTTAAGCTTGTATACTTACTGTCAGGGTTCAGCCTGGAATTGAACCTGGGACCTGTCTCTATTTCTGCAGCTGTTATTTCCCAGCCTGTTTTACCACTATGCCACCAGATGGCTTGATCACATGAAAGGAATATTGTGTTTTTCTCTTTGCTGCAACTTTGGCTCTCTGGCTCCACCTGCTTGCCAGCTGAAAGAAATAATTTAATCAGCAGCCTGCTTTATCTGGGAGGTTTGTTTGCAATTCTGTGCTTTCACATTAAGAGTGATACTCTGAAAGACTCTCTGTTCCTTTATCCTGTGTGAAATACAGATTTGTTGGATTTCCTGGTTCCTGATTTCTGCTTCAATTACTGACTACTCTTCTGGATAATCCCTTGGCACTGTGTTTCATTTTTGGACTGATTTCCTGATAATTGAGCTTGCCTAAAACTCTCTTTCCTAAGGACTGACTTGCTCGCTTGTTTCCTGATACTACAAGGTTCCAGTCTACAGCATATGCAAATATCCTGTTTGTTATTACAAAGCGCTGCTTTCCTGAGTGTTATTACACAGTTCCAGTCTATAGCATATGCAAATATCCTGTTTGTTATTACAAAGCTCTGCATTCCTGCTTGTTATTACAAAGCGCTGCTTTCCTGAGTGTTATTACACAGTTCCAGTCTACAGCATATGCAAATATCCTGTTTGTTATTACAAAGCTCTGCATTCCTGCTTGTTATTACAAAGTCTGCTTTCCTGAGTGTTATTACACAGTTCCTGTCTACAGCATATGCAAATATCCTTTTTGTTATTACAAAGCTCTGCATTCCTGCTTGTTATTACAAAGCACTGCTTTCCTGAGTGTTATTACACAGTTCCAGTCTACAGCATATGCAAATATCCTGTTTATTACAAAGCACTGCATTCCTGCTTGTTATTACAAAGCTTTGCTTTCCTGAGTGTTATTACACAGTTCCAGTCTACAGCATATGCAAATATCCTGTTTGTTATTACAAAGCTCTGCATTCCTGCTTGTTATTACAAAGCTTTGCTTTCCTGAGTGTTATTACACAGTTCCAGTCTACAGCATATGCAAATATCATGTTTGTTATTACAAAGCTCTGCATTCCTGCCTGTTTTTACAAAGAACTGTATTCCTGCCTTATACTACAACTTATAGACTTTGTCTTATCTAATTGCATATCTCTACATTGCTTTATCCTATAAATAAAACCAACTCCTTTATTTCCTAAAACGTTGTACCTGTTTAATTATGCCTAAAAGGAAAGACTCACGCAGACAAAACACAACATTAACCCCAAAACCTGACACCTCTGCACAACAGCTCCTTACTCCTGAACCTGCTCCCTAGCAGAGTATGACACTTACACATCTTTTTACATATTTCACACATATTGCATACATACATATACAAAATACACAACACTTTTTTTTTTAACACCTCACACATTTTTTTTAAATTTTACAGTGTGATAGGCTGAGTGTTTGGTTGTGATTGTGTGTGATTGAACTGGGAGTGAGTGTGTGAGTGTGTGTAGTGTGAGGATGGCAGGGAGAGGTAGGGCGGTGGGGAGGAGGGGAGAGGAGTTGAGGGAGAGGAGTATTGTAGAGGACAGGAGGAGCAGCGGGGTCCCCATCAGGGAGTAAGGGGAGTGGGGATAGGGAGAGCTAGAAGGGATGATGGGAGGGGAGATGCCCGAGAGCCTCAGAGACCAGGCACATCAAGGAGAGGGACAGAGGGTGCACATGGGGACAGAAGGGGGGAGGAGGGAGAGGATAGGGAGGAACTCACACCAGGGACATCGAAGAGAGCAAAACAGGTGTCCACAGAGGATGAGCGGATGAGATGTCCTAACTTCTCATTCAATGAGAATGTTGCCCTAGTCCAGGCCATCATGGACAACCACAGTGCCCTCTTTGGCCAGGAGAAGGGCAAAGGCGTTGCCAGAAGGCGTAAAACGGCATGGTTGGCGGTAGAGGATGTCATCAACAGTGTGGCCCAGCAGATGAGGACTGTTGAGGGCCTTAAAAAAAGGTGGAATGACTGTAAGAGGCAGGTGAAAGAGAAGATGGGGCAGTAAGCCATGCACCAGAGGGGAACAGGTGGTGGTCCACCCCTGGACACAGAATACAACACCTGGCAGGAGATGACACGCAGGTCCCCGAGTATCACAGCAGTCCGTGGACTTCCAGGGGCTCGTAACTCAGGGGTTGCAACCACAGCACATCATGCTGGTGAGTAACATCCCACAAACCAGTATGATATGTATTTCAGATATAACATCCTTTAATGTCACACATTCATGTACACAATTAGGAGCATGGTATTTGGCCTACTAACAAAAACATCTACAATTATATTTCACATTAATGCTACTTAACACAATGCAATTCATGATATGAGGTGGAATAGTGCAATACTAACATGTCTCGGAGTAACACAGGCCACAAGCCACATGTAGAGTTTTCACTAAATGGACACTATAGCCATCACAATACTTTTAGCTCAGAAAGCAGGTTCTGTGCCTACATCAGGCTAAAGTAAATTGTGTGACCATAGTGTCACTTAAAGAACACATTTATTCCATCATATTGTATGAAACACATACCTGTATACTGTGCAGATTAAAATCCCTCATATCACAAATCACATTGTGCACATGCATGTTATAGAGTTTGACATGAGAATGAGTATAGGCCCTAGCATGTATCAATGTACATTGTATGCCCACATGGACATATATATGACTGTACTAATCCCTCTCATCATTTGATTCCTCCACAGAACCTCCTGTCACCAGGATGCAAACAGGCATGCTGCCACCTCCACCACCACCACCAGTCACAGGCATGCTGCCACCTCCACCAACACCACCAGTCACAGGTATGCAGCCACCACCACCAGTCTTCAGCAACAACTTGAACATTATGCTCCCAGGCAGGAGCAGGGTTGGATGGCTTCAGTAGAGGACCCGGAAGTGATGCCACCACCATTGGCATATGACCCCTGGCCAGAGGAATATTCTTCTTTTGGCTTTGAGGGGGAGCCAAGTCAGCCACAAAGGGTCCATGTCTTTACCCCCCCCCCCCCCCAACACAATATCAGGGCAGTCATGTATTTTACACACAAGGTATGTCCCAATAGGTGCAAACTGGACAGGCTGAGTGGTCACACACTGCTCATCAATGGGACTACCAATCCACCCTGAGAGCTCCACCATCCTCTTCCCTTGGGAGAGCTCCACCATCCTCTTCCCTTGGGAGAGCTCCACCATTCTCTTCCCTTGGGAGAGCTCCACCATCCTCTTCCCTTGGGAGAGCTCCACCATCCTCTTCCCTTGGGAGAGCTCCACCATCCTCTTCTCTTGGGAGAGCTCCAACATCCTCTTCCCTTGGGAGAGCTCCAACATCTGCAGATGAGCATATAGCTGGAATGACTCAAGCACCAGCAGATGCAGCTGAGGATGTCCCACCAGCAGTTGCAGCTGAGGATGTTCCACCAGCAGATGCAGCTGAGGATGTCGCACCAGCAGATGCAGCTGAGGATGTCACACCAGCAGATGCAGCTGAGGATGTCGCACCAGCAGATGCAGCTGAGGATGTCGCGCCAGCAGATGCAACTGAGGATGTCCCACCAGCACCAGCAGAATCAGCTGGACCTGCACCTCAAGCACCTAGAAGCCCTGCTGCTGAAGAGCCTGTGGATGCACTGTATTCTCCCCTGGGTGAGGAATACATTTCACTACAGAGGAGGCTCATGACAAGCTGCGAGAGCAGACAAAGAGGCCAACAGAGGTTTTACAGGAGCAAAGAGAGGTTACTCAAGTGTAGCATAGAGCTGTAGAGGGACATGGCAGCATCATTAAATGGAATTGTACAAAAGCAGTCGCAGATGATGCAAATTCTGTCTGATATGCAGATGCAGATGGACAATAGATGGCAGGAACAAAATCAACTCTTGGATGTGTTAGTTGAGCACTTTACACACCAGCAGGACACTGCCTCCAGCCTATCATCTGTGGCCAGCACTCCAGCAGAAACATCTGAATCGTCTCAAACCAAGAGACCAAGGAAATCCACTACAGTCACCTCAGCCCCCTCATCCAAGAAGCCTAAAAATAAATAAATATTCTTATAGTTCACCATAAATCTTGTCCTCTGTTATTTACCATATAATTGTCATCCACATCCATGTGAGGTGTGTTTTAGTATACTAATATTGTTAAAACATATAATAAGGCCTGTGTGGAAATGGCCCAAAAAAGGTAATATTATCCTGTTTATGACATATTCTTGTACTATAACTCACATCCATAATAGTTGTTTCTGAAGGGTACATATAGTAATATTCACTTCTAAGATGTAAATCAATGTATCTAACATCCAATATAAATTGACCCATTGGTATATATAGTAGTGATGTTACTGATAGGGTGGGCATTATCAGGTGTTTTAAGTCTGCAGGTGAGAGGTTGTGGTGTCTGTGATTGGTTTGACACAATTGCAAAGAGGCAGCCTTCAAGAAGGTGTTAGAAATGATCATATGAGCCATCCTAGGTTTTGCTTTCAACTAAGAATACCAAGAGAACAAAGCAAGTGTTCTAATTAAATCTGAAAGTAGTTTGAAATAACATGCCCTATTTAAAAGAAGAAGGTTTTCTTTTGACTTGACTGTCCCTTTATATATTTTGGCATCAGTGCCAAGCTGTGTTAGCATTAGAATAAATTACACTCCAGTGGGTTCTAAAGAGATGAAGGTAATCCAATTGAAAGTAAATAAGCAAGTATATGTCCACAATGTGATAAAGTACCTACAAGCTCAATCCATTTGATTATGTTGTGGCTTGAAACTATTTCAAATACACAAATAAACCTTAAAAAAAGCAATATCATAGTCTACTGTCCCTTTAACCTTGAGATGCTGCTTAAATGTATGTGTTTGTTAAGGCTTCCAGGGAGTTACATTGGTTTTCTAGTCAGTGCAAGGTTTCCTGCGCCTGCAATTTGTGGCGAGATGAGAATGGAGTAGATTTTCTGAATTCTGTGCGTGTAAGTCCTTACGCTGTATATTGGATACCAAATTGCGCGTAGTTCTATGTTAGTGTATGGGTAAAAAGAATACGGCTGAATGGTGAAATATATGCGCGTAACTTGTATGCTACGCCGTGTATGTGATACCAAAATTGCGCAAAATCTGGCGTCGCCGGCTTTTGCGGGCGACACTGCATATCGGATCGGGCCCCAACTTGGCAATGGGAATTTAACTCAGGGCTAGATTACATGTGCATTGCAATGTGGAGCTGGGTAGGTTACGGTTTGTACAACCTCATGCAAAGAATAACACACAATCTGGTGTTACAAGCGGATGGTTAAATATTTTATCCAAAGCATCTTAACACGGCCATCACTTTCCTATACTTTTAATATATGATACAGACCAGGAAGCACTATAAGTGCACTCATTATAAGTAATGAGTTAAGTACAACAATCCAAAATGCCACTGTAAAATGTATTGCTTCTAAAGACCTGAAGTAAACCGCTGACCCCCCATAGAAGTCTATTATGTGAGGGATTTTGCGCACCCCCACTATCTGACATTCAGATGTTTGCAATGCCTTAGACTATTGCCCAAGTGAATGAAAATTAACTTTGGATCTAATATGAGTACAAAATAGAAGCAATATTGATTGCTCTCGAGCAATTATAATGCATAATATAGCTAATACTTTTGTACTCCACTTGTAATCTAGGCCAATATATTTAAAGGGACAGTAAAGTCATAATTAGACATACATGATTTAGACAGAGCATACAGTTTTAAACAACTTTCCAATTTATTTAATTACTATTATTTCATTTGCTTCTTTCTCTTGTTATCCTTTGCTGAAAGGTTTATCTAGGTAAGCTCAGGAGCAGCAAAGAACCTGCTGATTGGTCGCTGCATATATATACCGATTGTCATTGGCTCACCCATGTGTTAAGTTAGAAACCAGTAGTGCATTGCTGCTACTTCAACAGATGATACCTAGAGAATGAAGCAAATATGACCACATAAGTAAACTATAAAGTTGTTTAAAATTTTATGTTCTACCTAAATCATGAAAGAAAACTTTTCATGTCCCTTTAATGACTTTGCAAAGATTAAACAGATAGTGTACACAAGGCATTTTCTTATTGCAGAAATGCTTAACACTACAAAAAACCTATTACAAGAGAGTTCTGTAAACTCTCTTATCTTATGATTGTTTGTTTTTACAGCTTGTTTATTCTTACAACATAAGTGCCAAGATCTTATCATAGATTATACATGCTTTCAAAAATATTGCCAAGGGATTTTTCATTACTCTCTTATTGTGCCAGTCACAACTAAAATTTATAGGAATGATTATTTTCAATGTCATAATGCCCTAGCCAGCTCTTCTTAAATGAGAGCATATCATTTTCATTTCCTGCTGAAGGTTCACACACTGCTGTTTTGTTAATGTTTTGTTTCTGACACTAATGTAAAATAATGATTGCTGTGCTGGAGATCTAAATGTGAAAAACTGTCATCCTGATCTGTTTAGTCAATTTGAATGTAAGAAAAGCTCATTGATTCAAGTTTGTTAAAAAGTTTAACCCCTTAAGGACCGGGCATTTCAGACAAAAACTTCCCCAAAAGACCAGAGCATTTTTAGCATTTTTGCCCTCACTACATTTAAACAGAAATAAAGCCTTTTTATATTTACCTACCAAAACTATATATTTTTTTTAGTAGACAAACCAAAGTATTGATCTAGGCCCATTTTGGTATATTTCATGCCCCCATTTCACCGTCAAATGCGATCAAATAAAAAAAATCGTTAACTTTTCCACAATTTTAGGTTTCTCATTGAAATTATTTAGAAACAGCTTGTGCAATCATGGCACAATTTGTTGTAAATTCTTCTCTGGGTTCTCTTTTGTTCAGAAATAGCAGACATATATGGCTTTGGCATTGCTTTTTGGTAATTAGAAGGCTGCTAAATGCCACTGCGCACCACACTTTTATTATGCCCAGCAGTGAAGGGGTTAATTAGGTAGCTTGTAGGGTTAATTTTAGCTTTAGTGTAGAGATCAGCCTCCCACCTGACACATCCCACCCCCTGATCCCCCCCTGATCCCTCCCTGACCCCTCTCAAACAGCTCTCTTCCATCCCCCACCCCACAATTGTCACCCCCATCTTAAGTACTGGCAGAAAGTCTGCCCGTACTAAAATAATATCTTTTTTCTATTTTCTGCATGGTAGTAACCCCCTTACCTCCCAACCTCCCTGATCCCCCCAAACAGCTCTCTAACCCTCCCCTTGCAGCAAAGTACAGGGTATGTTGCTGGTCCTTAAGTGCATAACGACCAGTGTCGTACATGGTACAGCGCTGGCCACTAAGGAGTTAAAACTAGAGTGAGATAAATACCTCCAAGTTACACAGTGCAAGATTATGCCACTAATTGCAGTAGAAGTAAAGGTTTTGCGGGGACTTCCGGTAGGCGGCTCACTAAGATGGCCACAAGTTCACAAGGCTCCGTAATTGAAATCTGCTTGTGAGTGCTGTGTGGTGGAATCTTTAGCCATCCATATCTCCCTTGGCAATTATTGTGCCCGGGACCTCTTCAGGATCAGGACATTACATCCTGTGGCCTCCGAGAAGGCATTGAAAAAGAAAAAATTGTCTTTGAAGCTGAAAGCATGCACGACCCGATAAGCAAGATGGCGCACATTGCTGAGGCCCTAACAGACATCTTTATGCCATTATTGGACTCCTTGACGACAAAGATGGGGGAACTCCTCTGCGAAGTAAGAGAACTCGGCATGCGCGAGCATGCCAATACAGTCCCCACAAGTATACTTGCCCCCCGGCAGAATTTACCATTTACCCTACAAGAAGGCACCCTGGATAATGGCTCCACGGAAAAGATGGCGGGGTCACAATATCCTATCTCTCTACCCTATTCAAACAATCTGGGTATGCTGGAAGCGGGGACAGTAAATGTTATAAAGGTTCCCTATGCATCGCCTTGCCCCAGACTTACTGCTACAGACACACACCAGACTTCAGGACTCCCAACACACGGGGGGACCGATAAGTGCCTTAACCGGGTGAGAGGCAAGGATGAGGCTAATACCGTACCGACTGGTGCTCGCATAGCGCTGTTTCTGAGGGGAGAGGACAGCAGCTCTGTGGCCCACGCTGAGCGGTGGAGCGAACAAGCCGCAGCTATAATTGCCACATTGCAAGAGGCCGCTTCACGGAGGGTCCTGAAGCCGGTCCTCAGTGGTGACAGCCACCTCTCTGTTACACCGCTGCATTCAATCCTTGCTATGGAGCACCCCCTCTCATCCCTGCAAAAAAGCTGCTTCCCCCTGAGGCATGTTTGCCGTGCTCCATCTCGTGTTGGTGTCGGATAATCAGTAACCATGGAACACCCAGCACCTTCAAATATCTGAAGGCACTGCCAATTTGCATTACTTTGCTCTCTAACCTGAACTTATTATATGTTGGTTTTGCCACGTCTTCTTGGCCCCTGGGACATTAAAGTAAACTGTTTAGTAGCTCTGTATACTCACTCCAGATAAACTGCATATTATTCTTAAATATCTAACATTTATGAACTTATCCCATCCGGTTTTATTAGTCCGTTTCTGTTTTATTACTGAAAATGCCTGAAACACTGTACTCACTACATGTGGAACCGGCCAATTCAAATGTACTCCCACAGATCAGAGAAACATCTTTTTTATATATGCCACACTATTGCTGGATTTATATTGAAGCTTGTTTATCGTTAATTTCTTAACCCTGTTGGACTCTGTTCACTATCTGTTTACTACATTTATTTATTTGCAATGGCACATGATAGAAAGGAAACAATAGATAATCTGCTATTCTATCTACCGTGCATAACTTTGTTTGTTGAGTTAACCGTATTGTTAATAGCTAGGTAGGATGCCCCCCACATCCCACTCTGAGCATATCTGTGTATTTAAACCTGCAAAAAGTTCCCTTTTTCATACACAATCTCAGCAGCAATACCTCTTTTGATATCGCCTACCACATATATACAGGGGTAAACTTTCAGTTGTAGTATCCCCATAGTTCCTGAAACATTATCTTTTTCATTGTTTATTTTTTGAGTCCCAACAAGATTCCCTTTGTCCTGACGCACAGCTCCTGGTTGGGAAATGGTCCTCACTGCTACACCTCCAGAACCTACTCCATAAGAGCCGGTCACCACTCAATATCTTTGTGCAATATTCAAGTATGCAAGCACTTTTAGGATCATGTGAGCAGCCCGTTTAGAGCTCCTCTTTTGTCCCCTGCGGTGCGGGCTGTGGCGCATTTCGGGTTGACCTAAATTGGTGCAATGTTATCACTTATCATGTCACTATACCTCTACTTAGGAGAGTATGCTACCGGGTCGCCCCGCAGGGTACAATAAATATCCATGTTCTAGGGGGAGAGGGGGGATGGTTTTGTTTTGTTTTACTTAGTGTTTAGTTTTGTTTTTGTTTAGTTTAGCTTAGTTTTGCTAATATTATAAAATTTAGAGACATGGGTGCAACATAAGAAGGCAATTGAACAAGCTTTATGTACCTCTCAATGCATAAGTCTCTTGTATATCTCTTGAAAATATGTGATTACTGCATACTGATACTTAGAATGTACCACTTAACCTGGAACTCTGACCGCAACTTATTCTTTGTAATTCTACCTTAAGTGCATATGTATATGTTGTCTTGCTCCTATGTCTCTTCAATAAAAAGAATTTAAAAAAAAAAGAAGTAAAGGTTTTTCACTCGTCAGGTTGTGCTGGTATTATGAGTTCTAAGTAAAAAGTTTTCGCTGGTGAAAACCCGATGAGTGCAAACAGCTTGCTTCTAGCACAATTAGACTGTCACGCAAACCATAACCTATTCCCCAATAGAAATCAATGGAGAAAAAAAGTGGCAAAACCTAACACCTGACTCATGCACTAACCCGATCATATGTTTTCAGATACACACTCCTGACTGCGTATTCACATATGCGCTAACCCGCACTCATATTCTCATATACGCTAACCCAATCGCGTATTCTAATGGCACCCAGGAAGCTCTCCGTGATAGGTAAAGTATAATGACTATCATGGAGGGCTTGGGAATAATGATATATTTAACCTAAACATGTAAGAAAACTAAAAAAAAGTAATATCTTAAATTTTGCCAAATGATGCTGAATTGCACATGGAATTTGCAGGCATCTAGGATCTCTACTTGTCTGCCGACAGCTTGATACATTTTCCTGATAAATTTAATGAATAAACCAAAATAATAAAAGTATCTTAAACTATACTGAATTTAGGTTACCATTTTTTATTTTGAATTATTAGGTATTACAGGCTACTTTTATGATACATAATCACCCATTGATTAGATGTCTGCAAGTTAGGGCTCTTATCTTGAGTAGGATATTCCTGGGTCAAACATACTTTATCATTTATTTATTTGTAAAGCCCATCTAAATTTTGCAGAACTTATCTTTTTAGCCCATACCCATACATTATTAAGGACAATCCAAGCATTTTTTACCCCTCATGGTTAGCAGAATATCTCAGCTTGCCTCATCCATTAAAATTAATTTTCATCCAGGCCTCAGTATATTCCCAGGTGTTTAAAATTAAAATACATAGCTCCCTTAGTTACATATTAATATCCACTGAAGAAAAATCTAAGAACAGTTATACAAAAGATCCCTATTTATTGAGTGCATCATCTTACCTATCCAGAACACCTATTTTTATCCTGATGATCAAAGAATTGTGGTAATAGTGATATTTTAAAAAGGGATCTGTGACAATAGGGTTGTCTTTATTAACAATGGAGATAGCAGGCATAATTATTGCATTGTGTCACGGAGCAGGGCTACACTAAGTGCGAGAGAGGAACCCTATAGCAAGAAGCACACAATAAAAAGGCAAGGTACAGACAAGGGATATCCAAAAGGTGTAGTCAGGGTAATATAAGTCGGTCCAGGCAGCAAGTATCGTAAGCGAAAGTCAGGCCAAGGGTCAAAACCAGGAAAACTAAGATCAAAGGAAGGGAATAGGAATAGAGAAAAATCAACACTTAGTTATGCAGATAAACTGGCAAAATAACTCAGCAACAGACCAGGGCTCAGATCGGAATTTAAACCTAATAAAGCCCAGGAACGCCCCCCGTATCCAAGACGACAACGATAGCATCAGATACCAAGTACCCAATGATAAGACAGAGAGAGGCATATCACAAAGATTCCCCTAGCAGATGGAAATCACATGTGACGCTGTCCGCACACAGGTGCACCCATGCAGGCACGCCAAGGTGCACCCGTGCCCATACCCGCACGCACATGAGGGCGTACAAACAGGTGCAAACAAAACACTAGGCACAATCACTGCCGAGGAGAAACCTGCGATAGCTCCCTCTGCTTTACCCACCTGTGAACAGGTAAGAAGGTATCTCTGATACCCCTGGTTCCATGACACATTGGCATTTCGTTTGAGTTTCATGGGCGTTCCATGGGAGTAACTTGTATTTTAATAGGGAAAGATTGCAGTGAGTTTCTAATGTTAGATAATTTGTGGGGGAAACTGAAATATCCTATCTAGATGTTTAACCCCTTAATGACCGAGGACGTGCAGGGTACGTCCTCAGAAAAAAGGCAGTTAACGCCTGAGGACGTACCCTGCACTTCCTCGGTGTGGAAAGCAGCTGGAAGCGATCCTGCTCGCTTCCAGCTGCTTTCCGGTTATTGCAGTGATGCCTCAATATGGAGGCATCCTGCAATAACCTTTTACAGCCATCCGATGCAGAGAGAGCCACTCTGTGGCCCTCTCTGCACCGGACATCGATGGCCGGTTTCGTTGGTGGGTGGGAGCCGGTGTGGGAGGTGGGTGGCGGCCATCGATGGCCCTGGTCATGTGGAGGGGGGCGGGATCGTGGGCGGGGAAGTCCGGGGGAGCGCGCGGGTGCGCGCACGTGCACGAGGGGGCGGGCGCGTGCACGGGGAAGTAGCGGGTGGGAACTGCTACACTACAGAAAAAATGTGTCCCAAAACAAAATAAAAGTGGCTACACTACAGAAAAAATAAAAAAAAATAAAAAAAATAAACATTTGATTGAGCAAACTGGGTACTGGCAGACAGCTGCCAGTACCCAAGATGGCCCCCAATAAGGCTGAGGGGGAGGCTTAGAGAGCTGTTTTGGGGGAGATCAGGGAGGTTGGGGGTTAAGGGGGGATCCTAAACACAGCATATGTAAATATGCTTCTTTTTTTTCTTTACAAAAAAACTTTTATTTTAGTACTGGCAGACTTTCTGCCAGTACTTAAGATGGCGGGGACAATTGTGGGGTGGGGGAGGGAAGGGAGCTGTTTGGGAGGGATCAGGGGGTGGGATGTGTCAGGTGGGAGGCTGATCTCTACACTAAAGCTAAAATTAACCCTGCAAGCTCCCTACAAACTACCTAATTAACCCCTTCACTGCTAGCCATAATACACGTGTGATGCGCAGCAGCATTTAGCGACTTTCTAATTACCAAAAAGCAACGCCAAAGTCATATATGTCTGCTATTTCTGAACAAAGGGCATCCCAGAGAAGCATTTACAACCATTTGTGCCATAATTGCATAAGCTGTTTGTAAATAATTTCAGTGAGAAACCTAAAATTGTGAAAAAAATTAACTTTTTCTTTTATTTGATCGCATTTGGCGGTGAAATGGTGGCATGAAATATACCAAAATGGGCCTAGATCAATACTTGGGGTTGTCTACTACACTACACTAAAGCTAAAATTAACCCTAGAAGCTCCCTACATGCTCCCTAATTAACCCCTTCACTGCTGGGCATAATACACGTATTGTGCGCAGTGGCATTTAGCAGCCTTCTAATTACCAAAAAGCAAAGCCAAAGCCATATATGTCTTCTATTTCTGAACAAAGGGGATCCCAGAGAAGCATTTACAACCATTTATGCTATAATTGCATAAGTTGTTTGTAAATAATTTCAGTGAGAAACCTAAAGTTTGTGAAAAAATTTGTGAAAAAGTGAATAATTTTTTTTATTTGATCGCATTTGGCGGTGAAATGGTGGCATGAAATATACCAAAATGGGCCTAGATCAATACTTTGGGATGTCTTTGAAAAAAAAATATATACATGTCAATGGATATTCAGGGATTCCTGAAAGATATCAGTGTTCCAATGTAACTAGCGCTAATTTTGAAAAAAGTGGTTTGGAAATAGCAAAGTGCTACTTGTATTTATGGCCCTATAACTTGAAAAAAAATCAAAGAACATGTAAACATTGGGTATTTCTAAACTCAGGACAAAATTTAGAAACTATTTAGCATGGGTGTTTTTGGTGGTTGTAGATGTGTAAAAGATTTTGGGGTCAAAGTTAGAAAAAGTGTGTTTTTTTCCATTTTTTCCTCATATTTTATAATGTTTTTATAGTAAATTATAAGATATGATGAAAATAATGGTATCTTTTGATAGTCCATTTAATGGCGAGAACAACGGTATATAATATGTGTGGGTACAGTAAATGAGTAAGAGGAAAATTACAGCTAAACACAAACACCGCAAAAATGTAAAAATAGCCTTGGTCCCAAACGGTCAGAAAATGGAAAAGTGCTGCGGTCATTAAGGGGTTAATTTGTTGAAACCACTTTCAAAGACCGTTTTTATTCATGCTATAAAGATTGCTATCTGCTACTAATGAACAAATACCTTCCATACACCAAAAGATTGCATAAACTGGACATTAAATTATCAGATCAATGGACAGCCAGTGTAAGAAATGGCAGAAAAAGATAGGACAGGAAGCCTCCTGCTGTGTTACCTAACACAAAGAGACACCTTGGCTAGGAGCTGTTTACTATTGTGACACAGATGAAAGACACTATCCAAAGAGACAATGAATCCCTTACTGTGTTCAATACACCAAACGTTGATAAACATTGGCCCCCATTTATAAAGCTGCGTATGCAGGTCTGGTGGCCAATCGCTGCAGGCTCAATTATGCAAAGGTTTGGAAGCAGCGGACTTCAGACCACAGCTTCCTAACCAGTACGCCAGCAATTAGCTACTACTAATACCTGAATATAGTTATTGTAATAATAACCCATAAGAAATAAGTAAAAATGTGTGTACCTACCCATATCTAAGCAAAACAGATATATGTATATGTACCAAATAAACCATATAAAAATTGTTAATTTTGACCCCAATGCTTTATCATATTTTTAGAATACAGATGTATGAAATAATTAAATATTAGAATATGTTAGTATTTAGCACTTTAATATTATGAATACAAATGCAGTTTACTTATAGGGACAGTATACACACATTTTCAGATAACTGCATGTAATAGACATTATAATAAAGTAAAATATGCACAGATACTGATATAAAAATCCAGTATAAAACCTTTTAAAAACTTACTTAAAAGCTCCCAATTTAGCACTATTGATGAGGTTGGGCTTGTACAACCATTTAAAGGGGCTGAGAGAAGATCCTCACCTGCATACGAAAAGACCTATTATACAAACAGGAGCAAACTAGAGTCTGTAGACATCAGTAAACATCTAAAACTGTTGGGCTTGGTTAGGAGTCTGAAAATCAACATGTTATTTAAAAATAAGCAAACTATACATTTTTGCAAAAACACCCACAGGTGGGTTATATAAATGGATCATCTACAAAACATTTATGCAAAGAAAAAACTAGTGTACAATGTCCCTTTAAAGCTATTCTTATGGTGCAACTAAAGACTACCACATACTAGTTATGTATGAGTAGTGCAACCAGATATATCTTATCATTAAAGCAATTAGCTCAGTATCAACTCACCAGGAGGGCAGGTATGCTAAACCAATCACATTTGATACACCCCCAGCAGACAGTTTGAATGGCTAATGGAAAATACAAGGTGGAGTTAGGGTTTGGAAATCAAAGAAAACACAATCACAAAAGAAGGATCTTTTAGCTCTGACTCCCTGACCAGACCAGTAAATATTTTTTGCTAGCTGAAGAAGAAAACCTCTATTGGCTCCATGTACTAAGCAGCGAAAGCTGCTCTGGAATGCTTGCGTGGCAGGTTAGCATATGTGAGTCTGATTCCCGCAATGTAAGAAGCAGCAGTCAATAGACCGCTGTTTCTTACACTCTACGCCACCTCTGAGGTGGCGAGGAGAAATAACTGAGAGCTTGCCAGTCCCTTCTCTCTCGCAATTGGTCGCGACAGGGAATAGACGGCCTTTACTTTATCACTTAAGCATGTAATGATACATACACTTTATTAAAGGGACAGTTCACCCAAAAACTTTCTCCCCTTTAAATTATTCCCAATTATCCTTTTTACCTGCTAGAGTGTATTAAATTGATTGCAAGTAGCTCCTTTACTCATATTTCAGCATTTGAAATAGCTGGTTTAACTTGTGGTTTCCCAACCTATACTGAAAGTTTTGATACTGGCGTATACGCTATTGACAAGCCTAAGTAAACACAGCCAGCAGAAGAGATTACACTCTCAGTGGGGTACAGGATAGTTAAGTAATAAAATGATAATTTTCCATTGTTCTCTCTATGTATTGAGCTTTGGTGTTCCAGACAAATATAAGATAAGGAAGCAAGTCTGTGTACATAAAAGTGATAACATAATGAGATCTGATATTACCTGAAGCTCAACCCATTGTAATAGGCTGTGGTTTAAAAGCACAAAACCAGCTACTTCATATACACAAATAAACCTGAAAATGCAATTTCTCTAATATTTTATACTCTGCAGTTGGTATAACAAGTCATTTAAAATACATTTATGGAAAAACAATTTTACAGTGTACTGTCCCTTTAAGGAACTTTTACAACCTCTGAACACAGACACTCCACAAAGGGAGACATCCCTTACACAGGCCCAGCAAACACAGAGGGATCACACAGCTTGACCAATACTGAGCAGAAACCACTTTTCCATATTACAAATTATCAGTATATAGCAATTCATTATTGTTTTAATTGTTATATTTAAAAATCTCCTTTAAAATAAGAATTAGACAGATAAAATGTATCCGCTATTTAGCTTGACTAAACCCTAATTCCTACTGTAGGAGAGACTAATTATTTATTTGTATGATATTGGTGTAAGGCCTTGAAACTTTATATTAGTATACGTGTGCTGGGAAATCCTTGCGTTATTATTGTGATTAAAAGTGTGTTTTATACTTGTAATTTAATATCTTACATGTCGTTATTTTCCTGAATAATAATTACCTGTGCATTGAGTAAATGTAATATCAATGAATAAAACAATGTGTCTTTAGTTAATGCTGCTGGATTGGATTAAATTAATATAAAGCTATTTTTGAGTGTTGTATTACATTTTAGTTATATTGTATTCTTTGCTAAATGCTGGAGATTTGTTAAATCATTATAAAGCTCTTTAACTGCTATATGGATTTATAGTAATTTATCTTAGATCTGATGATCAAAAATTGTGTTCATAGTTGGTTAATCGCACCAAATTGTTGAATTATTATAGTAAACTCTTTTAATTGTAGTTTCTGGCTCATGCTCACTAACCGAACTTCGCTAATTAGCGATAGTGTGTAATTGGTTAATGCTGCTAGATTATTCTGAGCTGTTCTAGAACTTGTCAAAGTGCTATGAGTTATTATATTCATCTATTTAGGATTTCGCTATCTAGAGTACATTATAACATCCATATACTATAGGATATATACTAATTTTAAAACCACTGTCCTCCTCCATCTTGGATGCACCTTTTCATCCATATCAATCTCACCAGCTTTTTAGTGGTGAGAATTTCCTTTGTGAGAAATCTAGTGACTGTACAATAAAACTCAATTTACACATAAATTATTTGAAGCGTTACTATGCAGAAACCATTTTTTGTTTTTGTGAATGCACAGTCTATGTTGTGTAAAAATACTTTAAATATAGAACCCCCCTCCCTGCCCCCCACCGAGATCGGAGATAACCAACATTGTTGGCGGACTTTTTCTGAAGCTGTAATTTGAGACTATAGGTCCATGATATACTTCGTATCCTGTTTTAATTTGATTTGTTTAGTCTGTTTTATGTTCTACTCCTGTGTACAGCGATTTGACGGCACTTTACAAATAAATAAAAATCAATATTAATTAAATAAAAATAACACAAGTACAATTTTTTTTGAATGCACAATTTTTAGGGAGTTCTTTCTGGTAGGGCATGATAATATTATTCTAAAACAAACAAGAAATAGCCAATAAGTCAATTAAAATAATAAATCCAAAAAAAGTCTGATACTAAAAGTGTAAATACACAGAAAATGTATCTTATTAATGACACCGGTGTCTATAAAATTCTAAAAGACCTTTAATAAATTATATATATATATATATATATATATATATATATATATATATACACACCAAAAAGCGCACTCTCACTCGCCAACAAAACTCCAGACCAGGGTGCTCAAGAAATATTCAAATAGATCCAATAATAAGCACTCTCTGGATTTAAACACAGCAAATTTAATAGGCAGTGACGTTTCGGGGCATTCACCCCTTCCTCAGACAACAAGAAATGTGATACAAACATTGTTAAATACCCAATGGACCCCTCCCCCATTGCAATTGAACCAATCACCCAATAAGAGATGATGTTTACTGAATTTGATATAGTTATTGCACAGATATGATGGAATTATGATGATGACTATTGTTTGTTTTTATGTTTAATTACTGATTTGTAATCATCACTAGTTCATTATGTATCCTATCATAAAGTGAAACCTAAAAGTTAACGCAGTGTTAAATTAAAATTAAAAAGGAACATGAAACTGTATGATCACTCACATTCTACCTGCAAATATATAAAATAAAACCCAATACCCTAAGTGACAGTAGGGCTAACATTCATTTGAATTTCGTATACATTATTGAATGAGGAATATATCAAATAAAGTATAGTATAACATATATAACAGAACAGTCTCCATATCAAAAGGAAGCAACCGCCATTACTTACCACGCTAACTTCAGCGTGTTCGGCGGTGGGTGTGGTCACCCTAACAATTCAATGCATTACATGGCACATGTGACCAGAAACTGTTCAATCACACAGCCGGATAAAAATCAATATTAATTAAATAAAACTAACACAAGTACAATTTTTTTTGAATGCACAATTTTTAGGGAGTTCTTTCTGGTAGGGCATATGCTACATTTCTTATACCAAGCAAATGATGATATCCATTCAAAATAGATTGCCTGTCAGCAGTGTAAAGAATACTATTTATGGAATCCTGCAAAGGCAAGTACAAAGCAATAAATATACAAAAAGAAAGAAAGTGCAAATAAATGCTGGTTTGGTTGTTAGTAATATTTATATTGCGGATATGACTATATCAGTGTATTAAGATACAGGGTAACTGAAATATTCTAAAAGATGAACCAAATGTTGCTAAAATTATATATTTAATAATATTATTCTAAAACAAACAAGAAATAGCCAATAAGTCAATTAAAATAATAAATCCAAAAAAAGTCTGATACTAAAAGTGTAAATACACAGAAAATGTATCTTATTAATGACACCGGTGTCTATAAAATTCTAAAAGACCTTTAAATATATATATTTGTTCTTTAATTTTTTTATTTTTGTTTCAGTGTTCAATGATTGTCTCTTTACAAAAATAGATAGCATGTTGCACTTATTGGAATGACATATTTATTCATGTAACATAGATAAACCAATGTATTAAGATGTTTTCACATATGCTCTAAATATATTTTTATATATATAAATATTTTTATATATATATATATATGTATATATATATATATATATTTATTTAATATTAATATATTGAATTCCTTATCTGATATAGGAGATAATAAACAATAGGTATGTAACCATTAATAGTTTGAAACAATAAATTGTTCAACATTTTTAAAACAATGTTTCTTGATAATTAGTACTTAGATTTCATTACATCATCTATCTTACTATATATTTGTTTTCTACAATTATTATAGAAATGTATTGTATTTATGGAGATAATATCTCCTTGCAGTATATCCTTTTATTCACCCTTATAATATTTCTCTTATTTTTACAATATAATAGAAGTCAGGTCTAACTCACTGTTCAGTCCTTTGGGATGTAGAGTTCCTAGTCTATATATTAGTTCAGCTTCTTGGTGTAATAATTTCTTTTCCATGTGGCCTCCTCTACCATAATTTTTCACTTTCTTTATACCCCAAAATAGCATATCTTTTGGGTCACTTTTATGTATTTCCTTAACATGTTTATATAACCTAGTATCCCCCTTCTCTCTTTCTATGCTTCTTATATGTTCTCTTATTCTGTCTGAGTTTTCTGTTTGTTTGCCCCAAATACTGTAATTTACATGAGCTTTGTAACAAGTATATTATATTTTTGTCACTACATTTGATGGTATCATTAATTTTAAAGATTTCTTTGGTAACTTCTGATTTTACTATGTGTACATGATTTGCAACTATGGCAAGGAAAAAAACCTTTAATATCCCCCCTGACATATCTTTATCTTTTTGTTTATCTTGTTTGCAATATTCATCTGGTGACAATATGTTTTTAAGGTTCTTTGCTTTCCTAACTATTATTTGGGGTTTTTTGCTAATTTTCTTCCCTATTATTGTATCATTTTTAATTAAATGGCAGTGCTTAGAAAATATTTTTGTTATCTGTTTATGTTGGCAAGAAAAAGTAGTTATGAAGGGAACTTTTATTGAGTCTAATTCTAATCCTTCAATTGGTTTTACCTTTACATTTTTTAGAATGTCACTTCTGTCCATGTTTTTTATTTCATTTCTTGTTTTTACAATTTTGGCACTATCGTATTCTTTATTTTTAAAACATTCACTTAATATGTCAGATTGACTCTCAAAATCTTTAGAACAGTTCCTTCTCATTCTTAGCAGTTGGCCCTTTGGAATGTTGCTCTTCCATCTTTCATGGTGACAACTCTTGCCAAAATTGTAAAAACAAGAAATGAAATAAAAAACATGGACAGAAGTGACATTCTAAAAAATGTAAAGGTAAAACCAATTGAAGGATTAGAATCAGACTCAATAAAAGTCCCCTTCATAACTACTTATTCTTGCCAACACAAACAGATAAAAATATTTTCTAAACACTGGCATTTAATTAAAAATGTTCCGGGGGGCGGAGTTTGCCTACAACTGAGATGGACGTGTTTCCCTAGAGCTCTGCACTCCAGTCCGGGGAGAAACGCCATCACCCGCTCAAAACACCTCAATTGGAGACACAAAAGCGACAGCCGACATCATGAATATGTGGGGCATCAAACGACACCACTTAAGTGCCTCACACTTCTAAATATCAAGCCTTATCTCGAGCACAAGGTCCCGGTGACAGCCGCCATCTTCCCTCTCACTACCGGAGCCGCGCCACAGAACCAGCGTAACCTCACACCAGCTCTGCAAAGCTGATGAGGTGCAATACCGGACTAGGCTCCAGAGCTCCACCATACCCGGAGCGTGAGTATATGCCCGATTACGGCTCCACACCCTGCAGAACCACAGCACCTTGACTGTTATTAAGGGGATATATCGCACACTAAACAGCAGGCCATGAGGTCTCTAAAACGGCCCTCTTAACTTTAACTTCACACTGGCTTCCACACAGCCAAACTAAACCGCTTAGCTACAAACGATCTCCCAAGGGAATCTGCACAAATATATACCCCCTAGTAAACACAGTCTAGAAAATTGGGAACTTCTCATACAAGGGTCTAGAAGCCTAAAACATGGCGATTTCCCACGTGGCAGCTCCTATTCATGCTCATACTACAGAGGTCTAAGTTAATACAACACCCCCTCCAGCATCTTTCAAAAATTTCTTTTATTCACCTAACAGCACAGCATAAACTATGTGGGGACTTTTATTTAGACTGTCAGCTCTGGAAAGTTCTATTTGATTGCCTCAGTGCATTTGGTTCTGTGTATTTTATCCAACATGTTGGCCCATATATAACTCCTACCTGCCATCTTGTGGCCCAAAGTGAAGCAACACACTGAAGATTTACTCCCCTCTGCACCTTTTCATTTCTAATACAAGTTGGCCACCTAGTGGTCCAAAGGTGTCAATACAGATTAAGAACATCATACTTCTCAGCAATCTCTCATTTCTAATACAAGTCTGACACCTGGTGGTTACTGATATTATTACACTGGACTGTACTTAATGCACAACTTAAACTTAAGAGAAGTAAGATACTGCAACTAACCTACAAAAAGCACTTTTACATCTTCTCTAAATTAACTCTTCCAGAACAACTCACTCAAGAAAAACAATATGACATCAAAGAGATTGAATAAATCGGAGAAGATAGGAGGAGGGAAAAACTCTCAAGTGACCTCTTACTTTAAGCAGACGCAGAATGATAACCCAGCTGAACTCACCCCCGAGTTTAGGGTATCAGAGGAGGTTGCTTCTACAGAGTCTAACATTTCAGAAGATAACACACCTCTAACTAGAGCTGATCTCCACCTACTAGTATCAAAACAAGATATCACTAACAGCTTCGACAAACTGTGGGCTAAGATGGATGCCATGCACACTTCTATGAATGAGAGCCTTAACGAGATCAAAAAGGATATGACAGACCTGGGGGCAAGGGTCGACTCCTTAGAGGAAAACAACGACAACATTATAGAAGATGTAGAGATGGCAGTCCAACAGACATCCCAACAACAACAGATCGTTACAGAACTACTAGACAAGTTGGAGGATATGGAGAACAGAAGCAGACGCTGCAACATTCGCCTCAAAGGCATTCCGGAGTCAATAACATCTGCAGACCTCCCCTCATACCTCCACCAACTATTCTGTGCAATCACAAAAATAGATGCTTCCATGGAAATTGAAATTGAAATTGAAAGAGCCCACAGGGCACTCAAACCCAAGCCCAAAGCAGATCTCCCTCCTAGAGATGTCATTGTAGCCTTCCTAAGATTTCCTGAAAAAGATAAGATCCTTAGAGAAGCAGCAAAACAACCTACCTTTAAATTCAGAGGTAATGTGGTACACTTCTACCAGGATCTCAGTAACAGAACTTTACAAAGAAGAGGTGCCCTAAGACCCCTAACAACTCTCCTACGGAAAAATCAAATCCAATACAGATGGGGTTACCCCTTTGCTCTCCACATATCAAAGGACAATAAATTACTGACAATAAAGGATGCTGAGGGGATCCCAGATATATGTGAAGCGCTGGATCTGGAGCTACCTCCCACTCAAGACCCTACATCATCCACAGACATACCAAAACCGCAGAGGATACCCATGAAGTCACAAAGGTCTCAATGGACTAGAAATCCCACAAAGAAACCTAAAAACAACTGATAAACTGTTCTGAAACCCTCAGGCACTAACTCTTTTTCAGCCTTCCCGGGTCTCTCTGGTTAGAGAGACATGAAAGCTGACTTTACAGACTTACCATTCATAACCAGTTTCTACCTCATATCTACAAGGTCATGGAGTCAGAAAACTCGCTGGGGTTTTTGGATGGGTAGTTGTTTGGTATAGCAAACACAGTTTAATTTTTGTTAAGGTTACAAAAGGTTTACAGAATTGCCACAGGGTGGTCAGAAGTTATTAATGTCTTCACAAATAACATTAAGTTCTTTAGAAAACCTCCTCTAATGAATATTGCCTTAAGCAACAAAAGGGTAGATAGGTGATGTCTCCTCGGACTCAAGGTCCCCTTAGAAACTAATTTTTTTCAATGTTTAGACAAGTTATAGTTTTTTTTGTTATTTATTCAAGGTTTAATAATGGAGGCTGAGAATGTAATATACAATATGCTTAACCTGATGTATTTTTTCTTCTTCTTCTTCCTTTCTCTTAACCTTTCTCTCTCTACCTCCTCTCCCCTCTCCGCAATCCCACTCCCAGAAACACCACAGATATTCCGCACATGCAGAAGTAGAGCTGCTATTCACGCGGGAAACCTGGATTCACCAACTACAGACAGGTCTCACACTTGGGGTCAGGTAACCAAAAATACACCAATACATACTGAATCTAAGACACCACCCAAAAACACAGATGGCTAGTACCAACATCACGTTAGTCTCACACAATGTGAGAGGCCTTAACTCAGATACTAAAAGGAGGAAGGCTATGTCACAATACAAACATATAGGGGCCAATGTTATATTCCTACAAGAAACCCACTTCATGACCTCCCAAATACCGAAATACTGGGAGAGACAATTCCCTTTACACTACCACTCGACGGTCAATCAGAAAAAAAGAGGGGTGTCTATACTCCTTCACTCCTCCCTAAATTTTAGACATACTGACTCCATCACAGACAAAGAAGGGAGATTCCTTATAATCAAGGGCACAATAAATGAAACAGAAATAATTTTTTGCAATGTCTACGCCCCAAATGAGCGACAGGAACAGTTTTTCACTAACCTATCCTACCTTCTAACTAGCTGGAACACAACCAGAATTATACTGGCAGGTGACTTTAATGTACCTCTATATACGCAAACACAAGCTCCAAACACCCCCTGCACTGCGACACAGCATAGAATGAATAAAAAGGCTCTATCAATCCTCAACACGATGGCAGGACACAACCTTCTGGACACATGGCAGGCATTATACGGCATTACAGCTGAACACACATTTTACTCCTCAGCACATCGTAAATATTTCCGCTTAGACTATATATTTGCTAGTCAGATCCTAACAGCAAACATTATATCTTCCTCTATTCAGCCATGTGTTTGGTCCGATCACTCAATAGTTTCACTAAAATTATCAGGAATTCTCCTACACAACAATACTAAAAGTTGGTCATTTGACCCTTTATCTTTAAAATACCCAAACCATAAAGAGACGATCCTTAAACACATGGAGGAATACTGGACACTTAACACAAATTCAGTAGATAACCCTATACAGGTGTGGGCGGCCCACAAAGCGGTCATGAGGGGTCTGTTGATCCAAATGAAGTCACAGGCTAAACGTAAATCAAAAACTATCTTCGACACACTTCAATGAGACATAGCTAGTCTAGAGAAACGCCACAAGGTCTCTGGCTCATCTAAACTTTATAAAACACTATTAGAAAAACGACAAGCACTCGACAAGCTGCTTTCTGACCAATCATCCAGGGCGGGGTTGAGGCTTCAATCCAAATACTTTCTCTATGCTAATAAACCAGACAAATTCATGGCATATAAAATCAGAAACAGAACTAGAGACATGTCAATCCCATCTTTATATAATACTCAAGGGGTCCTTACTTCAAACCCCAAGGACATAGTGGCCTCGTTTGCAGCCTACTATAGTTCCCTGTATGATGGTCAGAAGGTAACCAAATCAGTTCCCACTCGGAACTCCCTTGACACTTTCCTAGAGGAAGCGACTCTACCCAAGATAACTGAACAAGACTTAGACTCCCTGAACGCGGACATAACGGATAGAGAGGTCCTAGGGGTACTTAAAGATTTAAAACCAGGCAAGGCAGCAGGCCCTGACGGGTTCCCAGGAGATTATTACAAACAGTTCAAACCTACCCTCACCAAACATATTGTTCAATTCTGTAATTCTATTCTAAAAGGTCAAGAAATCCCTTCTGAACTGTTAAATGCCAAAATTATAGTACTCCCGAAACCAGGCAAAGATAAGTCAAGATGTCAAAACTACAGACCAATATCCCTCATAAATCAAGACCTCAAAATCTTCACCAAAATCTTAGCCAACAGACTCAAACTCCTACTTCCCAAATTAATCCACCCAGATCAGGTGGGCTTCATTCAACATAGAGAGGCACCAGACAATGTTAGGAGAATGGTATCCCTGATTGATTATATACAGGAAACAAAAACGCCTTCTCTGCTCCTATCCCTGGACGCAGAGAAGGCGTTTGACAGGGTCGATTGGACCTATATGCAGGCAGTGCTAACTAAAGTAGGCATTTCGGGAGAATTTATGAGCGCCATACAAAATATATACTCCACCCCTTCAGCAAGCGTGAGAGCAATGGGTCACCAGTCCGAAAGCTTTCCTGTCCTCAATGGGACCCGTCAGGGATGTCCTCTGTCTCCATTGCTATTCGCATTATGTATAGAACCCCTGGCCCAACAGATGAGACGTTCCCCTGACATAACTGGCATTAGAATTAAGCAGACGGAATATAAACTTACGCTCTTTGCTGACGATGTCCTCCTCTCCCTGACGAGACCAATGATAACACTACCGAACCTCTACCAAACCCTTAATTCCTTCTCCTCTATATCAGGCTATAAAATCAACCTAGAAAAATGCGTAGCATTACCCATACACCTCCCGAGCCACACCAAAAAGCTCATAGAGGCTAATTTTGAGTTTAAGTGGGCCAAACACTCTCTTAGATATCTGGGGATTAATCTGACTACAAGCTCCAAAACACTATATAAGGAAAATTTCCCCTCTGTATATAAATCTATTAAACAAGACTTAATTAAATGGAGCAAATTACGATTCTCATGGTATGGTAGACTGTCAGCAATCAAAATGATGGTATTACCAAGGATCCTATACTTATTCCGCACCCTACCAATTAGAATACCAGCCCCAGACCTTGAGGATCTTCAAAGACACATAACTAGCTTTATTAGAGGTAACAAAAAAGCTAGGATACCTTCGTCAGTCCTTTCTAGAAATAGACAATTGGGGGGGGTAGGAGCACCCAATTTCAAACATTATTATCAGGCAGCTAGACTCGCGCAGACAGCTCTCTTAAATGACCCTGAAGGAGACATTATTTGGACGCAGCTAGAAACAGACATTATAGGACTTACCCCACGCGACATGATTCTCTGGGACCCTAAGCGATGCTTTAGTAGGAAACAACACGATCACCCAATAATAGACTTCACGATTAAGCAATGGTCTAGGTTGACCACCTCTTTGAAACTACTCCCCACTCACTCCACCAAAGCCACACTCACAAGTCAAGTTAGACAAGAATTGGTCACCACCATCAAAAAATGGGAAAACAGGGGTCTCTATAGGATAGCCGATATTATAGAGGGAGGCAAACTGTTGAGTTATACACAATTACAAGAAAAGCTACAACCAATCAAATTAGAATGGTTCCTATACTTACAACTAACCTCTACAATTCATCCCCTCCTACCTCTTATAACTAAGAATGTGCCCTCCACACTAGAAAACATCTGCAGCACCTCATCCAGACCCAAGAACACCATTTCAAAGCTTTATCAAGCGATTCAGCTGGCATCAGACAACTCAAAAACTTCTCTACAAATTAAATGGGAAAAGGATACTAACAAAGAATTTGAGATTCAGGAGTGGTATACAACTCTTTCCAGTGCAGGGAGAGGATTACTAAGCGCAGATATGTGGGAAAACTGCATTAAAACCAACTTCCGATGGTATCTAACACCATTGATAACCTCACACTCTGCTAAAGATAAATCCAGACTATGCTACAGAGGCTGCGGGGAGATGGGGGACTATAGACACATGTGGTGGGACTGCACTTACTCACATGGGATTTGGAACCGACTATCTAGATTCTTAAGTACACTCCTAGACAGTCCAATTAGACTGACTATGGAGCAAGCTTTGCTCCATGTCAGACGTCCAGAATTTAACAAATACATTAATCTGTTTATCAGAATTACTTGTACAGCTACAAGGATCTGCATAGCCCGTCACTGGAGGGAAGGTGCTCCCTCCTGGGAAGAAATTCAACTTAAAATTAAATTTTATTACAATATGTCAGAGCAGGCAGCTTTCCTTCTAAACTCCCAAGAGACTTTCCAGAAAGTATGGTATTACTGGATACTAAATAATATGTCCTAACTCACTAGCTCATTATGACAGAACTCCCCATACAGATAGAATTACTCTCTAGATGACCTGGTCCCCTAAGCAAGATGGTCACAACAAAGCCCTCCAGGAGACAAAATAACCCTACTTACAATAAAGGTCTTCTGTATCTACACAAATTGGAGTGGAAAGGTCAGGAGATATTCCCTTACCCACACCCCACCTTTCTCTATCCCCCTGTCTCACTCTATTCTTCCTTTACTCTCTAACGCCTTATTTCACTATCCTTGGTAACAGGTAATAGAAAGGGGCTCATAGTGTCCAAAATAACGCAATCTAATTTTCCACTATATTTAAACAAGAGATTTCTTGTCATAGGACTATTGGTCCATAATGTATGCTACCACTTCAATATTTCATGTTAGAATGGCCCTATCGGTTTAGATGTAGTAATTGAAAGCCACATGGTTATGTATATTGCATTATCTCAACTACTATGTAACATAAGAAAACCAAGATTTTTGTTTTTATGATCTGTATTTTTAATTTATATGTATTTCTTTTTTTCTGTTATTTTACCTTTCACGACAAAAATTAATAAAGAATACTTTATCATAAAAATGTTCCAATATTGGTGAAGAAAATTAGCGAATAAACCCAAATAATTTTTAGGAAAGCAAAGAA
Source organism: Bombina bombina (assembly GCF_027579735.1). Lineage (NCBI taxonomy): Eukaryota > Metazoa > Chordata > Amphibia > Anura > Bombinatoridae > Bombina > Bombina bombina. The sequence goes on along the minus strand of NC_069503.1, from coordinate 294,680,551 downwards.
CCTAAAAAACATATTGTGAACAAGTGAATATCGCAAACAAGATAAACAAAAAGATAAAGATATGTCAGGGGGTATATTAAAGTTTTTTTCCTTGCCATAGTTGCAAATCATGTACACATAGTAGTAAAACTAAAATAGTAAAATCAGACGTTACCAAATAAATCTTTAAAATGAATGATACCTCAAATGTAGTGACAAAAATATAATATACATGTTACAATGCTCATGTAAATTACAGTATTTGGGGCAAATGAGTAGAAAACTCAAAGACAGAAAAAGAGAACATATAAGAAGCATAGAAAGAGAGAAGGAGGGAACTAGGTTATATAAACATTTTAAGGAAATAAATAAAAGTGACCCAAAAGATATGCTATTTTGGGGTATAAAGAAAGTGAAAAATGATGGTAGAGGAGGCCACATGGAAAATAAATTATTACACCAAGAAGCTGAACTAATATATAGACTAGGGACTCTACAACCCAAAGGACTGAACAGTGAGTTAGACCTGAGTTCTATTATATAGTAAAAAATGAGCAGTGGCGTCACTAGGGGGTGCGGGCCGAACCTTGGTGACACCCTCCAGGGGGTAACACCACCAAAAAAATTTTTTTTTTTTTTTTTAGATTTTATGGAAATTCAAAGAAATACAATGTAGAGATGCATATATTTTTTTTATTAGAGGGGCCAGCATTTGTGAACATTAGTGGGACTGGGGAAGTTGTAGACACTTCATTTTTTTGAGCCAGTGCTGCAATTTCCACAAATAGTTTTCCCGGCTGCTTTTGCTTGTTTGTACTTTGCTCCTCCACTGCCCAATTTCACTATGAATGTTGTGTGCGTGCCGTGGGGCTTGCGAAGATGGCTGCTAGCCTAAACCTGCCTGCCTATCTGTGCTCACTGCTCAGTGGCGTATGGAGCAGTGCAGTCACTCACTGTGTGTTGACTCTCTAATTGGGAACTGGGAAATCATGAGGGGGATGCCTGGCACCTGACCGCATGACTGTCTGACACTGTCTAAAGCGAAGGAGCCACGTATGATGCCCACCAGACCAATATGGTTACTGTACACTAAGTTCACACTGAAGAGGTAGGAGGGGAGGGGAGGGGAGGGCAGGCAGGGGTCTAGGGGTGGGCAGAGAGCAGAGGTGCTTGGCCATAAGAAGCGGTAGACTAGACACGCGGCCCGGGGCTGTGCACTGACAGACTTGGAACAGAGTCAGAGAGCAGAATTTTCATAGTTTGTGCACCTAAACCTTTTCTTTAGTGATTTATTTTTAGAGTGCTCTGTTTGTCTTTCATTTGATGCTCTGCTGAGTCAGGGAGCATCTCTAGGCATGAGCTTTATAATTAATGCAGTGCAGTTTACATATTTTGTATGTGTGTGTGTCTGAGTGTTTGTGTGTGTGTGTGTGTGTGTGTGTGAGTGCTTGTGTGTGTGTGTCTGAGTGTTTCTGTGTGTGTGTCTGAGTGTTTTTTTGTGTGTGTGGGTCTAAGTGTTTGTGTGTGTGCCTGAGTGTTTTTGTGCGTGTGTCTGAGTGTGTTTCCGAGTGTTTGTGTGTGCATCCGAGTCTGTTTTTAAGTGTGTCTGAGTGTTTGTATGTGTGTGTGCCTGTGTTTTTGTGTTTGTGTGTGTCTGCTTTCTGAGGGGAGGGGAGGTGACACCAACCCTAGTGACACCACTGAAAATAAGAAAAATATTATAAGGGTGAATAAAAGGATATACTGCAAGGAGGTATTATCTACATAAATGTCAACTACTATAAAAAAAAATTTACCTAAAGAAACTTCTATAATAATTGTAGAAAACGAATATATACTAACGGCTAGATTTAGAGTTTTGTCGGTAAGGACCCGCGTAGCTAACGCTGGCTTTTTTCTGGCCGCACCATAAAAATAACTCTGGTATTGAGAGTCCACATAAAGGCTGCGTTAGCCTCCAAAAAAGGAGCATAGAGCATATTTAACGCAGCTTCAACTCTCGATACCAGAGTTGCTTACGGACGCGGCCAGCCTCAAAAACGTGCTCGTGCACGATTCCCCCATAGGAAACAATGGGGCTGTTTGAGCTGAAAAAAAACCTAACACCTGCAAAAAAGCCGCGTTCAGCAACTAACGCAGCCCCATTGTTTGCTATGGGGAAACACTTCCTACGTCTGCACCTAACACCCTAACATGTACCCCGAGTCTAAACACCCCTAGCCTTACACTTATTAACCCCTAATCTGCCGCCCCCGCTATCGCTGACCCCTGCATATTATTTTTAACCCCTAATCTGCCGCTCCGTAAACCGTCGCTACTTACATTATCCCTATGTACCCCTAATCTGCTGCCCCTAACACCGCCGACCCCTATATTATATTTATTAACCCCTAATCTGCCCCCCACAACGTCGCCTCCACCTGCCTACACTTATTAACCCCTAATCTGCCGAGCGGACCGCACCGCTATCATAATAAAGTTATTAACCCCTAATCCGCCTCACTAACCCTATAATAAATAATATTAACCCCTAATCTGCCCTCCCTAACATCGCCGACACCTAACTTCAATTATTAACCCCTAATCTGCTCACCGCTATTCTAATAAATGTATTAACCCCTAAAGCTAAGTCTAACCCTAACACTAACACCCCCCTAACTTAAATATAATTTAAATCTAACGAAATTAATTAACTCTTATTAAATAAATTATTCCTATTTAAAGCTAAATACTTACCTGTAAAATAAATCCTAATATAGCTACAATATAAATTATATTTATATTATAGCTATTTTAGGATTAATATTTATTTTACAGGTAACTTTGTATTTATTTTAACCAGGTACAATAGCTATTAAATAGTTAAGAACTATTTAATAGCTAAAATAGTTAAAATAATTACAAAATTACCTGTAAAATAAATCCTAACCTAAGTTACAATTAAACCTAACACTAAGTTACAAAAAATAAAAAAATATTTACAAACATACGAAAAATATTACAACAATTTTAAACTAATTACACCTACTCTAAGCCCCCTAATAAAATAACAAAGACCCCCAAAATAAAAAATGCCCTACCCTATTCTAAATTACTAAAGTTCAAAGCTCTTTTACCTTACCAGCCCTGAACAGGGCCCTTTGCGGGGCATGCCCCAAGAAGTTCAGCTCTTTTGCCTGTAAAAAAAAACATACAATACCCCCCCCCCCAACATTACAACCCACCACCCACATACCCCTGATCTAACCCAAACCCCCCTTAAATAAACCTAACACTAAGCCCCTGAAGATCATCCTACCTTGTCTGATCGGAACAGCCAATAGAATGCGAGCTCAATATGATTGGCTGATTGGATCAGCCAATCGGATTGAACTTGATTCTGATTGGCTGATTCCATCAGCCAATCAGAATATTCCTACCTTAATTCCGATTGGCTGATAGAATCCTATCAGCCAATCGGAATTCGAGGGACACCATCTTGGATGACGTCCCTTAAAGGAACCGTCATTCTTCAGTTGGACGTCGCCGGATGAAGATGGGTCCACGGTGGAGGTCTTCAGGATGGAGCCGGTCCTCATCGGATGAAGATAGAAGATGCCGCTTGGAAGATGATGGTTGCCGGTCCGGATCTACTCTTCTTCCCAGATAGGATGAAGACTTTGGAGCCTCTTCTGGACCTCTTCAGCCACCGGATGATGGATCGCCAGCCCCCGCTTGGGTTGGATGAAGATTTTGGAGCCAGGACCGATCGGTGATACCCGGTGAGGTGAAGACAAGGTAGGATGATCTTCAGGGGCTTAGTGTTAGGTTTATTTAAGGGGGTTTAGGGTTAGATTAGGGGTATGTGGGTGGTGGGTTGTAATGTTGGGGGGGGGTATTGTATGTTTTTTTTTACAGGCAAAAGAGCTGAACTTCTTGGGGCATGCCCCGCAAAGGGCCCTGTTCAGGACTGGTAAGGTAAAAGAGCTTTGAATTTTAGTAATTTAGAATAGGGTAGGGCATTTTTTATTTTGGGGGTCTTTGTTATTTTATTAGGGGGTTTAGAGTAGGTGTAATTAGTTTAAAATTGTTGTAATATTTTTCGTATGTTTGTAAAAAAAAATTAATTTTTTGTAACTTAGTTCTTTTTTATTTTTTGTACTTTAGTTAGTTTATTTCATTGTAGTTATTTGTAGGTATTGTATTTAATTAATGTATTGATAGTGTAGTGTTAGGTTTAATTGTAGGTAATTGTAGGTATTTTATTTAATTAATTTAATGATAGTATAGTGTTAGGTTTAATTGTAACTTAGGTTAGGATTTATTTTACAGGTAATTTTGTAATTATTTTAACTATTTTAGCTATTAAATAGTTCTTAACTATTTAATAGCTATTGTACCTGGTTAAAATAAATACAAAGTTACCTGTAAAATAAATATTAATCCTAAAATAGCTATAATATAAATATAATTTATATTGTAGCTATATTAGGATTTATTTTACAGGTAAGTATTTAGCTTTAAATAGGAATAATTTATTTAATAAGAGTTAATTAATTTCGTTAGATTTAAATTATATTTAAGTTAGGGGGGTGTTAGTGTTAGGGTTAGACTTAGCTTTAGGGGTTAATACATTTATTAGAATAGCGGTGAGCTCCGGTCGGCAGATTAGGGGTTAATAATTGAAGTTAGGTGTCGGCGATGTTAGGGAGGGAAGATTAGGGGTTAATACTATTTATTATAGGGTTAGAGAGGCGGATTAGGGGTTAATAACTTTATTATAGTAGCGGTGCGGTCCGCTCGGCAGATTAGGGGTTAATAAGTGTAGGCAGGTGGAGGCGACGTTGAGGGGGGCAGATTAGGGGTTAATAAATATAATATAGGGGTCGGCGGTGTTAGGGGCAGCAGATTAGGGGTACATAAGGATAACTTAAGTAGCGGCGCTTTGCGGTCGGCAGATTAGGGGTTAATTATTGTAGGTAGCTGGCTGCGACGTTGTGGGGGGCAGGTTAGGGGTTAATAAATATAATATAGGGGTCGGCGGTGTTAGGGGCAGCAGATTAGGGGTACATAAGGATAACGTAGGTGGCGGTCGGCAGATTAGGGGTTAAAAAAATTAAATCGAGTGGCGTCGATGTGGGGGGGCCTCGGTTTAGGGGTACATAGGTAGTTTATGGGTGTTAGTGTACTTTAGAGTACAGTAGTTAAGAGCTTTATGAACCGGCGTTAGCCCAGAAAGCTCTTAACTACTGACTTTTTTCTGCGGCTGGAGTTTTGTCGCTAGAATTCTAACGCTCACTTCAGCCATGACTCTAAATACCGGAGTTAGAAAAATCCCATTGAAAAGATAGGATACGCAATTGACGTAAGGGGATCTGCGGTATGGAAAAGTCGCGGCTGAAAAGTGAGCGTTAGACCCTTTTTTGAGTGACTCCAAATACCGGAGGTAGCCTAAAACCAGCGTTAGGAGCCTCTAACGCTGGTTTTCACGGCTACCGCCAAACTCCAAATCTAGGCCTAAAATAGATGATGTAATTAAATCCAGGTACTAATTATGAAAAAACATTCGGCTAGATTATGAGTTTTGCGTTATGAGGGGTGCGGTGCTAACTTGCACGTTTTTGTCACCTCTACTTTTCCTACAGTGCTGGTATTACAGATTTTTACAAACCCAGCGTTAAAAGGTAAGACGTGAGCGTAGAGCTCCAAACCGCACTCCAATACCAGCGCTGCTTAAGTCAGTGGTGAGCAGGTTTACGTGCTTGTGCATGATTTCCCCATAGACATCAATGGGGAGAGCCGGCTGAAAGAAAGTCTAACACCTGCAAAAAATCAGCGTAAAGCTCAGTAACCCAGCCCCATTGATTCCTATGGGGAAACACATTTTATGTTTACACCTAACACCCTAACATGAACCCCGAGTCTAAACACCCCTATTCTTACAATTATTAACCACTAATCTGCCGCCCCCGACATTGCCGACACCTACATTATACTTATTAACCCCTAATCTGCCGCTCTGGACATCGCCACCACTATAATAAACATATTAACCCCTAAACTGCCGCACTCCCGCATTGCAAACACTAGTTAAATATTATTAACCCCTAATCTCTCGCCCCTAACATCACCGCCACCTACCTTAATTTATTAACCCCTATACTAAGATTATTAACCCCTAAACTTAAGTCTAACCCTAACACCCCCTAACTTAAATATAATTAAAATAAATCTAAATAAAACTTACTATTAATAACTAAATAATTCCTATTTAAAACTAAATACTTACCTGTAAAATAAACCCTAAGCTAGCTACAATATAACTATTGGATTGGAACAGCCAATAGAATGCAAGCTCAATCCTATTGGCTGATTGGATCAGCCAATAGAATTGAAGTTCAATCCTATTGGATGATTGCATCAGCCAATAGGATTTTTTTCAACCTTAATTCCGATTGGCTGATAGTAATCTATCAGCCAATCGGAATCTAAGGGACACCATCTTGGATGACGTCATTTAAAGGAACCTTCATTGTAGACAAAGCCATCGATTGAAGAGGATGCTCCGCGCCGGATGTCTTGAAGATTGAGCCGCTCTGTTTCGTTAGGATGAAGATAGAAGATGCCGCCTGGGTGAAGACTACTGCCTGTCTGGAGGACCACTTCTACCGGCTTGGATGAAGACTTCTCCTGACTTCGTTGAGGACTTCTTGCCACTTGGATGAAGACTTCTCCCGGCTTCGTTGAGGATGGATGTCCGGTCTTCAAAACTGTAAGGGGATCTTCGGGGGTTAGTGTTAGGATTTTTTAAGGGTGTATTGGGTGGGTTTTATTTTTAGATTAGGGGTTTGGGCTGCAATAGAGCTAAATGCCCCTTTAAGGGCAATGCCTATCCAAATGCCATTTTCAGGGCAATGGGAGCTTAGTTTTTTTTTAGTTAGGCTTTTATTTGGGGGGTTGGTTGTATGGGTGGTGGGTTTTACTGTTGGGGTGGTTGTTTGTATATTTTTTTTTTTTTGACAGGTAAAAGAGCAATGCCCCGCAAAAGGCCCTTTTAAGGGCTATTGGTAGTTTAGGCTAGATTTATTTTTATTTTGGGTGGGCTTTTTTTATTTTGATAGGGCTATTAGATTAGGTGTAATAAGATTTTGTAATTTGTTTTTTATTTTCTGTAATTTAGTGTTTTTTGGGGTTTTTTTTGTAATTTAGCCAATTGTATTGAATTTAGTTAATTGTATTTCATTTAGGGAATTTATTTAATTGTAGGGTTAGGTTAGGTGTTAGTGTAAGACAGGTTAGGTTTTATTTTGCAGATCAATTTGTATTTATTTTAGCTAGGTAGTTATTAAATAGTTAATAACTATTTAGTATATATATATAAAAATATAAATATAGAGAGGATATGTGAAAACATTTTAATACGTTGGTTTATCTATGTTACATGAATAAATATGTCATTCCAATAAGTGCAACATGCTATCTATTTTTGTAAAAAGACAATCTGTGAACACTGAAACAAAAATAAAAAATTAAAGAACAGAGGCTGCAAAGAATAAGAGAAAGAAGGAGACGGATACAAAGTAATACAAACAAATAAAAAATATTTAAATAATTAAACGGAAGTGAAAGATTTAAACTGAACAGGAAACAGATTACAGAAGGGTAATAAAAGGCAGGACTCAGATGAAATCAGACATCTTGACAAAGGCTTCCCAGCCGAAACACGTAGACAATGATCTGACACTCCTGCTACATAAAACCGCTTAAGAAGGGTGACATATATAGAGAATCTCTTCCATAGCAATAACATGACTGTATTGCTACATCAACATCACGAAAAACAAAGGACACTACACACCGAGGAACAACTAGTTTGAAAGTCCCACAAATTCCTATTTGCCCGATTGGATGTGACAAGGTCATGTGATCAGTGACGTGGTGAGGAAACTTTCAGACTGATGGTGAGAGCAGAATAACGCCGGCCGGCGTCCTACAAACAGGTACCGAACAAACTCTTCAGATTAATTTATCAAATTCACATTAAGTGAGAAACAAACACTTTGTCAGCTTTTTATAAACATTTTATACCAACGCTTTACTTTATATGGAAGAAAAGGAAACCAACGAACTGCACCTTATACTTTATAACTGCGTACCAACGAACTGTAATATAGACTTTTAATCATCATAACTGAGATTATAAATCTCCAACTCTAACAAAATACAGCTATTTAGATCAAAATATGGCTATCTGCATGAATATGCTATACTGGCGAGTTTGGTACATTCTAAAGAAGTAGCGCTGATCATAAACAGACAAAAAAAGCTTATGCACTTGCAAGTAACCAATTAATCATTGGGACGATTAGTTCATAATAATCCAGCCTCCCGCTAACGTCATCCAAGTTTCTTAATTACTATTGGTATTATTGTTATATTGTCTTATCAACATTTTAACATATCAGATATATATATTTTTTTGCCTACAAAAATCTGATCTATCCGCAATATAAATATTACTAACAACCAAACCAGCATTTATTTGCGCTTTCTTTATTTTTGTATATTTGATTATACTAGAGTAGGGAACTGTAGTTTTTTTAGAGAGCAGAGTTTGGTATTTTTCCTGATATATATATATATATACTGTATATATATATTAAACCCTTTTGTTACAAAGCAATAAAGCCTCGTTGGACTGTGAGATAAAATGTTGGCTTCTTCTTTTGTCTAATTGCCAGTAAGCAATAAAATCCTATTTACCTTTGGGCACAGCGTATTTAAAAACAAATACCAGCCTTTTTAAAGATTCTTAGATCCATCCCCAGCGACAGCAAATGGTTCAATGAATATGTAAAGCTGCCAGATAAAATCTATGTCAAAATAGAAGAAAACTGTCCCTCTCTAAAATGAAAAACGTGTTTAGCAGGAATGAGGCACCTTGGAGAACTTCAGTAATTACTAAATCAAAAATCAGCTTGAGGTAAATATAAGTCCATAATTGAAATTTAGCAGCGGGAATTAGAAATCATTTCAAGATGAAGTAGGCTGATTGACAAAACAAGAGAATTTTGGCACAGTAAGAGTTGGAAGCTGTTGATTTTTTTTTTATCTAAAGCTGGCAAAGACAGTATTCTATTATTTAAAGAGGGTGTATATTAGTTTCAAGGGAAATCTTGAGCAATCAATATGGATTTGCTAAAAACTGACTTACATTTCATCTAGTAAGATTTCTTTCAGTGTGAAAACCTTTTATTATAAGTTTTCTATTGCTAATCTTAATATGCTTACATTTTAAAATGAAATAACATGCAAATAAATTTACCATTTTATTTATTTAATAAAATATTCTAATTCTAAGATGGAATGCTCTAATTCATTAAAACAAGCTATTGCTATTAACGAGCCAATCAGGAACACACGTTGCACAACCCACAAATCAACAGTACTGTTCTGGAGCTGCAATACTTGCGGCCCCTGAGTGGCATTACTATGGGAGATTGCAGCATTTTAGGGGTCAAATGTGATATGATCTGTCAGCTTAGGGGTCATTTTTGAGGAAAAGGAAAAAATAACCAGAATGTAATCTTGCTCATAAATAGCTAGGGACAGTAATGCCAAACACATGCTTTAGTTTGCTAAATATTAGATAATATAAATGTTTTAAATTAGAATATTCCTTTAACTTGTGTTAAAAAATCCACAATTAAGACAACAAAGTTCTGAGTTAATGTTACATTTTAAGAATAGTTTTTTTCAATTCAGTTATGCAGAAGTTTGTCAATTTGTGAGGATGCATAAGTAATGCATTGCAACTGTCTCTTGGTATCAAGGGGACAAATTAAAATAGTGTTTAAAACTTCTGGGCTTTTATAGTCACATAGGGACCGATTTATGATGGCCCGAATGGGGCCAAATCTCCCTGTTTCCGCTATTCCTTAACTCATACACCGCCTCTGAGGCAGCGTACAGCAATCCTTCCGATCGTGTGCGATCAGGTTTATTGACACTCCCTGCTAGCAGCCGATTGGCTGCTAATCTGCAGGGGGCGGCATTGCACAAGCAGTTTACTAGAACTACTTGCACAAGCTGAATGTCGACAGAGTATGCTGTCCGCATTCAGCGATGTCTGACGGACATGATACGCTGCAGCATATCATATCCGCCAGGAATTGTTAAATCGGCCCCATTGCCTTAACATTGTTCTTTTTGATGACTATCTTTTTTTTAAATTAGAAATCTATCTGTGCTTTAGGCCATACAGTTTTGTGGCCACACTATCCATAGGAAATCAGAATAATGTTGCTTATTTATTTCCCCAGAGTGCTAAATAAACCAATAACTTAGCCTTAATCACTCAGCAAAGCCTTAAAGGGATAGTAAACCCCAAAATGTTATTTTATGATTCAGATAGAACATACAATTTTTAACAACTTTCCAATTTAATTATTTTATCAAATTTTCTTCATTCTCTTGTTATGCATTGCTGAAGGGACATCATTGCACTACTGACAGGAAGCTGAAAATATCTATTTAGCCAATCACAAGAGACAAATGTGTGCAACCACCAATTAGAAGCAGCTCCCACTAGTGTATGATATGTGTCTATTCATTTTTTAACAAGGGATACTAAGAGAACGAAGCACATTTGAAAATAGAAGTCAATTTAAAGTGTCTTAAAATGACATGCTCTATCTGAATCATGCAACTTTAATTTTGACTTTCCTATCCCATTAAGATAAATGAACATTTTTTTTTCTGTGGAAAGCATTCTCAGGTACTGTTACTGAGCATTTTATACAGTATTTGTGTAAAGGCTCCTAAAAGCTAATGTCCCCCTTCTCTTTTTGCTCAGGAGCTTGTATACATTGATACAAGCTTAAAGGGACAGTCTACAACATGTTATTGTTTAAAATGATAGATAATGCCTTCATTAGCCATTACCCAGTTTTGCATAACCAACACAGTTACATTAATATACTTTTTAAAGGGACACTAAACCCAAACATTTTCTTTTGTGATTCAGACAGAGCATGCAATTTTAAGAAACGTTCTAATTTACTCCTATTATCAAATTTTCTTAATTCTCTTGGTATCTTTATTTGAAATGCAAGAATGTAAGTTTAGATGCCGGCCCATTTTTGGTGAATAACCTGGGTTATTCTTGCTGATTGGTGGATAAATTCATCCACCAATAAAAAAGTGCTGTCAAGAGTTCTGAACCAAAAAAGAAGCTTAGATGCCTTATTTTTCAAATAACGATATCAAGTGAACGAAGAAAAATTGATAATAGGAGTAAATTAGAAAGTTGCTTAAAATTGCATGGCCTATTTGAATCACGAAAGAAAAAAAATTGGGTTCAGTGTCCCTTTAACACTGGTATACATCACACTGAAGCAGAGTGGTGCAGGCCAATCATGGGTAAAGGCTGAGCAGGCCCACAAATTGAAGCAAGTGTAGAAAAATTGGCAGCACTCCAGGGGTTTGTGAAATAGAATTCAATCTTTATTCTGGCTTCTTAAAAAATACACACACAAGACCTGGAAGGGGCTGAAACGCGTTGCTCTGTCTTGTGTATTTTAAATAAACTTTTTACTATTTTACCCTATTCCTGTTGTTAGTGTATCTCAAGACATTTAAGTCCCTTTCAAGCTACTTCTTTTAACTTTTGAGAGCGTCTGTAGTATGCTTTTGTTGGAGACTGCTAAGTGTTCTTAACCCCTTTAACATCAGGTTCCTCCCTAGTAACGGCTTGAGTGGCTATTAGGAAAGATTTCATTTGCAGTCAGCGTGAGGAGGAGTTCCAGCTCCATCTGTATGTATCGCAGACCACTGTGATGTCATCAGCAAGCATTAGGAAAGGTTGCAACGGTGAGGAGTGCTCAGATTTCTATTCCTGATATCTACATCGTAAGAGCCATTAGTGCTCTCAATGCCTAAAAGATCTTCAATCCTGTGAGTAATTCTATGTGTGTGGGTCTTGGCCCTTTTTTTTTCGTATGTACTTAACCAGGAATATCTCCTTGTCCTTTACAGATTTACCACTGCCAGGACACCATCTTGAAAAACGGCTCCGGTTTTCTTGAATCTGGACTGTGTTTTGTATTATTGAGATACATTTGTTATAATTTTGTGATACTTTATGATATTCTAAGTAACAGATTGCACTAGTGATTCATTGTATCTTTTTTTTTTTTTTTTTTGCTTTACCTTGAACATATAATATATTTATATTTTGATTACCATTAAATTCCTTTAATGGTTTATACAGTTTGTTTTTTTACTTAGGAACAGATATTTGTTATTATATATTTTTTATTATATATAAAATATCCAATTTTACATTGCCTTTAGCCTTTCAGGGGTGCAATAGTTTTTTTTGTATAGCTTTATTCATTTAAAGTTTACATCCTTTTTTCTATTTGTTAAACTCTTAGGGGAGAGTTTATTCCTGCTGCTAGAAGGTTATAGCTCTAGCGCTTTCCATTTTCCATCCCTTTTTATAATTCTTTACTGTAACACATTTATGAGCTAATGTACCCAGAAAGGTCAGCGCAAGTGGTTTCTGGAAAGGTGGATGGAAGTGGGGCATCACCTAATGCTGATTGGTCCTCTTTGTTAGCATCAGTCTGTAAGCATGCACAAATAGGCCAAATGTAGTTCTTATGATAAGCTGGGCAATTTGTGTACAGAGTGAGTAATATTATAAGAGATATGATATACACATTAAAATATCCACACAGTTTAATATGCTTACAGGATGCAATAGTGGCCTGCATAGAAATGTAACAATGAGGGTAAAAATAAGGACAAATGTAATTTTGCAAGCCTCTGTATGTTTATCAAATATGATGTTGAAGTGAACATTTAATGTAACACTTGTATTTCCTATGCTTTGCACATTTATTTTCTTGTCCTTAAAGGGATATTCCAGTCAAAAGTTAAATGCACATAGATTAGTTACATCTTTGAATAGAAACATATTTGCAATATACATGTATTGGCAAAAATGCTTCTAGTAAAAGTTATCACTGTTTTAATGTTACATTTTTTCTCTGCACGTGCATGTGAAGCATTGCAAGATATTGTCACTGTACCTACATTTTAAATATTGCATCAGTGGGGCTTGTATCATCTCAGCAATTAAAAAATTGAGTCATTACCAGATGGTACATGCACCTTAGGCTCTCTGATCGAGTGCTGTGTTTAAAATGCTGGTTCACGGTGCATACTTAAATACACTTTTGAAACAGCTATAGCTTTTATTAGAAGCATTTTTGCTAATGCATGTATATTACAAAAGTGCTTCTGTTTAATACCCAAATGCACCCATGTGGTTTCCAATTTTGGCTGGAATATCCCTTTAATAAAAAATGCAAAACAAACACAAATTATCTCTATAGATGGTATTACAAGAAATGTGTGTATAAAGGTAAGAACAATACACCCCTTTGCAGACGAACCCCTGCCTTCCCACAGTCTCTCCCAAAGGAAATGAATCAAAGATTTGTATTGGCAGATACCGATACAAATCTGTGAGTAATATTAGTAGGCCTAAAATTAGACAGGGCACACAAACCATTGCTTTGTCTTTTTTAATACATATTTTTCCGTTTCACAAGCTTTAAAAAATATATACTAAAAAGATACATGTATGCCTTTCACCTGCTGCTGATTGTAGGTCCTTGTGAATAAATATCAATAGATTGCTGAAGAAAATGTAAATTCAATTTGCATTTTATTGACTAGCAAATCATATGCAACTGCAAATAAGCAAAATGCTAGATTATAGATCAAGTCAAATTTTATGTACTGTATATATATAATACGGCAGAACTGAATCTTCATTTATTAATAAAATAATATTTGTTAATCTTTTTTTCCTTTGAAGTGATATAAGTTTTTCATTTACAGTGCACCTGACTACGCCTATCCTATCCTATTGAAATAATTCAGAAATGGTTCCAAATAAAAATTGGGTCACACCGAATGTTTTCTTGAGTGTTCTACACTTTTAAGTTTGGCAATGATAATGACATTTTTTAAGAAGATTGATCTTAAGTATGTAGCTAATAGAAATCACTGCTCATTATTACAGACTAGTTGAGATTTTAGTTTTATTGTACCTTATGACACACGTATCAAATATAACAGAAGTCCAAATTACGACAGGAAGAGACTGAGCCAGGAGATTATTTTTTAACTTGACAGACAGAGCCAATTTTCCTGTAAAGCTTAGAGCTTGAGGACAGGTTTTTTATTTTGTTCTTTATGCTGAGATTTGTCATGGGTTTTTTTGTAACATAATCACAGATTTCACTGTAGTGACTAGGAGTAGGTCACACTGACTCCTCTTAAAAGTGTCATTAATAACAAATGATGAGTACAGCAAATCTTGTCAGTGCAGTTCCTAAAATATCCTTTATTGCATTCCTGGTTTTCTTTTTAAATATATTTTGTATATGAATTATGGTGAAAACAAAATGTTTGTATGATTTATTTAGTGAATTTATCCCACTATCGTGATAATCTTATCAAGAAAGAAAAGTATTATGGTGAAATTTTAACTAGATGGTCTCAAATGGATGTTGAAGCTATACTGATTTATTTTTATTGACTTATATGTCTAAAGCAAGGTGGTAAATGAAGCATCATCAAGGAAAATCAAGGAGCACTGAAGTCATCATGGTTGTAAGTGCTGGGTTATTAGGTGCTAATAATTTATATTAATATATTTTTTTTAATAAGAATTATTATTATCATCAAGGCTTGGGGAGAAAATGCAAGTGTGATTGGGAGGAGGTAATACTGGAGGAGGGGTATTATTAACAGTGAGTCTTTAAGCAGTATATGGTAAGAACAGAATTAGAAGAACAGAAGAAGAAGGTGTCAGAGTGGGGAGAGTTATGTATAAAAATCAAATAAGTGGAATGTGGGGATGTATCAGTTGGAGTCTGAAAAGCTATTTTTTGGAGTGTAATAAAAAATATTGAGACTCCGTATCTAATTCCATGGTAAATTGCAGATTGGGATTAAACTGATTAAAAGAATCTTCAAACATAAAATAACTTTTAGTCAAAACAATTTCAATCAGATTCAAATATATATTCATTCTCTTTCTCTCTCTCTAAAAAAGTTGGAATAGGGGCAATTTAGGACTAATAGCGATGTGACAAGTTGAAATAAGAATGCAATGTGAAACAGGTGAGGCAATGGTGTAATCATAGTATATAAGGAGCCTCCAAAAAAGGCCTAGTCCTTCAAGAGCAAGGATGGGTCGAGGTTCGCCAATCTGCCAACAGATCAGCAAATAATCCAACACTTTAAGAACAACATTTCCCAAAGACAAATCAGAAGGATTTTGGAGATTTCACCTTCAAGAGTGCACAATATAATTAAAAGATTTAAGGAATCCAGTCAAATCTCAGTGCAAGGGCAAGGCCCGAAAACCACTTCTGAATGCACGTAATCTCTGATCGCTCAGACGTCAACACCATTCGACACTGCATACACAGATGCAAGTTAAGGCTTTACTAAGCAATGCAGAAGCTGTCCAGAAGCGCTGCTGACTTCTGTGGGCTCAGTCTCATCTGAGATGGACAGTAGCACAGTAGAATCATCTTTTATGGTCTGACGAGTCAACATTTCAAATAAGTTTTGGAACAAAACAGCTGTTGTGCTCTCTGGGCAAAAAAGGAAAAGGACCATCCAAGCTGTTGTGGGATGTGTGGGGTGCGTCAGTGTCCATGGCATCTGTAACTTGCACATTAGGGCACCATTAATGTAGAAAGATATGTATAAATTTTGGAGCAACATATGCTGTCAGCCAGACATCGTCTTTTCCAGGATGTACCTGCATTTTCTAGCAGGACAACGCTGCCCGGATTTTCAAGCTCATGGTTGCATAGGCAGAGAGTGCGGCTGCTAGCATGTGTGGCGCATTATGAAGCGCAAAATAAGGCAACAATGGCCCCGTACAGTTGCACAGCTGAAGGAATGCATAATGGATGACTGAGGGAAAATCCCGCTTGCTAAACTAAACCAACTGGTGCTTTCAGTACCCCAACACTTAATAAGTGTTATTTAAAAAAAAGGTGATGTTACCCAGGGGTAAACAGTCGACTGTCCCAACTTTTTGGGGGGGTCTGTTGCAGTCATCAGATTTGAAATGAGTGTATATTTTCAAAAATACATTAAATTCACAAAGTAAAACATGAAATAATGTGTTTTCAATATAGTACAGGGTGAATTGAATTTTCAAATTACTCCTTTTTTTTGCATTTTCCATACTGTCCCAACATTTTGGAATTGGGGTTGTATAAATATATATAACAATCAATGCACATGTACAATATACACCATCCCCCAACTCATATAGGTTTACTAAGGTTGTTTTTGTTCTTTATTAACAATGGTAAAGGCATAAATAGGTGTTCTTTGGGCGTTCCATTGGAGTAAACTGTGGGGAAACCACAGTTACATTAAAATGTTCTAAACAATAACAACTAGCTTAGGTGAACATTTTCACACATATATCTTGCCAGCCTTTCAGTAAGGAGATGAGC
This sequence comes from Bombina bombina, assembly GCF_027579735.1. NCBI lineage: Eukaryota > Metazoa > Chordata > Amphibia > Anura > Bombinatoridae > Bombina > Bombina bombina. The sequence continues at coordinate 294,664,028 of NC_069503.1, read as the reverse complement.
AATTGTAAGAAATATACAGTATTTACTGTGAAACTTATTTTGTATATAGATTATTTGAAATATTTCCATTTTTATACTTACTGAACAAACACAATTATATGTAGGGTACACATGTTTTGAATATGTGTGCCCTCTAAACTGATAAGATATGCATTTACTGGTGATGTATTCTGAATGTATAAAGGCTGTGAGCATTATACCTTCTTTAGGAGGTACATTGCCACTCATCTGTACAGCAAGGGTCTGCCCAATTTCTTTTATAATAATTCACCCAGCAGGAGCTTTGCAAGACTGGCGAGACTGAAACGGACATTTCTCTGCGGACCTGGCAAACCTTCTATCTCTGAGCCCTAAGGGATTTTTCTTTTTTATCCTTTTTTCTTTTTTAAAACATATTAGGCACTACATAAAATGATCAAATTTTTCTTTTTATGTAGAGTATGCTCTTTATTGGTGTACAAAGTAAATTCAAACTCCCATTGAAAAGAAAGTAAAATGCTTTTTGATTTGTTTAAGCTAGACAAAGGCATGAACAAATCCTAATCAGCAGCTGATGTTGCGTCTATTTTCCCTTTGAGCTTGCTTTAAAGAATCGGAAAAATAAATGAATGGATCAATCTCTTTCTGCAGAATGTATGCCAGTAAATTCAGAAATATAATATCTTGCTCAAACCATTGTGAAGCTTCATTTCACAAAACCAAATAGTAATTTAAAAGTCAAATCATGTCTATTAACCCCTTAGCCCAATGTGACGTATATATAGGTTGTGTGGTACTTTGCTTATTGTACAGCACAACGTATATATACGTTGGAGCTGCAGGAAGCTCCAGGCATCTGTCTTCATATGGAAATGAAGCATGATCGGTGCTCCAGTTCCATATGAAGGCACATCGTTATAGACGGTAACATTGTATGTGTCCCTCCGTCTGTAACGATCATCTGTTGGTGCCAGCAGGAGGAGTGGGAGGGAATACGGGTGGCCAGTGGGCAGTCAAGCAGCGGAGGGGGGGAGGGAGTGGGATTGCCCTATAATACAGGAAAAAATAGAGGCAGAGGGAGGGAAGGAAGAGGAGCTACACTGCAGAAAAGCTGTCAGTACCTAAGATGGTGGTCACTAGTTAGAGGAGGGAGGGTTAGAGAGCTATTTGGGAGGGATCAGGGAGGTTGGAGGTGAAGGGGGATCCTACACTGCAGAAAAAAAATGAAATTTATGCTTACCTAATAAATTTGTGTATTTATTGACACGGTGAGTCCACAGAATCATAAATTACTGTTGGGAATATCACTCCTGGCCAGCAGGAGGAGGCAAAGAGCACCACAGCAAAGCTGTTAAGTATCACTTCCCTTCCCACAACCCCCAGTCATTTGACCGAAGGAAAAGGAGAGAAAAGAAATAACACAAGGTACAGAGGTGCCGGAGGTTTATATAAAAAAAACTGTCTGAAAAAACAGGGGGGGTCGTGGACTCACCGTGTCAAGAAATAAATACATTTATCAGGTAATAATTTTAGTTTTCTTTCTTAAGACACGGTGAGTCCACGGAATCATTAATTACTGTTGGTAATCAATACTCAAGCTAGAGGACACAGATGATAAGGGAGGGACAAGACAGGTAACCTAAACAGAAGGCACCACTGCTTGCAGAACCTTTCTCCCAAAAGAAGCCTCAGCTGAGGCAAAAGTATCAAATTTATAGAATTTAGAAAAATTGTGCAATGAAGACCAAGGCACAGCCTTACAGATTTACAGAGGCCTTATTCTTGAAGGCCCAAGAAGAAGACACCTCCCTAGTGAAATGAGCTGTAATTCTCTCAGGAGGCTGCTGTCAAGCCATACGAATAACACTTCTCAACCAGAGAGAAAGAGAGGTGGTAGTAGCTTTCTGACCTTTACGTTTACCAGAAAAACAAACAAACAATGCATAAGACTGACGAAAATCATTCATAGCGTGCAGAGAGATGTTGTGCGGGCGCTTAAATTCTAAGTAGTGCAACAAATGCTCCTTATGAGAAGAAGGATTAGGAGAGAGGGAACAACAATTTCCTAATCAAATTTCTGTCCAAAACAACCTTAGGAAGAAAACCAAACTTGCCTTATCTGCATGAAATATGAGATAAGGAGAATCACACTGCAATGTTGAGTTCAGAAACCCTCCAAGCAGAAGAGATAGCAATAATAAACAAAACTTTCCAAGATAACAACTTAATATCTAAGGAATGCATAGGCTCAAATGGAGCCTGCTGTAAAACTTTAAGAACAAGATTAAGGCTCCAAGGATGAGCAACTGATTGAAATACAGGCCGGATTCTGACCAGGGCCTTAAAAAAGGATTGTACATCCGGCATGTCCACCAGACGTTTTTGCAGAGGAATGGATAACGCAGAAATCTGACCTTTGAGGGTACTGACAGATAACCCCTTCTCAAGGCCCTCCTGAAGAAAAAAGCCTTAGGATCCTGACCCTACTCCAAGAAAATCCTTTAGACTCACACCAATAAAGATATTTACACCTTATCTTATGGTAAATATTCCTAGTGACAGGCTTACAAGCCTGAACCATGGTCTCAATGACCAATTTGGAAAATCCACGCTTGGGTAAAATCAAGCATTCAATCTCCAAGCAGTCAGCTTCAAAGAAACGAGATTCGAATGAAGGAAAGGCCCCTGAAGCAGCAGGTCCTTTCTAAGAGGTAGTCTCCACAGAGGTAGAGATGACATTTCTACTAGATCTGCATACCAGATCCTGCGAGGCCATGCAGGAGCTATAAGAATCAATGATGCTCTCTCCTGCTTGATCCGAGCAATGACTCTGGAAGGAGAGCAAACGGAGGAAAGAGATATGCCAGACTGAACTTCCAATGAACTGCCAGAGCATCTATCAGACAGGTTTGAGGATCTCTTGACCTCGAACCGTACTTTGGGAGCTTGGTGTTCTGACAAGACGCCATCAGATTCAATTCTTGTAACCCCCATTTGGTTGTTAACCTGGAGAACAATTCCCGATGGAGTTCCCACTCCCCGGGATTGAAAGTCTGTCTGCAGAAAATCCGCTTCCCAATTGTCCACTCCTGGAATGTGGATGGCAGATAGAAAGCAATTGTGAGCCTCCACCCACTGGATGATCCGTGCCTCCTCTTTCATGGCTAAGGCACTCCGAGCTCCCCCTTGGTGGTTGATGTAGGCCACTGAGGTTATGTTTTCCATCTGGAGCCTGATGGACCGGGCTAAGGCCAGTTGGGGCCAAGCCACCAACGCATTGAAGATCGCTCTCAACTCCAGAATGTTTATGGGGAGAGCAAATTCCACCTGAGACCAAAGTCGCTGTGCCTTCAACAAGTCCCAGACTTCTCCCCAATCCAACAGGCTGTTATCCGTGGTCACAATTACTGAAGAGGGTCTCTGAAAACACGTACCCTGGGACAGATGTTCTTGCGACAGCAACCACTGTAGGGAGTCCCTTGTTGATTGATCCAGAACTATTCTCTGAGATAGATCTGTATAATCCCCATTCCACTGAGCGAGCATGCATAGCTGCAGAGGTCTCAAATGGAACCGAGCAAATGGAACTATGTCCATGGAAGCCACCATCAACCCGATTACCTTCATACATTGGGTCACAGATGGTCGCGTCGCCGACTGTAGGGACAGGCAAGAGGACAGAATCTTGGCTCTTTTGACCTCCGTCAAAATATTTTCATAGCTAGAGAATCTATAATGGTTCCTAAGAAGGTCACTCTTGTTGTTGGAAAAAGTAAACTTTTCCCCAGATTGACCTTCCAACCGTGGGAACGAAGTAACGCCAACAAGATCTTTGTATGAGATTCTGATAGTTGAAAAGATGGCACCTGAACCAGAATATCGTCCAGACAAGGCACCACTGCAATTCCCCAAGACCAAATTACTGCCAATAGAGCTCCCAGGACCTTTGAGAAAATTCTGGGAGCTGTGTCAAGGCCAAACCGAAGCGCTACAAATTGAAAATGTTTGTCTAGATAGGCAAACCTCAGATATTTGTGATGATCCCTGTGAATGGGAACATGCAGGTACACATCCTTTAGATCTATGGTTGTCATGAATTGACCCTCTTGAATCAGGGGCAGAATGGAGTGGATAGTCTCCATCTTGAAGGACGGCACTCTGAGGAATTTGTTTAGGAGCTTTAGATCTAGAATGGGCCTGAAAGTCCCCTCTTTTTTTGGGAACCACAAACAGGTTTGAGTAAAACCCGAGACCCTGTTCCTGACTTGGAACAGGCACTATCACTCCCAAGAGGGAAAGCTCCTGTACACATTTCAACAATGCCTCTCTTTATATCTGGTCTACATATAATCTTGAGAGGTGGAACCTGCCCCTGGGAGGAAAGGTTTTGAACTCTAAGTTGTACCCCTGGAAAATTATGTCCACTGCCCACGGGTCTGGGACATCTTTATCCCAAGCTTGTGCTAACTGAGAGAGTCTTCCCCCCACTTGATCTGATCCCGGATCGGGGGCAAACCCTTCATGCTGACTTGTATTCAGCTGCGGGCTTCTTGGATTGCTTCCCCTTGTTCCAAGACTGACCAGGCTTACCTCTGAAGTTACGAAAGGAACAAAAATTGGTCTTTAATTTGTTCTTCTTGTCTTGAGGCAAAAAGGATCCTTTACCACCCCTGATATCAGAAATAATTTCTGCCAAAGCCGGCCCTAACAAGGTCTTTCCCTTGTAAGGGATTGCCAAAAGCTTAGATTTAGAAGAAACATCAGCAGACCAGGATTTAAGCCATAGCTCTCTTCGCGCTAAGATTTCAAAGCTAGAGATTTTTTCCCCCAACTTAATAACCTGCAAAGACGCGTTAGTTATAAAGGAGTTAGCTAACTTTAGAGCCTTTATCTTATCCTGAATCTCCTCCAAAGGAGTTTCAGCTTGAAGGGATTCAGACAAAGCGTCAAACCAATAGACTGCAGCACTGGTTACTGTAGCAATACACACCGCCGGTTGCCACTGTAACCCCTGGTGAGTATACATCTTCTTTAAAAGAACCTCCAGCTTTTGGTCCATAGGATCTTTGAAAAAGCAACTTTTCTCGATAGGGATAGTAGTTCTCTTAGCCAAGGTGGAAATCTCCCCTTCACCTTGGGGATCGTCTGCCACGACTCCTTGAAAGAGTCGGCTGCCGGAAACATATTCCTGAAGACAGGGGAGGGGGTAAAAGGAATTCCTGGTCTCTCCCATTCCTGGGTAATAATCTCTGTGGCATGGTTCGGAACTGGAAACACCACCCCAGGAGAGGAGACATCAAAGTATTTCAACTTACTAGACTTTTTAGGATTGACAGCGATAGGCATATCAGAGTCGTCCAAAGTAGCTAGAACTTCTTTTAACAAAACACAAAGGTGTTCAAGCTTGAATCTAAAGGAAACCACTTCAGCATCAGAAGCATGAATTATACTATCAGAATCTGAAATTTCACCCTCAGAGGCTACCAAAGTGTCCTCCTCTTCAGACTTATGGGAAAGAGAAGCCTGGTTAGCCTGAACAGCATCTGATACCTTGCTATCTGATTCTATAATCTTCCTCCTACGTTTCCCCTGCAGCATGGGGATGGCCGCTAGCGCCTCAGATACCGCCAATGATACCTGGTCTGCAACTTTAGCCTTCAAGTACACTCCATCCGGAGATTGAGAAGACCCGCAGGGCACTACATGAGACAATAAAACAGATTGGGACCCTTGTGGAAAAGGCTGCGACATTTCCTGGACAGCATCCACATGAGAGAGTGGTGGCTCAGAATCAAACAGTCTGTCTTTGTACATTAAGGTTCTTTCAATGCAAGAACCACAAAAAGGCAAAGGGGGTTGAACTAGGGCCTTCAAGCAAATTTTACAGTCTGTAACTGGCATAGATTCTAAATCCATCTTGCAACAAAAGATTCACTCACACAAAGAAAGAAAAAAAATGCATTCTTTTAAAATTTCAAAACGTTACTGTCCCTTTAAGGCTTTCGCTAAGGAGTGGTAACAACAGTAACTGAAACCTAGACAAGCCTTGTCAGTAAAACTTCACAGTTTTTTACTTTGTTTTATTTAATTCAGTCTAAACCTCTGCACCCTCTACACCACAGTAGTAAGCTGTGGTGCCTACCTGAACCGCACTGCTTGAAGCGATATCGAACAGCACAATGGTCTCAGGAGGGAGAGGATTACTGAAGCTGTTATCTCCAAAAGGAAAGGCGCCAAACAAATGCGTGCAATGCGACAGGTTAAAAGGCCCCGCCCCCCGTGACATCACAGCCTCCAACGGACCGCAAACTCCCATTTACCAGCAAAAAAATGGCCCCAGACATATAAATAGCTGCTATAAGCAGAACGACCGACTGAGCCACCAATAAAGTTTAAGACATCTAATTACTTATAGTAATATCAGCCATATAGAATCCTATCAGCCAATCGGAATTCGAGAGACGCCATCTTGGATGACGTCATTTAAAGGAACCGTCATTCATCGTTCAGTCGTCGGCCAGGATGGATGTTCCGCGGGGGAGGTCTTCAGGATGCTGCCGCTTCGCTCCGGATGGATGCCGCTTGGATGAAGACTTCAATCGGATGGAAGACCTCTTCTGCCCCGCTTGGATGAAGACTTCAGCCGGATCATGGACCTCTTAAGCCCCCCGCTTGGGCTTGGATCAGGACAACGAAGGAGCTCTTCTGGACGAATCGGTGTGATACCCGGTGAGGTGAAGACAAGGTAGGATGATCTTCAGGGGCTTAGTGTTAGGTTTATTTAAGGGGGGTTTGGGTTAGATTAGGGGTATGTGGGTGGTGGGTTGTAATGTTTTGGGGGGTATTGTATGTTTTTTTTTACAGGCAAAAGAGCTGTATTTCTTGGGGCATGCCCCGCAAAGGGCCCTGTTCAGGGCTGGTAAGGTAAAAGAGCTTTGAACTTTAGTAATTTACAATAGGGTAGGGCATTTTTTTATTTTGGGGGGCTTTGTTATTTTATTAGGGGGCTTAGAGTAGGTGTAATTAGTTTAAAATTGATGTAATATTTTTCTTATGTTTGTAAATATTTTTTTATTTTTTGTAACTTAGTTCTTTTTTATTTTTTGTACTTTAGCTAGTTTATTTAATTGTATTTATTTGTAGCAATTGTATTTAATTAATTTATTGATAGTGTAGTGTTAGGTTAATTGTAGGTAATTGTAGGTAGTTTATTTAATTAATTTATTGATAGTCTAGTGTTAGGTTTAATTGTAACTTAGGTTAGGATTTCTTTTACAGGTAAATTTGTAATTATTTTAACTATTTTAGCTATTAAATAGTTCTTAACTATTTAATAGCTATTGTACCTGGTTAAAATAAATACAAAGTTACCTGTAAAATAAATATAAATCCTAAAATAGCTATAATATAATTATAATTTATATTGTAGCTATATTAGGATTTATTTTACAGGTAAGTATTTAGCTTTAAATAGGAATAATTTATTTAATAAGAGTTAATTAATTTCGTTAGATTTAAATTATATTTAACTTAGGGGGGTGTTAGTGTTAGGGTTAGACTTAGCTTTAGGGATTTATTTGAATAGCGGTGAGCTCCAGTCGGCAGATTAGGGGTTAATGTTTGAAGTTAGGTGTCGGTGATGTTAGGGAGGGCAGATTAGGGGTTAATACTATTTATGATAGGGTTAGTGAGGCGGATTAGGGGTTAATAACTTTATTATAATAGCGGTGCGGTCCGCTCGGCAGATTAGGGGTTAATAATTGTAGGTAAGTGGAGGCGACGTTGTGGGGGGCAGATTAGGGGTTAATAAATATAATATAGGGGTCGGCGATGTTAGGGCAGCAGATTCGGGGTACATAGGGATAATGTAAGTAGCGGCGGTTTACGGAGCGGCAGATTAGGGGTTAATAATAATATGCAGGGGTCAGCGATAGCGGGGGCGGCAGATTAGGGGTTAATAAGTGTAAGGTTAGGGGTGTTTAGACTCGGGGTACATGTTAGAGTGTTAAGTGCAGACGTAGGAAGGGTTACCGCATAGCAAACAATGGGGCTGCGTTAGGAGCTGAACGCGGCTTTTTTGCAGGTGTTAGGTTTTTTTTCTGCTCAAACAGCCCCATTGTTTCCTATGGGGGAATCGTGCACGAGCACGTTTTTGAGGCTGGCCGCGTCCGTAAGCAACTCTGGTATCGAGAGTTGAAGCTGCGTTAAAAATGCTCTACGCTCCTTTTTTGGAGCCTAACGCAGCCTTTATGTGGTCTCTCAATACCAGAGTTATTTTTATGGTGCGGCCAGAAAAAAGCCGGCGTTAGTCGGGTCGTTACCGACAAAACTCCAAATCTAGCCGACAGTGAGGCCCACCTCACAAATTCCCAACTGCTTAAAAGCTACTACAGCCCTCCTGAAGAGACTAATGGGAAATACAGCTAGACCCAGATTGTCGGGGAAGATCAGAGCAAGCCTGTTCAGTCTTCCAAAACAAAAAAAAATCTTGATAGAAGAAATCTTAAACAGACACCTAATGACTTCACCTCCTCCTTGCACTGAAGGCAAAGAGAATGACTGGGGGTTGTGGGAAGGGAAGTGATACTTAACAGCTTTGCTGTAGTGCTCTTTGCCTCCTCCTGCTGGCCAGGAGTTATATTCCCAACAGTAATTGATGATTCGTGGACTCACTGTGTCTTAAAGAAATACAAATATTTTTTTTAAAAAATGCCTTAAAACTTAATATTGGGAGACTGTCTGCCAGTACCTAAGATGGTGGTGACTAGTGGTGGTGGGGGGGGGGAAGAAATAGAGCTGTTCAGGTAGGGATCAGGGGGTGGGAGGTATCAGGTAGGAGGGTAACACTAAAGCTAAAATTAACCTTACAAGCTACCTGATTAACCCCTTCACTGACAGGAATAATAGAAGTGTGGTGTGCAGCTGCTGTAAGCGGCCTTCTAATTACCAAACCTTTTGATAGCAAAAATGCTAAAAATTCTCCGGTATTTTGGGCAAGTTCTTCTCTGAAAGTTCTGGTATTGAAGGGGTTAAATTGCAGACAAGAACAGTTTCTATTTTCTAACCCTTTTAGTTTGTGATTAAATGTAAAATGCACTTTTATAGTGTTACATATATAACACTAAATATTAAAGGTAATTTTAAAGGGACATTAAAGTCAAAATTAAAATTTCTAATTCATATACAACATGTTGTTTAATTAAGCTGCTATGTTTCCAATATGAGCTGATTAAACATCCACACACAATCACACAGGATTCATAATTAATGAGCTTATAGATTTTGGTAAAGAAAAATATATATATTTTTTTTTTAGGAACATGCAGTAGCTTTTCAGATTTGGCAGATTCTTCAATATAAATTTCCTTAAAAATGCCTGAAATAGGAAGTAAAAAACACACTTGTGTGAAGAAGCGTTCTGTAAGTAAATATATTCTTGCAAGATGTGAAACAGAAGTTTGTGAGGTTGCCAAGGGACCGGGTTTTAAAGGCAAAATTGTAATCTAAATGTATTGAGTATCGCTTCACCTATATTTTCTTATTCTGCAGTGGGTTTTTCTGACATTTGCTTCTATAGTTTTGTGAGATGCTCAGTATATGATATCTCACATATCAAAGATAAACACTAGAAACTCAGAAAACAATAACGGTTTATGTTAGTAAGTGCAAAATATGTATGTCTGTTATGGTAAAGTAGTCTTGCTGGATAGAATAAGTCTTGAGGAGTGAACAATAGGTATTTCAGGGCATTCTAATGAAATAGCTGAGATTGTTCATGTAACACTGTGCCCCAGTATGCAGACTCTACGGCCTTTACTTCATCCCCTGGTGCTATGTCAAAGCAGACAAAGTTGTCATGTTTTTAGTTCTTTTATTTCCCTTTAGCTATTTTTCGTTTTTGCATATGTTAGCCTGGACTATTTCATAGACTACGTTTTATTGATTTAGTTAGTTACTTATTTTATCTATAACATTTTGAAGACACTTTAGTGATTCTGGTATCCTTCACAGTAAAGCTTATTTTATGTCCTGAGAAGTGAACTGTAATGTATTTTTTTAGATTTATATTGTATTTAGTAATAACACTAATTTAAATGTTTTTAGTCTCATGTTTTGGGGGGTTGAATTATCCAATGTTTAGAACTCTGGCTCTAAAATGCATTCTGTGGAACTGCCTGTATGGAATGTTTTCTGTCCAACTGCAACCATGACAGCAGGATGCATCCAAATATCTCTTTGAATCTGTAGTTTTACAGTAATTTACTTTGTAAACTGTATTTTCTTTGTCTATTACTTCAAATCTAGGAAAAGTATCTTTACAGGATGTAGCTGATTCACCAGGTTGTTCAACCATGTTATTACATATTTGTCTTCATCCTTTATTCCAGATAACTACAATGCCATCATTGAAGATACGGTATCTGGTTAATTTTTTCTTATATGAATTGTTATTCCATATGTAATGATCTTATCACTGGATATAAATATTATCCTTGGACATTCGATATTTTTAATATTATATTATTGTTTTTCTTTAATGTGTGCTAACGTATCATAGACATAATCGACCACTTACATTCACAGGTCATGTGGGATCACCATGATCTCTACAAGGTAACCTTTTGAAACAATATTCAGTATCAACTGGCTTGGAAATGAATCTACTTTTTTTTAAGTGGATAAACATGCTCCTACTAAACCATAAATATACAATATACTGCCTAACTAAAGCCACACAAGTAGTCAAGTTTGTTGATGAATCTCTCTTGGGCATCAAATGCTCTGGGCAAGTTAGTGGTGGAATTCATGGCCAGTTCCATATTAATATGCCAATCTATTTGCATGAACTGCATTCCCCCCATTAACACCTCAAGTTACATCACCACTCGTGTGATGACATTCGAACTAACCAAGATTGATGCAATAGCCACAGAATATCATCCTCAAATCCAGTCTGTATCACAACAGCAAAACCTCAAAACATTGTGCCCAGGATGATCCTCCTAAAGAATAGTCAACTATGTCTCTCTGTCCAACAAGCCCTCCTGATGAGAAGGGGAGATAAAAATACCATTAGTCTTGTCCATTTTTGAAGGACAGAAATAAGGAGAGACACATTTAAGGTTGTAAAAGGGGGAATAATAATTTCTGCCATTCCTCCTTAGTAAATAAATTTCTCACTGACAAGAGGTCACAATTTAAGGCTGTAGGAATGGAGATTTAATCTCCTGCAACGTAAACGTTATATCACTGTAGAGCAATAAAATTGTGGAACTCATTATCTGAAGAGGTAGTGAATGCCAATACTGTAGACACATTTAAAAACAGTTTAGATACATTTCTGGCTATAAACAGAATTCAGGGATATGATTGCTTGTGTTAAATGGGTCAACATTCTTAATGGGATTTATTTAAAGGTACATGAAACCCAAAATTTTTCTGTCATGATTTTTTTCATTAACCATAAATCTGATCTCTAGTCAATGATTTCTAGCGCAGAGTGAAACCACAAGCTCGAAATCACATTAACTAGCCACTTGTAATGGCTGGTTATTTAAAGGGAAAGTAATGTCAAAATTAAACTTTTATGATTCAGATAGGGCATGTTATTTTAAACAACTTTCTAATTTACTTTTTTCATCAAATTTGCTTTGTTCCCTTAGTATTCTTAGTTGAAAGCTAAACCTAGGTAGACTCATATGCTAATTTAAGTTCCTGAAGGCTGCCTCTTCTGAATGCATTTGACAGTTTTTAACAGTTAGAGGGCGTTAGTTCATCTGTTTCATATAAATAACATTGTGCTCATGCACGCGGAGTTATTTTAGAGTCAGCAGCCTGAAATGCAAGTCTGTCAAAAGATCTGAGATAAGGGGGCGGTCTGCAGAAGCTTAGATACAAGGTGATTACAGAGTTAAAACATATATTTCTATAACAGTGTTGGTTACGCAAAACTGGGGAATGGTAAATAAAGGGATTATCTTTTTTTAAACAATAACATTTTTGGTGTTTACTATACCTTTAACATTCGCCCATAAAGGGGCAAATCTGTCCCTTTACCGCGCACATTAAGATAGTGCTCCACTCATAATCTAGCGCTAAATGTCCAGTGTACAATGTAAGCTGAGCTAATGGTTTAATAAAAGAAAGGCTTTTAAGCTGACAGGGACCATAATTTCCATGTATATTAGCATTTTTATTACAAAACGGTATCTTTACTCATCTATGATTTTATTGCATGTTCCTAAAAATGAGAATTCTAATGTTTTGCATTAATTTGTAAAAACATATCTGTATTATGTCTGTGAGAGAGTTTTGCCAGAGGTACTTCAAATATCTATTCACGTGTTTTTTTTCTATTCTTCTGTTCCTATCAACAATGTTCCAGCTAGCTGTCAAGCCTAGATGCCAGCCTTTATTTATAACATTACTATATGTTAAAATGAATACGGAAATATGGATTGTCCTAAATTATCCCCCTGAGGGATAAACTGACCTTTAAATATGGTAGCTATGAAGTTATACTGACATTTTGAAAAATATTCATTCCAAAAGAAGTGCATTAATAAACATGTATTACAATAAATATTTGATGCATAGAATATGCAGAGAGTGCTCACGGACCATATAAAAATAAACACTGAGTTCACTGTAACATTATAGCTAAAGTAATAACTATAGTAAAAAAAAAAAATTACATCCATAAAGATATTATGCTGGTCCCAATCAAATAGGAAGCATTTCAAAATGTCAGAGCAAGATCAAAGGTAACCAATTCAAATACAGAGAGCTGACCTTTCAAAAAAATAATTTAGATGTAATCTCTGTCTACTGAAAAACAAAGACATTTCCAGCAATTGTAGCTCAACTTCTTGTATCAAAAGATGACAAATAATTCTATGAAACGCGTCATTAAACACTATGGGCTAGATTACGAGTGGATCTCGAGCGATCGCAAGTGTTTGTGTTCTTTGGGCTTATCGCACTTATTACGAGTCTAAACGCAATCGTTTAAGCGAATTCGCAATTTACGCTAGAATGATTACCGCAACTTCAGTGTTCAGGTTAACTGTTCCATGAAACTAAAAAGTTGCACAATACACATCAAAAATACATTACATAGTATAGTTACACTCATAATAACACTATCTAATAACAAATTCTTAAGAAAATATATTGCACACAATAATATCTCAGGTGTTCATATACAGGTATTGCTCCTTAGCTTTGCATGCTTGCAGCATTGTTAGTATCCATTCAAAAGAAAAAACTGTCCTCTCATGAAGACTCTTTGCTTGCAGGGGTGAAACAAACATGTTGTTGGCAAAGAGTCTTTATGAGAGGACTGTTTTCTTTTGAATGGATACTAATATTGCTGCAAGCATGCAAAGTTAAATTGATGGTAAATTCGTATCAAGTGTTCAACATATTTTAGAAGCTCTTACTTTATCTAGCACATCAATATGCTTTTATAATATAACAACATCTTTTTACTTAGTAACTTCAATTTTATTACAGTAGCGGTACACTGTTATAATCAGCCTCTCTCTACATTTTTCACAGGGGCTGCTTTGATTGACATAAGTTTTAGCCAATCATCTGCTCACCATGCGCCCCATGTTAAATAGGACCTGCATGCTCCCGTGCTCTGAACTCCCTAATTGCGATGGAATGCGCATGCGCAACTCTTACACTACTTGCACATTTGTAAATGAGAATGTGTCTTAAAATAAATACAAACTTGCCTGTAAAATAAAAATAAACCCTACGCTAGATACAATGTAACTATTAGTTATATTGTAGCTAGCTTAGGGTTTATTTTATAGGTAAGTATTTAGTATTAAATAGGAATAATTTAGTTAATTATAGTAATTGTATTTAGATTTATTTAAATTATATTTAAGTTAGGGGGTGTTAGGGTTAGACTTTGATTTAGGGGTTAATACATTTAATATAGTGGCGGCGACGTTGGGGGCGGCAGATTAGGAGTTAATAAGTGTAGGTAGGTTGCGGCGACATTGGGGGGGGCATATTAGGGGTTAATAAATATAATGTAGGTGGCGATGATGTTGGGGGCAGCAGATTAGGGGTTAGTGCGCGTGAGTGTGCGTGCGTGCGCGCATGAGTATAATGTAGGTGGCGGCGGTGTCCGGAGCGGCAGATTAGGGGTTAATAAGAATAATGTAGGTGTCGGCGATGTCGGGGGCAGCAGATTAGGGGTTAATAAGTGTAAGATTAGGGGTGTTTAGACTCTGGTTCATGTTAGGGTGTTAGGTATAAACATAACTTTTATTTCCCCATAGGAATCAATGGGGCTGCGTTACGGAGCTTTATGCTGCTTTTTTGCAGGTGTTAGACTTTTTCTCAGCCGGCTCTCCCCATTAATGTCTATGGGGAAATCGTGCACAAGCACATATGACCAGCTCACCGCTGACTTAAGCAGCGCTGGTATTGGAGTGAGATATGGAGCAAAATTTTGCTCTACGCTCACTTCTTGTCTTTTAACGCCGGGTTATGAAAACCTGTAATACCAGCGCTGTAGGTAAGTGAGCGGTGAGAAAAAACTGCTTGTTAGCACCGCACAGCTCATAACGCAAAACTCGTAATCTAGGCAATGGTTTGGTGGGAGTTACACATATTGTATTGTAATATAAAGGGAAAGATTACAAGTAGAGATCTAATTTATCGTGCACCCACAGATGGGCAAATTCCCCCTTATACAGGCGTGCAATAAATAATCAGCCATTACAGGTGGCTGTTTATTGCTACTATGAGCTGTGGTTAATTTTTTAATAGTGCCGAAATTGGCCCCAAAATTAAAGTAAGTTTAGTTTTATAAATTAAAAATAAAACGCACTAAGCAGTTTTTGCGGGCTAAAATTGGCGGGTGTGGGGCATTAGAAAAAAAACGACACTGAAAAGTGCCTTTATATTGCAGTCTATGGGGACTGTGTGTTCCCAGTAAATATATATGTATATGCTTATATACATATATATATTTATGTGTTAATATGTGTATATTAAAACATAAATACATATGTAAATATTCATATACTGTACATATATATTTATATTTGCTGCCCATTGCTGCGCCATTTACCCCCTTCGCTGCGCTAGTTCTCATGCTGTGTCTCACGGCATGAGAATGAGGCTCCCATTGGAGCCTATGGAAGCATTCTCTCGTGAGCGCAATGCTCCTGTGCAATGCGAACGCGAAAGTCACATTCACATTGCACCTCACTTGTAATACCAGGGCACATTTGCGTGCGCTGGTATTACTATGTTGAGCGCAAATATCGCTTTTGCATAATCTAGCCTGTCACGGTATATGTAAGGGGGGCGGAGCCTGGAGTGCCAGAGAATGGCCGCACAATTTGTCTGCTCTGACTCTGGTTGCTCTATAATTGTTTTTAATTGCTACTTATCGATGAGATGAACCCTGCAAAGTTGCTCAAGTATAGAAAGAAGAAAAAAATCGGCAGGCTCTCAATCCAGAACTTATGATAAAACTGAAAATTTATTAAACAACGTTGAAAAGGTTCACATCAGACATGGCAGTAAAAACAGAGCAGGTAATCTTACATGTTTCGCGCCCCCTACAGGCGCTTACTCATATGAGTAAGCGCCTGTAGGGGGCGCGAAACATGTAAGATTACCTGCTCTGTTTTTACTGCCATATCTGATGTGAACCTTTTTAACGTTGTCTAATAAATTTTCAGTTTTATCATAAGTTCTGGATTGAGAGCCTGCCGATTTTTTCTTCTTTCTTACCTATGGCAATCTGATCCCTTGCTCACCGGCTACGGCTCTCCGTGCATGTAGTTGCTCTGTTTGTTTGGGACTCCTTTCCATACCGCTTTGCTTCGCGGTTTGGTATCTGGACCGACTTCCGGTTTATTGGGTGACCGGCCGGCTGTGTTCACTGTTTGTTTTGTTGCTCAAGTATACCCTGGACTTTGGTCTAATAGCTGATGAAGGTGAATTTAATACAGGGTGCCACCTCTTTAACCTAGGACCGGAGCTTCATCTTGTACCCATATGAGCGGTGGCAATTTTAAAGACCTCGTGGCTACAATATCTTCTAACTGCAACCAGGCCTCCAATTTATGAGGACTATTACCATCACTAACACCCCCTGCCGGGCACCCTTGGGTGGGCCTGTCGTTAGGATGCAGTGTTACCTCATCAATCACTGCAGCACGAATATAACCACAAAACATTCTACGCCACTGGCCTGCCATCTATTAGATGAGACATGGAGATCGCAATCTTTATTTTAGAGGAGCTGCGCTGCCTACTTGAAACACACAGAGCAGCCTTTGAGGAAAAATTGTGCACAGCACTCAATGGCAGTGACAATCGCACTTCACAACAATCTCCTGAGATCTTCAGCCCATAGAACTGCACCTGTGCCTCAAAGCTCGCCGCCAGTTAATAAGGCACCCCAGAGGGACTCCAACCCTGCTCCCACAGAACCCGAGGTTCCATACATCAGATTTGCTCACACAATCTGTGATACAGACAGCCATATTCAATGGGGGTCAGCTTGGGAAACAGATATCAACACACGCAGCCCTACTTTCACTATAGCCCGGCAGCCGATACCTATGGCACATATTATTAAGAAGCTTCTGGCTGAAGACTGCATCCAGATAAACAGATCCGCACAGCCGTGAGTGGCACAGCTCTCACAAGTACCTGCTTTACCAGCTATCTGTTCACATTCATTTTGGTTATACCAGAACTGGGATCCGGGGGGCTAGCCGTGGGCTGCTCTCTCTGTGCCGTACGGTGGACTTCCCTGCTCGCAGTCTCCATCTGTTACTGTAGGACATCAGGTATTCGTGCCGCATTTAGGAGAGACTAGCAGCGGCTCCCTTTGAACTGCCTTCTATGAACATTAAGGGAACGGTGTCCATTCAAGGAGGTTTCCCTTATGCACACTGGCTATTGAGTGTTTTATTAACCACACTGAGTGTAACATTTTTTAGCTAAGAATTACTCATAGGACGGATGTCCTTATATGTTTTGTTTTTGTTTTTGCCCTTCCATGCTTTTCAGTGTTAGAATTTTTATTATGTTGCCTTAAAGTTAGTATAATGTTTAGCAGCAGTCTATATGTGACCATTACGAGATCCTGCAGTTATTTATCTAGAGCTAAATTCTCTCTTTGACACACTGTTTGTTTTCAACTTTGCTAGAATATTTACTCTGTTGCCTCAAATTAGCATAATGTTTATCAGCAATTTGTACACGACCATTATGAGACTCTGCAGCTATTTACTTAGATCCACACTTTCTCTGGAACAATGTCTGCTTCAAATTTTACAGCTATGTGGGTTTCATGGGACCCTATTACTGTTTAACAAAAATGATTGCCTCATATAGCTTCTCACATATATATCCATTTACCGTCCACTTATGTTGCTGTAAGCATTTAATCTAGAACATCTCGCAGTTATTGGATTATACATATTTATTTCTTTCCTTAGTGGTTTAGCTTATTAATTTGGGATGGCGACCTGCTGTCAGCGGCCGAGATGGTGGGACAACTCCCTTTACCCTAAATGTGTATATTAATTAGACCCCACCAATGTTCTAGCATCTACAACTGCCAACACTGAAATCTATACACAGATTAAATTTAATTCAAAGGCATATATTAGCATTTATCTGTCCCAGCTACTGGTTATGTTGTAATTCATAATACCTATTTAATATACTTCTAATATTCTATTATATTATACCTAAAAGATCCCAATTAGTTCTTAAATACACCTCTCTTTCTTTTGATAGCAGGGTTACCTCTCATCCTACATGTGTAACTTTAATTTTGCTTCACTGGTCCCCCCTTTTTGGGATATTTACAGCGATTCTCCTGCTCATTGGACTCTATATATATCCTATAAATACAGTCTTGGGGCCTGAGCGCAGCTCCCCCTTTTAATTTTAATACTGCATTTGTTGTAAATCTCCTACCTGAGTCACACAACTGGCGGAGCCCTTATTATACTTATTTCATCTAAAATATCTCTTGTCTACACTATGTTACCTTGTTTACACAATTTAATTTACATAAAATACAAAAAAGTGGTTTTCCTAGGGGACCCAAGAGTGGTCTCCTCTATCTCAGACATACCTACTAAAGTTTTGCTGCTCATACGGTGTTGAAAGGTCCATGAGAGGCCTTCTCCATTTATTGTGTAGGTATATAGAAATGTTTGGCAAACAATGTTTTTCTTTTTTTTAATGTCATGTCCGTGTACTGCTTTTCTTTCAGTTCAGCTGTTGACTATGGACTTACTATTGTTTTTTGCATTTATTCTGTATCTAGAGCCGAAATGACATTTAATGTTTGTATGCCTTGACCTAAACCACAATAAAAATATTTTTTTTAAAAAAAGGTATATGTAAGGTTAATAAATATATATATTTTAATCATAAATTTTAAGGTTAATAAATATATATATTTATTCAGATCTGACTGGTCAGTAGAAAATTATTCATTTCTGTCAGACAAACTAACTTCAATCATGTGTAATTCTCCCCCCACTGAACAGGTAAAGTTATTCAAAAGGCAACATTTGCTCTTAATTGGAAGTGCAAACTCATTGTTCAGCTCTTCGCCAATTTAGTATACAAAATTATTCTAAGACACCCCAGTGAGGGAAATAAACATTTGGCTTGTTAAACTTTGACAACCATCTCAGAATACCATTTGTCTTTCAAACTGGAAAGGTGTGATATGATTTCCAAAGTGACATGTTTTGTGAGAATTTCAACATTACTCTCAGGTGCAAAAAGACCCCATGTGGTGAGTAAAAGACGAAGAGTCTGGGAACTGATTTAGAAGAAAGAGCAGTGGGGGTTTTAAAAAAAAAATGGCCTTTAACAAAAGGCACATTTTAAAATGTAACTATATATATATATATATATATGTATGTATATGTGTGTATGTGTGTATTGAATATATACATGCATATTTTGAAAACATGAATACATTAGCCTCTGCGTTTTTAAAGAATATAAATAGATATTAATGGACTAAAAAAAAAAAAAAGAAAATATTAATGACACTTATTATTTTATTTCAGGTGGACCATGGGCAAAATTCCTGCATGCAAGAATTGTGGGATACATAGAGCATACTATATTATGTGAAAACATATTAGATATAGAAATGCCAGGATACTGATAAAATTGTAATACATTTTAAGCCAAAAATTTATCAGTATTAAATTGCCTTAATATAATACAATGTTAATAATATAACATATTTGGTATCAGAATAATCAGAAAAAATAATCTAATGCTACCCATCTATAATTGGGGTTATATGTGATTAATGCAGAGAGTTGTGGTCTGATTAAATAACCATCTTATGAGAATTATTATCTTGTTAAAAATGCTTAGAAATGTTAAAGGTGAATTTGTTGTGTTGTGCTGTCTGATGCCACCCAGTGTTATGTTGCGGGAATTGCAGCCATGAGATGATTGGTTGTTGCAAGGATGTATCTCCTTGGCAACATATATTCCCAGATGAACCAATCCGAGACAAGGTTTCCGTTTCGGGCGTTTCCAAATTTATCCATGATGGAAAACTGATATAAAGTGAATGCAGGATAGAGAAATTACAGATTTCTGCTAAGCTAAACTTGTAACTGTCTTGTTGGGCGCGAGATACCACTTTACTCAAGCAAAGCTAATCTACCTTTCTCATTGATTGCGATATACACTTATTGGTGATCTGATGTAAAATAATTCCTATTAAGGAATATTGGATATCAATTGCTCTTTACCCTGGTAACGTATTCAAGGTTATTGGTAAGACTATATTTAAATTATAAGTCACTGCAGTTTAAAGTACAGTTGAAAGATTTAAAGAAGCAGTTTGTATTTCAAATTAATATTTCATAAGCCTAGGTATTGTTTAAATTCGTATTTGGTAGGCTAAGTAACTTATCTGTGCAGGTTCTGATGTTTTAAATCAATGTTGTATTAGGATAAATTGCAGTTAAATAGCAGAATATATATATTATCCTATTGTTTATAAGCACTGTTAGGATTGTATTGCTTGGATGTTAAGAGATAAAGGTTTTAGTCCCATTGTGTTAACTGAATGAAAGGCTATTTGTAAATAAGGCTGATTTTTAAAGGTAATTTTTCTGGGCTTTGTAAGAAGGATAGCATATCTAAATAGTTGTTTTTAACGTATATAATAGTGTTTCATATTCTGGTATTACAAATATATTTCAAAATGTTCATGGATATTAACTAAATAAAAGAATTCATATATTTATATTAATTGTATGGTTTCTAGTAGATGCATGTTAGTTAAGGGTTTCTATTTTTAAGGATAATTATTATTTGTATTGTGTTATAACCCTGCCATAAGCTGATATATTATTTGGAGAGCACTACTTAGATTCTTATAATAAATACTGACATATTGATTGGAGGCACTTGCTGAGATTTATTAAAATTCATCATATTGATATCATATATTTGTAGTAAATAGAAATTATTATAAAAGAGAGAAAAAGTTTCATATTTCGATATTAATATTTTGAAGATATCATTTTTGAAAAATTGAAATATTGATTTTCATATTTCGAGATTGATATTAATATCTTGAAATACTATTAAAGATTGATTTTTGGAAAATTAATAAAAATATAAATTTTTCCTATATTCAAAGTTAATCAAAAATATAAATTTTTCATATTTCGAAATATTAATTTTTCATATTTCAAAATTAATAATTTTTTTTCTCTTTTTTTATTGGCAAAATTGTATTAACGTTTTAATTTAACTAAATACTAAACCAATATAATAATGTCTGTAGCCAGAAGTGACTCATTTAATTCTGTACATAGCAATGAAAATGGTCCCCTCACAATACCCATTACTAAAGGTCAGGTCCTTAAGAAAGATACCATAAGTTACATTAAAGGGAAGTTTAATATTGCGGGTGAATTAAATGATTTTATGGATATGCTTGAAATTAGGGCTAACAATATTACCGTTAATAATAATATGTGGAATGAAGAGAATGAATTCTTCCAAGAATTATTAATGATTAATCAATACAAGACTCCCAAAAAGCGAGACGAACTAATACTAAAATCTTGGCCCCTTTTAATATGCATTATTGACGAAATGTCATTTTGTGTCATAGACATAAACGATTGCAAATACAGGAGCTAGAAAGTAGTATTCGTTCCTCATGCAGATGCGAAGAGGATTTAAAAATAGCCAAAAATAAAATGGATGAATTTGCCCAAAACCTAACCGCCTTAGATAAGCATAACATAGACTTACTTGCAGAGATACAAGAATTAAATAAACAATTAAATAAAAGCCAGAAGGAATTAAGTGATTTAAAAAGGTCATATCGCCATAATGAAAACCCTTATATTAACAGTGAGAATAATGCAGATAATGCTAACTCCTTTAGCAAAAGCGTCAGGGACGAGGTACAAAAATATATGGAACAGTATAGACAAATGATCCCTAATGGGTCAGAAATAGATTTCCCAACTAGACAATCACCTCATGATGTAAATCCAGAGGACTTCTGTAATGCAGCTGGTGTGGGGGAGGGAAACTTTAACCCCTTAATGACCGGACCATTTTTCAATTTTCTTACCCTTAATGACAATGGCTATTTTTACATTTCTGCAGTGTTTGCGTTTAGCTGTAATTTTCCTCTTACTCGTTTACTGTACCCACACATATTATATACCGTTTTTCTCGTCATTAAATGGACTTTCTAAAGATACCATTATTTTCATCATATCTTATAATTTACTAAAAAAAAAAATGATAAAATATGAGGAAAAAATGGAAAAAAACACACATTTTCTAACTTTGACCACCAAAATCGGTTACACATCTACAATCACCAAAAAACACCCATGCTAAAAAACACCCATGTTTACATGTTCTTTGCTTTTTTTGCAATTTATGGGGCAATAAATACTAGTAGCACTTTGCTATTTCCAAACCACTTTTTTTTTCAAAATTAGCGCTAGTTACTTTGGAACCCTGATATCTGTCAGGAATACCTGAATATCCCTTGACAAGTATATATTTTGTTTTAGAAGACATCCCAAAGTATTGATCTAGGCCCATTTTGGTATATTTCATGCCACCATTTCACCGCCAAATGCGATAAAAAAAAAAAAAAGTTCATTTTTTCACAAAGTTTGTCACAAACTTTAGGTTTCCCACTGAAATTATTTACAAACAGCTTCTGCAATTATGGCACAAATGGTTGTAAATGCTTCTCTGGGATCCCCTTTTTCAGAAATAACAGACTTATATGGCTTTGTGGTTGCTTTTTGGTAATTAGAAGGCCGCTAAATGCCGCTGCGCACCACACATGCTTTATGCCGAGGAGTGAAGGGGTTAATTAGGGAGCTTGTAGGGAGCTTGTAGGGTTAATTTTAGCTTTAGTGTAGTGTAGTAGACAACCCCAAGTATTGATCTAGGCCAATTTTGGTATATTTCATGCCACCATTTCACTGCCAAATGCGAGCAAATAAAAAAAAAAACTTTACATTTTTCACAATTTTAGGTTTCTCACTGAAATTATTTACAAACAGCTTGTGCTATTATGGCAGAAATTGTTGTAAAAGCTTCTCTGGGATCCCCTTTGTTCAGAAATAGCAGATTTATATGGCTTTGGCGTTGCTTTTTGGTAATTAGAAGGCCGCTAAATGCTGCTGCGCACCACACGTGAATTATGCCCAGCAGTGAAGGGGTTAAATTAGGTAGCTTGTAGGGAGCTTGCAGGGTTAATTTTAGAGATCAGCCTCCCACCTGACACATCCCACCCCCTGATCCCTCCCAAACAGCTCTCTTCCCTCCCCCACCCCACAATTGTTACCGCCATCTTAAGTACTGGCAGAAAGTCTGCCAGTACTAAATAAAAGTTTTTTGTTTTTTTTAAATAAAAATTATAAAATATTTTAGTTGTGATGGACCCCTGCCTTAGCACCAACCTCCCTGATCCCCCCCTCCAGCTCTCTAGCCCTCTCCCCTACCTAATTACCACCATCTTGGGTACTGGCAGCTGTCTGCCAGTACCCAGTTTGGCCCCACAAACCAAACTAATTTTATTTTTTAACTTTTATTTGTATGTTTATTTCTGTAGTGTAGCAGCCCCCCCCCCCCCACAATAGCCCCACCCCCTCCCCCTCCCCCTCCCAGATCCTTTTAAATGTAAAAAAAAAAAAAAAAAATTCCCCTTCCTTTTTCATTGGTGTCAGTGTGGCTAATGCGCGCATGTGCAGGTGCACGTGCACACGCGCGCCCACGTGCACACGCACACCCGTGCACATGCACGCACGCACACGCTCCCTCCTCCCACCGGACAAAGGCACCATCGGCACCATCACTACCGGGGCAGAGAGGGCCACAGAGTGGCTCTCTCTGCATCGGAGGCTTGTAAAGGGGTATTGCAGGATGCCTCCATATCGAGGCATCACTGCAATACCCTCAGAGCTGCTGGAAGTGATTGTGATCGCTTCCAGCACTCTGTTAGACAACTGACGTACCAGGTACGTCCATTGTCTTTAACTGCTTGTTAATGCATGACGTACCTGGTACGTCAGTTGTCATTAAGGGGTTAACAGAGAATCCCAAAATAAGTCTAATAAAGTATATGATTCCCATAAAATAGTCACCTTCATACAGCGTGCAGTACCTCTATTCTCCAATAAGGGAACAAAATCTGTAATTGATCATTTAGAGGCTTTTGAAAATGCATTAGCTATAATGAATGTTACAAGTGAGAAATTGAAAATTGAATTTCTGCCTTGGGTATTTGACAGTAAACATCACAAATTCTTTGCTTCACTAAAGGATATGAATATTCATTCCTGGAGTGGGATAAAACAGCAATGCAGAAAAGAATTTGGGCAATATCGCACTAAAACTGCCGCAAAAATAGTGGTATATGGTTTAAAATGTAGTGCGAATCAGAGTCCAATCGAATTCCTTTCTGAATTGAAGAATGCATACAGTATGGCTGAAGATAATCCCAGATTTGATGGCTCAGAATTTGTAAATTTATTTTTTGAAGCACTGCCTACACCCATCAAAATTAACTTAGCTAGAGATTTTGATGAGGACTGCTCATTGGAATGGCTGATCAAAGAGAGTACAAAATTATACTCTATTCAGCAATCCAGTGAACAGGGGGTGAAAAAGGAGTCAAAACCCAAAATTGTAGCAGAAACTAGGGTGTCACCTAGCCCCCTCAATTTGGAGTCTAAAAAGAAAACCTACGCGGAGGTGGACAGTCAAAACAGGCCATCTCCACAGAGGTTTAACTCTGCCCCCTCCCCTACACAGGTTGAGGCGCAGGGAGACTATAACCAAAGTGGGGGACATAATCAGGTAAATAATTACTCACAAAGAGAATACTCACCAAATAATTGGTATCCGCGCAAGGGTAGATACAATAGACGGCGAAGATATTCTCAGGGTAACCAAACACCCCAGGTATATAATGCTCCCCAAAGTACTAATACTGAACAAGTTGAACCCCAGGGGCAACCACGCCAGAATAGAAATAGCGGCCCTGATTCTGAGGGAACCCAATGGTCCAGGAATCATTATTATGGGGCACCAAGAGATAGGCCCAGGGGTATAGGTAACTTGTACAATCAAGTAGATATGCTGTTTACCCAGTTAAATCAGTTGAGCGAACAATTCGCTAATATGAGTCAACCTTCTACGGCTCAGCAACCGAACAATACTTTTTTAGGGGTACAGCCAGTGGTCAGCAGTGGACCACAGGCACAGCCATAAATACCTCAGTATCACCTGCGAGGGAGGGGAGAGATATACAAAATGCTATAATAAATATCAATGATACTAATCATGTTCTCTCCCCACAGACCGGAAACGGACAATTTAGCTGTGATGACAGGCAACCTCATCCGGGAAAAATTAACAAACCTCTTCCTTTGCAGCACTCCCTTAACCTTATTTCCACAGATGCAGTACACAAGAATCCAGCCGACCCTGTCATAGAGGAGACCGGTAGGTATGAAACTTCTTCTGCATCGGAAAACATGGCGAATTCAGGTAACACGTGGCGAAGCCCACAGATGTGTGATAACGCCAACTTTATGTGTGAAATGGTAGAAAATGCAGGAAGGTATTATGTATTAGTTGAGCTGCAAGATTCAGTCTCCAACCCTATCATGGGATTAATTGACACCGGGTCTCAGGCAACTATCTTAGCTCATTTAGCTGTGTGTAGTATCTGTGGGATAACACCCCACAAACCTAAAATAAGAGAATTTGACGGTTCTCTAATAGGTGTTGGGGGTGACTCCCTAAAAGTTTATGGTACTGCCTGGTTAAAATTTAAATTGTGGAACAGGGTCATAAGACACCCTGTCATTATAGTGGATCTGCCAACTGATCGTTTAATTATTGGTAGTGATCTCCTGAAGCGATTAAGCACCATAATTGATTGCATAAATAATGTAATTTGGTCACAAGTTAAAAGGCCTATAAATTATGAAAAATCTGGTATATCTCACACCCGACATAGCTGTCACGTGGTGGAAGAGAAACCAGATGCTGTGGAGATTCATTTCAGGAATAACTCTGTACCTGAAATCACTATTCTACAAATAGATGATCAGACTCCTTTAAGTGGCTCTGATGGTAAAACTTTTAAAATTTCGCCTGGAAAGATAGCGAATATTTCCCTAGATGGCGATGTATTAACCATATCTCTCCACAAGGGGGATCATAGAATCCCTAAGGGGGGAGGCCATGCTCAATACCTCACAGAGATTGCGAGAGTTAAAGAGGATCTATTTATCCCTATACAAATGCATGACCTTGGTACAACAAAATATGCCAAGTTGAGTTTAAAACAGGAAGCTAGCTATATAAGCGAAGGTTTATTAGCGCAAATAGCTGAACCTAAAGTGATTAAATATCTTTCTCCCCAAGACCACTGTGTCCACAACCTGGATAACAGGTCTGAAAGCTATAACATCACAGCTAAGTGCTTATTATCTATCTCCATTGGTAATAAGTCAGTGAAGCACCTGTTTTTAGTATTAAATACTCCCCATAATCAAATATACATTGGCAATGATATCTTACATAGATATGCCATACAAATAGATTTGATTAACTCTGGAGCAGGTTAAAGGGGGACCCTGAATTATTTCAGGATGAAAATGCAGCCCTGAAATCAAACCAGCAATTGCCATATGCTGTGAATATGCAGGTATTTAGCGATGTTATAATTCCTGCTGGGGCTGATACATTTCTTTTACCCTTACAGGTAAAGAGAGGTCAGAAATTAAAAACTTCTGAAACACTGATTTGCCTCTCCCATAGAATACAAAATCTGGGTGTCACAGTAACCTACACTCCTATGGTGAATATTGGAACTGTTCCAATACATATTATTGTGCATAACATGACCCCACAGGATATAACATTATCTAAGGGAACTACCATAGGATATGCACTGGAATCAAGTTATTACACTTTTGGATTTCAGAATAATGTGATTGGGCTAATACCTGAAGGATACTTAACTGAAGAACAATTAATAGAACAATCCTTTGCATCTATGCCAGAGGGTCTATTTAATATTCAGTCTATTTATCCCTTCAGCTCAGAGGAAGGCATCTGTAAAATTGAAGAAGCCTCTCTAGTGTTTGATCAGCCAATCAAACAGCAAGATTACCCCAATTCCCAGAGTCATGGACGCAATGTAAACCATAATCAAGGGGATCTCACCTCTAGGTTGGAAGAAGCCTATGAAATAGGACAGCCTGAAATCTTTCCAGGATTTCAGCAAATAGTCGAAGAGCAAATATCCTTAGCTAACGGCTGTTCCAGCGATGATGAACGCCAACTGATGCGAGAACTCCTGATGGAGTACAAGGATATTTTTGCTAAGGATTCTTATGACTGTGGTACTACAGACTTACACATTGCAAGAATACAAACAGATCCCAATGCACCACCTGTCTTTGTTAAACAATACAGACTTCCTTTAGCCTCATACGATTCTCTTGCAGAAATCATAAGGAACTTGTAAGAAAGGGGTATCATACGACAGGTACACAGCTCTTATAATAATCCTATTCTAGGTGTCCTTAAGCCCAATGGAAAATGGCATTTGTGTGCTGACTTAAGACAGCTAAACAAACGAGTGTACATGTCTGGCTGGCCTGTACCATACATTGACCAGTGCCTAGCACAAATGCAGGGATCCAAAATATTCACTGCCATTGATTGTGCACAGGGATATTGGTCCATCAAGGTACATGAGGAGGACCAGTATAAACTGGCATTCTCCTTCCAAAAGGTCCAATATGCATTCCAGAGACTTCCATTTGGATACATAAATTCTGGACATGAATTTGCTGTATTCATGCATAAGGCTATGCCTGATGCACTGGAAAGGGGGACCTTATCTTATGTTGATGATGTTTTAATCAAAAGCACAGACTTTGAAAAACACATCACAGAGCTTAAACAAGTCCTCAGCCAACTTAAAAGGGCGGGTGTCAAATTATCACTACAGAAAGCTCAATGGTGCCGCACTCGTGTAAACTTCTTGGGACATGAAGTTACTTCTGAAGGGCTAAATCCGCAGAAGAAAAAGGTGGAAGCTATAGTAAATTCTAAAAACCCAACTAACTTAAAGGAATTGAGATCATTCCTGGGTATGACAAATTATTCCCGCAAATTCATTGGTAATTATGCAGAATTGGCTAAACCACTACTACTTCTTCTAAAGAAGGATGTGAAATGGCACTGGAGTGAGTCTCAAGAGACAGCCATCAAAGAGCTGAAGAGAAAACTCACACAAGCACCTTGCCTAGCATACCCTGAGGGAGGTAAACCTTTCTTCTTAGAAACAGGTTACACAGATGTAAGCATGAGTGCTGTTTTATACCAAAAGCATGATAATTTAAACAAAGCCATTGCTTATGCGAGCAAAAATCTATCCCCAGTAGAAATAAAGTTTAACGATTGCGAAAAAGCCCTCTTATCTACTGTATGGGCTCTACAAAATTTCTGCAGCTATATACAGGGCGAGAAAATTATTGTAGAAACGGCCCACCAGTCTTTGCTATATTTGCAAAGTGAAAGAATAAGAGATGGGAATTTGTCAAATAGCCGCATAACAGCGTGGACTCTTTCCTTACAAGGCTGGCCACTAAAAATTCGCTACAAGCAGAATAAAAAGAATCCAGTCACACAAGGGCTTGCTGAGCTCCACGACTGTACTGCTAGAGATCCTGGGGAAGAATTATCAGAAGATGATTTTCTGGAGGAACAATTGCTTTCCCCATATAAAATGTACAATGAGGAAAATTGCCAAACATTACCTTGGGTGTATGTTGATGGTTGTTCTTACCATGGCACCATTGAAAATGAGCGCAGATTAGTCGCTGGCATTGGTATAACTGGGGCAAATGGATTCCCAAATATATCCAGAGGTTTCAACATTGGACCAAGATCCAGTCAAGTTGCTGAACTAACTGCTGTTTTCAAAACCATTGAAATGGCTATTGAACATGATATTCATGAATTTGTGATCATAACTGACTCAAATTATGTGCGTGACAGTTTTGTTGTATACCTGCCAATTTGGAAAAGAAATGGCATGCAGAAAAGCAATAACAAACCAGTCAAGCATGGCAAGATGTTCTGCGAGATTGATAATCTGGTGGTATCCAATGATTTAACCATACACTGGAAAAAGACCAAGGGTCATTCCAGGATTCTAGGCCCAGATAAGAAAGGCAATGATCTTGCGGATTCATTAGCCAAACAAGGAGCCATAACTGGAGAACTCCTTAATATTGACCACTTAATGGGTGCAATTCAGGTAGAAGCCATTACCAGGAACCAGGCAAAACAACAGAATGAACCTAACCTGGTACAATGGAGTCAGGATTCTCCAAGTGAGGACCTGAACGCTAGTCAAAAAGAAGACCCCATTATAGGCATCTTCTATAAACACATAGAAGATCCTGAAAGCAACCCCATCTCAAAAGATGATTGTATTGACAAAGAAGATCTTAGAATCTTAATGAAATCCAGAACACAATTCAAGTTACAGGATGGTTTGTTAATTAGAACCTCAAAAACTGGCATACAGCAATGGGTAGTACCCACCAAGTTCAGAGGTCTAATGCTTCAGCATGCCCATGATGCTTCCACATCCGGTCATCGTGGTGCCAAACTCACGTATGAAATATTGCGTGATTATGCTTTTTGGCCACACATGTTAAAAGATGTTCAAACCTACTGTCAAGGTTGTTTAATCTGTCCACAGTTCCAACCCACTGCACCAACGCATAGAGCGCCATTGCAGAAAAGGGGGATGGTAATGCCATGGTCAGATATACAAATTGATTTTATTGGTCCGGTAACAAGGTCATCAAGAGGTAACAAATACATGTTAACCGTGACATGCCTGTTCACTAAATGGGTAGAGTGCATCAGTGCACCTAACAATAATGCTGAAACATGCGCAGCATTGCTCATCAACCACGTATTTTCCAGATTTGGTTTACCCCAAAGAATCGAGTCAGATCGGGGGACCCACTTCACTAGCGAAGTGATGACCAAAATGTGGAAAATACTAGGGGTTAAAAGAAAGCTCCATATTGCTTATAGAGCTGCCTCAAGTGGTGGTGTAGAGCGTTACAACCAGTCCATTGTTAAAATCCTCAAAAAGTTTGTGAGTGAAATGGGTAAAGACTGGGATGTAAAACTACCTCTAGTCCTAATGGCATTAAGAGCAACTCCATGTAGTGCTACCAAGATGTCACCTTTTGAACTGATGACTGGTAGAAGAATGGTTCTACCTCAGCATCTGCTGTACCGTACATCAGACCAAAACTTGATAAACCCTGCCAATACACATCAATATGTGGAGAACCTAAGAAAACACCTGCAATATGCCTTTGCATTTGCTCAAAGAAATTTAGAAAGAGCCACAACTGCCACTAAAACCTATTATGATCTCAAAACGTCCAAAAAGGAATATGAAAGAAATGATAAAGTTTATCTTTATAACTTTGGAAGAGATCAGGTTAGGGAGAATAAATTTTTTCCCTCATGGAAAGGTCCTTTTGTCATTACTGACAAAATATCTCCAGTGGCCTATAAAATAAGGATCCCCAAAAATGAAAGTTTCATAGATAAATGGGTCCATATCAATCAATTGCGGGCATGTCATCCCAGATCCCAACTACAAGTCATAGAGGGAGAATGAAGTGTCATATCTCCAAATGCACTAAAGACATACTGTAGTTTAAAGATGACTAGCTGATAAACATGAAGGCTCAAAAGTGACAGACTATCTACATAGAAGACTGTCTATGGTGTGTATGATCAACATCCACACCGAATACCATTGACTTTAAGCCAATTTAAATACATGTGTCCTACATCTATTTAAAATTGGAAGGGGGATTTATGTCGAGGTATATGTAAGGTTAATAAATATATATATTTTAATCATATATTTTAAGGTTAATAAATATATATATTTATTCAGATCTGACTGGTCAGTAGAAAATGATTCATTTCTGTCAGACAAACTAACTTCAATCATGTGTAATTCTCCCCCCACTGAACAGGTAAAGTTATTCAAAAGGCCACATTTGCTCTTAATTGGCAGTGCAAACTCATTGTTCAGCTCTTCCCCAATTTAGTATACAAAATTATTGTAAGACACCCCAGTGAGGGAAATAAACATTTGGCTTGTTAAACTTTGACAACCATCTCAGGATATCATTTGTCTTTCAAACTGGAAAGGTGTGATAGGATTTCCAAAGTGACATGTTTTGTGAGAATTTCAACATTACTCTCAGGTGCAAGAAGACCCCATGTGGTGAGTAAAAGACGAAGAGTCTGGGAACTGATTTAGAAGAAAGAGGAGTGGGGGTTTTAAAAAAAAATGGCCTTTAACAAAAGGCACATTTTAATATATGTGTATATGTGTGTATGTGTGTATTGTATATATACATGCATATTTTGAAAACATGAATACATTAGCCTCTGTGTTTTTAAAGAATATAAATAGATATTTGTGGACTAAAAAAATAAAAAAAAATATTAATGACACTTATTATTTTATTTCAGGTGGACCATGGGCAAAATTCCTGCATGCAAGAATTGTGGGAGACATAGAGCATATTATATTATGTGAAAACATATTAGATATAGAAATGCCAGGATACTGATAAAATTGTAATACATTTTAAGCTAATAATTAGCAGTATTAAATTGACTTAATATAATACAATGTTAATAATACAACATATTTGGTATCAGAATAATCAGAAAAAATAATCTAATACTACCCATCTATAATTGGGGTTATATGTGATTAATGCAGAGAGTTGTGGTCTGATTAAATAACCATCTTATGAGAATTATTAACTTGTTAAAAATGCTTAGAAATGTTAAAGGTGAATTTGTTGTGTTGTGCTGTCTGATGCCACCCAGTGTTATGTTGCGAGAATTGCAGCCATGAGATGATTGATTGTTGCAAGGATGCATCTCCTTGGCAACATATATTCCCAGATGAACCAATCCGAGACAAGGTTTCCGTTTTGGGCGTTTCCAAATTTACCCATGATGGAAAACTGATATAAAGTGAGTGCAGGATAGAGAAAGGACAGATTTCTGCTAAGCTAAACTTGTAACTGGTTTGTTGGGCGCGCGATACCACTTTACTCAAGCAAAGCTAATCTACCTTTCTCATTGATTGCAATATACACTTATTGGTGATCTGATGTAAAATAATTCCTATTAAGGAATATTGGATATCGATTGCTCTTTACCCTGGTAACGTATTCAAGGTTATTGGTAAGACTATATTTACATTATAAGTCACTGCAGTTTAAAGTACAGTTGAAAGATTTAAAGAAGCAGTTTGTATTTCAAGTTAATATTTCATAAGCCTAGGTATTGTTTAAATTCGTATCTGGTAGGCTAAGTAACTTATCTGTGCAAGTTCTCATGTTTTAAATCAATGTTGTATTAGGATAAATTGCAATTAAATAGCAGAATATATATATTATCCTATTGTTTATAAGCACTGTTAGGATTGTATTGCTTGGATGTTAAGAGGTAAAGGTTTTAGTCCCATTGTGTTAAAGGGACAGTCTACACCAGAATTTTTATTGTTTTAAAAGATAGATAATCCCTTTATTACCCATTCCCCAGTTCTGCATAACCAACACAGTTGTAATAATATACTTTTAACCTCTGTGATTATCTTGTATCTAAGCCTCTGCAAACTGCCCATTTTTTCAGTTCTTTTGACAGACTTGCAGTCTAGCCAATCAGTGCCTGCTCCCAGATAACTTCACGTGCACGAGCACAGTGTTATCTATATGAAATACGTGAACTAACAACCTCTAGTGGTGAAAAACTGTTGAAATGCAATCTAAAAAAGAGGTGGGCTTCAAGGTCTAAGAAATTAGCATATGAACCTCCTAGGTCAAGCTTTCAACTAAGAATACCAAGAGAACAAAGCAAAATTGGTGATAAAAGTAAATTGGAAAATTGTTTAAAATTACATGCTCCATCTGAATCATGAAAGTTTATTTTGGCCTAGACTATCCCTTTAAGTGAATGAAAGGCTATTTGTAAATAAGGCTGATTTTTAAAGGTAAATTTTTCTGGGCTTTGTAAGAAGGATAGCATATCTAAATAGTTGTTTTTAACATATATAATAGTGTTTCATATTCTGGTATTACAAATATATT
The DNA here is from genome assembly GCF_027579735.1 of Bombina bombina. NCBI lineage: Eukaryota > Metazoa > Chordata > Amphibia > Anura > Bombinatoridae > Bombina > Bombina bombina. The sequence goes on along the minus strand of NC_069503.1, from coordinate 294,631,257 downwards.
TCAAAATGTTCATGGATATTAACTAAATAAAATAATTCAGATATTTATATTAATTGTATGGTTTCTAGTAGATGCATGTTAGTTAAGGGTTTCTATTTTTAAGGATAATTATTATTTGTATTGTGTTATAACCCTGCCATAAGCTGATATATTATTTGGAGAGCACTACTTAGATTCTTATCATAAATACTGACAAGCCCATAATTTTCATTTTGTGCACAAAGGAAATAGATTGTATATTATGAGTTCAAAGTAAACCCGTTCGCTTGAGCGCAATCAAATTTAACGCATGTCCAGTTAGCGTGACTTCAGAACCCTGGCTGTTACGAGGTGCAAAAAATTGGCACAAAACACATCAAAAATATGTTTAACTTAACAGTACAGTTACACTTATATTAACACTGTCTGATAAAAAATATTTGAAAAAAAAATAATTAATAGCTCCTTTACATTCATATCACATTTGAGATGGACGATTTTTAATGTGGTATCCCTACATATACTAAAAGTTTCTATACTTAGGTATAGGCTATAAAAAAAAGCTGTGTAAACAAAATAAATTACACTCCCAGTGGGCGGTAGAAGAGATAAGTAATAAAATGTTAATTTTCAAATATTTTCCTTAAGTATTGGGATTTGGTACTCAAACAGAAATAAGATAAGGAAGCAGTAATGTGTACAGAAATTGATATCATTAGGTGATCTGATTTCACTTCAAGCTCAACCCTTTTTTAATGGGTTGTGGTGACAAAGAACAAAACCAGCTATTTCATATACATAATTAAACCTAAAGAATTAATTTCTCATACATTTTATACTGTGCACCTAGTATAACAAACCATTGGAAACCATTAAGGCAAAAACATGTTTACAGTATACTATCACTTTAACAAAACTATGTTCTACATAGTCAATGGCTGCACACTCTAGTGATCCATTTATAATTGTTTCTAATTAGCCTTAGCAGAGAAGGAAACAAACGCTGTTATGCTGCATATAATTAAACATGTTACATTACAGTCTCTCAAGACCAGCACCACAACACAGAACGTCAGCTATTTAAAGCTGTTATATCATATATAAAGTTATTACTTTCTTGAATAAACTGTATAAAAAACAAACAAAACATTCTTGCAAGGTACTGCTTAATAGTTCTACAGACACATGCAGGATTTCTAAATGTGATAACAGAAAATAATTGTAAACTTTTCTTATTTCACCCTCTGTCTGAATCATGAAAGAAAAAAAACATGTTTCGTGTCCATTTAAAGCTTTTTATAGATTGATGTGTTCTAAAAATATATTTAGATGTGCATCTAGGTCATCATAGCTTATTATTGTCTATGAGTCTGCCTGCCTGAAAAACAAGTGAATACAAAGGGGCGATTTATCAGGCTCTGTATTGAGCTTGATGCCCCTTGTTTAAAGGCCGCTGCTCCATAACTTGTCCACCTACTCTGAGGCCGCGAACAGAAATCAACCCGATCGAATACGATCGGGTTAATTGACACCCCCTGCTAGCAGCCGATTGGCCGTGAATCTGCAGGGGGTCGCATTGGACCAGCAGTTCACAAGAAGTATGCTGTCAACATTTATCGATATGTGGCGGACATGATACGCTACATCGCATCATGTCCGCTCGCACATTAATAAATATAGCCCAAATCAGGGCCAGCCCTAGCCATTGTGGGGCCCAAGGCAGGATTGAAAAATGGGGCCCCCTTTATCCTCACCTCCAACCCCGCCCATAACCCCACCCAATCTCTGCCCTAACCCCTCCCAATCTCCGCCCCTAACCCCGCCCGGTCTCTACCCCTAACCCCGCCCACCTTATTTGTATTTGTTTTCTTATGATAACAAGAACATTACAGAGATGCCACACACAGAGATACTTCTATACACAGGTACACATATATACATACACAGGTGTAAATACACAGCCCCCACACACAGCCCCCCCACCACACACACAGATCCCACACACACACACACACAAAGCCCCCCACACACACACAGAGCCAACACACATACACACAGAGCCCACACATACACACAGAGCCCACACGTGTAGCATATTACTAATGATGTGCTAAACCTATATGTTTATAGGACAAATTAAGCAGCATTGGTTTATACAACATGTTTTCCAATCCTCAGTGTTATTTATATATTTCTCAGTTGAGTGGATTTGAAATAAAAGTCTAAAGTATTGATAAATTAGCCCACATCTTCAGGGGTCAGTGTAAATATAATGAGAATTTAGATTTCTAAGGTTTGCTGCAAATATATTTCAAGAAAACCCTTAAATTGCCCCAACCACACAGACAGGAAAAACAGTGCATCAAGCCAGTTCTTTTGCAGCGAATGAGTACGTTGTGGGTGGAATAGCCTCTAAATAATAAATTGTTAAAAGGAAGCAAAATAGTGTCACATCCCAAAAAGTACGAACATTTACTTATTTACGTGTCTGCTGTTAACCTTAGGATAATGCAGTGAGGGTTAATTTAAAGAAACAAGAGAAAGTCTTGATTTAGGCTGAATTTATTGTTTTCTTGGGATATAATTACATTTTATATGCACATAAATCTTGTAGGATAGATCCTATGCATACATTTTGGGGGTGCACTTTAGACAGTGGAGGAATTGCAGCTACAAAAAAAACCCATCAATTTCCTATATTAGTCACAGACTCTGCAATTTCCTAATTCCTGATTTCTCAGTGAGGACATTTGAGGTGAATCACATAAGACTCCCACGCTAAAGATCTGCAATCTCACCAGCAGAGCTCAGAACAAGTTGCTGAAATGGAACAAGCACATTTTCTAAAAGGTGGTTTAAAATAGCCTAGCCAGCATTGTAATTTGTAGTACCTACCTACTACCAACAAATTAAAAGCTGCAGTTACTGACAACCCCCCAAGGCTAATACAAGCACAGAACTGCACTTTATCATAATAAAACAATCATGCTCAACTCTCTTATGTTTTTGTGTATTTGATATAAATACAGCTACCATAGACAAATATAAGCCTCCAGCTTTGCTCATAGTGATGTTGCGAATAGTTCGCCGGCGAATAGTTCCCGGCGAACATAGCTTGTTCACGTTCGCTGCGGTGGGCGAACATATGCGATGTTCGATCCGCCCTCTATTCGTCATCATTGAGTAAAACTTTGACCCTGTACCTCACAGTCAGCAGACACATTCCAGACGATCAGCAGCAGACCCTCCCTCTCAGACCCTCCTATCTCCTGGACAGCATCCATTTTAGATTCATTCGGAAGCTGCATTCTTAGTGAGAGGAGGGACAGTGTAGCTGCTGCTGATTTAATAGGGAAATCGATAGCTAGGCTAGTGTATTCAGTGTCCACTACAGTCCTGAAGGACTCTCTGATCTCTGCTGTAAGGACAGCACCCCAAAAAGCCCTTTTTAGGGCTAGAACATCAGTCTGCTTTTTTTTTTTTACATACAGCGTATACTGTGCCCACTTGCCCAGTGCCACCACTAATATCTGGTGTAACAGTAGTGTACATTTAAAAAAAAAAAAACACTTTTTTGACTGTGTTAAATAATAGCAGTCAGTTTCCTTCACACTCGTGCGTTTCAGTGCCTGCCAGGGCACAGTGTCACCCCAGTGCAACTCATATCTGGTGTAACAGTAGTGTACATTTAAAAAAAAAAAAATATTGTAATAGATTGAATAGCAGTTAGTTGTCTGCAAGCGTGTGTGTCAGGCCTACAGCGTCTACTCTGCCAACTTATGCCAGTGCACAGTGCCACTCATATCTGTTGTCACAGTAGCTTGCACGCATAGTACCACTAATCTAAAAAAAAATGACAGGCAGAGGCAGGCCACCCCGCAGGGGCCATCGTGTTCGTGGTGCTGCGATTCCCTTTGGCCCTAGAATAATGCCCAGTGTTCAGAGGCCACGTACCCCGAACTCAAACAGTTCTGAGGACATAGTTGACTGGCTAACACAGGACACCCAATCTTCTACAGCTTCAGCTTGGAACCTTGACGCACCATCCTCCTCCAGCTTAGCTTCGGGCACCTCTCAAGTTACCACTTGCCCGCATGCCGCCACCACCAACACTAGCACCACAGCCACTTCACTTGATCTGTCAGAGGAGTTATTTACACATCAGTTGGAAGAAATTAGTGATTTTAGTGATGCGCAACCATTATTGCCAGAGGATGTAGATAACAGGGATATGTCTCAGTCAGGCAGCATTACACACATGGACGTACGGTGTGATGATGATGTTGTACCCGCTGCTGCTTCCTTTGCTGAGTTGTCAGATACAAGTGAAGCGGTTGATGATGACGATGCGTCCATGGATGTCACGTGGGTGCCCGCTAGAAGAGAAGAAGAAGAGGGGGAAAGTTCAGAAGGGGAGACAGAGAGGAGGAGGAGATGACTTGGAAGCAGGGGGAGGTCATCGCAAGGAGCTAGTGGCACAGTCAGACAGCATGCATCGGCACCCGGGGTCAGCCAGACAGCACACCAATCAACGCATGCTGTTGCCACCACCAGAATGCCGTCATTGCAGAGCTCAGCAGTGTGGCATTTTTTTTGTGTGTCTGCCTCTGACAACAGCGATGCCATTTGCAACCTGTGCCAAAAGAAACTGAGTCGTGGGAAGTGCAACACCCACCTAGGTACAACTGCTTTGCAAAGGCACATGATCGCACATCACAAACGCCTATGGGATCAACACATGAGTACAAGCAGCACACCGACTCAAAGCCGCCATCCTCCTCCTGGTCCAGCATCTTCAGCCACGTCAACCACTGCTGTCCTCCTTGCCCCCTCTCAACCATCCGCCACTCCGTCTCTCGCCTTGAGCAGTTCCTGCTCATCTGCCCACAGTCAGGTGTCTGTCAAGGACATGTTTGAGCGTAAGAAGCCAATGTCACAAAGTCACCCCCTTGTCCGGCATCTGACAGCTGGCTTGTCTGAACTCTTAGCCCACCAGCTTTTACCATACAAACTGGTGGAGTCTGAGGCGTTCAAAAATTTCTTTGCACAAAAGGCAATCCCCAACCTGTACTCGATTGTGCAAAAGGAAGTAATGGCATGTCTGGCACACAGTGTTGGGGCAAGGGTCCATCTGACCACTGATACCTGGTCTGCAAAGCATGGTCAGGGCAGGTATATTACCTACACTGTGCATTGGGTAAACCTGCTGACCGCTGCCAAGCATGGAATGTGTGGCTCTGCAGAGGAGTTGGTGACACCTGCACGACTTGCAGGCAGGCTTGCTGCCACCTCCTCTACTCCTCCTACTCCATCCTCTTCCATAACCTCCTCGGCTGAGTCCTCTTCTGCTGCTGCATCTTGCTCCACATCAACGGCATCCCCAAGCTCCCCAGGTACTATTCCACATCCCGGATACGGCAGTGTCACGCCGTCTTGGGGTTGACTTGCCTGAAAGCAGAGAGTCACACAGGACCAGCACTCCTGTCCGCCCTGAATGCACAGGTGGATCAGTGGCTGACTCCGCACCAACTGGAGATCGGCAAAGTGGTTTGGGAAAACGGAAGAAATTTGGTGGCGGCATTGAATTTGGGCAAGTTTACACATGTGCCGTGCATGGCACATGTGTGTAATCTGATCGTACAACGCTTTGTGCATAAGTACCCAGGCTTACAGGACGTTTTGAAGCAGGCAGGAAGGTGTGTGGCCATTTCAGGCGTTTCTACACGGCCATGACGCACTTTTCAGATATCCAGCGGCGAAACAACATGCCAGTGAGGCGCTTGATTTGCAACAGCCCGACACTGTGGCTTCAAAAACCAAACCAAAAAAAGGCACATAACAGGGATTAAACTGATAGGAATAGTACTACTTAACACATCACTCCTATCTGGTGGCACATTCGATTGCACGCGCAGTGCCCCAAATTTGAAATAGGAGGTCTGACCAAGCATCTTTTTCCATCTCCCGGTTCCTAAAATCGATGACATATACACGTCCCCTGACAGGGGACGTAACAGGGATTAAACTGCTAAGAATAGAATTACTTAACACACCACTCCTATCTGGTGGCACATTAGATTGGATGCGCAGTGCTCCAAATTTGAAGTAGAAGGACCGACCAAGCATCTTTTTCCATCTCCTGGTTCCTAAAATCGATGCCATATACACGTCCCCTGATAGGGGACATAACAGGGATTAAACTGATAGGAATAGTACTACTTAACACACCTTTAATAATGCAGAGAGAGGCAACGCAGAGAGATGAGTCTGAAGAAGAGGGGTCAGAGGAGGAACGTGGCTTTGAGGAGGTGGAAGACCAAACACAGCAGGCATCCCAGGGGGCTTATTGTCACCTTTCGGGGACCCTTGGTGTTGTACGTGGCTGGGTGGAGGAAGAGACCTTCAATGACATCAGTGAGGACAAGGAACGGGACATGGCTAGCTTGGTATCCAACCTTGCGCAAATGGGGAGTTTGCGGTTGTGCAAATGGACTGTTTGCGGTGCATTAAACGGGGAGTTTGGTCTGTCACTGTGAAGCGGGCGTAACCCTTACACTACCTGATCGATACAACATCATACCTGATGTTTTAAAGCACGTTATTCCAAACAATTTAGGAATGTTAGGTGATTTATGCCCTTTATGGATTAAAACCAGACTCTGCTTCAACTATGTAATTTTCCATGGGAGTTTTGCCATGGATCCCCCTCCGGCATGCCACAGTCCAGGTGTTAGTCCCCTTGAAACAACTTTTCCATCACTATTGTGGCCAGAAAGAGTCCCTGTGGGTTTTAAAATTTGCCTGTTTGGTAGGTTTAGACTGTCTAGCTGGTGGGGAATCTAGCACACCTGAAGTAAACTTTATCCCAAAGTTTAAAGAGTTATAGTTAGTTGTAGTAGGTGGCGCAAAACAAGTTGCTATTCCCAATGTGTCTTACTGTAAATATGTGTGATAATATGTGGGCTCAATATATGTTAATGTTTTGATGAGTCCTAATTTTATATTCTCTTTTGGAAAAAATGGATGTCGAAACTATTTAAGAAATAAATATGATCCTTTATTTGATTATGGTAAATTTACCCAATAGTAGTGATGCTAAAAGTACAGTTAAACAAAAATTATTACAATTCCTTCAAAGTTTAAAAAATGACACCGGTGTCTCTATGTATAAAAATGTACATAATATATAAAAAATAAATTAAATTAAAATAATAACGTTGAAATCTTATAATTTATACAGTTTTGGGTTTATCACAAGTTGTAATTTCTAACAGAATGTTTGTAGATACAATTTTATAGTGGATAAAACAATAGTTGCTGTATAGTTCATATAGGATACTTTGTTTCAAGTTCAGCTATGCAATTGAGATCTTATCTTAGGCAACTATATATCAAATGTAGAGGTATGTTGGTGCGATTTTTATCACACTATAATATAAGTATACAAATTAGTACCTTGAAGTGTATCTGTTTGATATCACTTTTGTGAGATAATTGCGGTTAAATAAACGCCGCTATGCCAGTGTTTTGATTAAGTTTCAAGATCAAGCTGGTGGCAGTTCTATATGAGCTGCTGGCGGTTAAATAAATGCCGCTTTGGTTTCCTCTTATTAGGTGGGCTTATCTGTTTGCTGCGAGAAAATTCACTTTTATATAAGTGTTTGGGTAGTTGTCGTGGCCGCTCAGTTACCTTATCCTTTGTCGGTCAGTGACTGATCGCGCTCTTAAGGGTTTCTTGGTGGGATCTTCGTTGCGGTTAAGTGCTAACCGTTTGCTGATGTTTTTTAAGTATCTCCGGTTTTTCTATTCTGTGGCTTGTCTGTCGGTCAGTAACCGATCACGATGGTATGGTTGTTGGATAACCTCCTGATGTGGAATTTTTGCGTGCCTTTCCGGTCTGTTGTTCCCAGGTTTCTTAGATGTCGGTCAGTGACCGATCTGGGTGCTGAAATGTGGTTGTTGGGATAAATAGAAAGTTTGTAGGATAAGTAGAAAAAGGATTTCTAGTTATCAATGTGATCTTTGCGGTTAAATATATGCCGCTCAGTGGGAACTTGAATATTTCAACTGGGTATAGCTGGTATTCACTTTGTCTTCTCAAATCCTGTGCAGGTGTGCTCTGGTATCAACATGTTTCGGCTGGACAGCCTTTTTCAAGATCTATCCACTATAAAATTGTATCTACAAACATTCTGTTAGAAATTACAACTTGTGATAAACCCAAAACTGTATAAATTATAAGATTTCAACGTTATTATTTTAATTTAATTTATTTTTTATATATTATGTACATTTTTATACATAGAGACACCGGTGTCATTTTTTAAACTTTGAAGGAATTGTAATAATTTTTGTTTAACTGTACTTTTAGCATCACTACTATTGGGTAAATTTACCATAATCAAATAAAGGATCATATTTATTTCTTAAATAGTTTCGACATCCATTTTTTCCAAAAGAGAATATAAAATTAGGACTCATCAAAACATTAACATATATTGAGCCCACATATTATCACACATATTTACAGTAAGACACATTGGGAATAGCAACTTGTTTTGCGCCACCTACTACAACTAACTTTAAAATTCGCCTGCCTATTGAAGTCTATGGCGCTTCGCCCGGTTTGCGCGTTCGCGACATCACTACTCATTAACCCTCTATATCTACATCCTAATTTAGTGACAGTTTCTCACAGACCCTCACTCAAATCTTGATAGGATTATCCTAGTCCCCTAGCAAATATAATACATTTATCCTCAAGTGACACCAACACTGATTCATTTTCATAATGCAAAAATACACTGAAGTTAAAAAAATAATAATAATGCATTCAGTTGACATACCATGCAAAATGATTGTTGTCACACAAAACGTTCAGCATTTTACATCATGGAGAGGTTCAGGTTGGTACATGTTATCTAAGCAGGCAACTAGGCAAGACAAGGCAATCCATTCTGCAGAAGATGAGGAAGAATGTCTGGTGCAGGTAGCGGTAGGAGTAGCTTTGTTAGTGGTAAGCGGTGTGACAGTGTAAGGGTGCTGGGTCGGGGCTGATTATGTGCACAGTGCTGATACACACCTGACTTGCCCGGTACCTCTCGGCCTGTTCCAGCTCAGTGCCTGTCACTCCTCCTCCTCCTGTGCTTCCGCTCTGACCGCTCAGCCGCATGCTCCGTCCGTCCATCCTCACTGAACTTTCTTTTCCCGGCTGGGATTGGGAAATAAATTGCGCCCAAAAAATAAAAAAATGGCGGCAAAAAAAAATGTCAGCGCACAAAAAAATGTTATAAAAAAAAAATGTTTGTGTTTAAACCCGCAGGGCCCCCATAAGCACGGGGACTGAGGTGGCCGCCCTACCCACCACACCCAAAGGCCGGCCCTGGAGATATGCACAGACCAACTACACCCACTAAAATACTCAGAACCCCAAAAGAGCTATGAAGTCAACAGCTGAGCTGAGACAGGAAAAAGGGATCTATGTTGTTTGTGCATAACCACTCAACATGTGGTAAAGCGTAGTATCACAACTCTAACAATGATAACAAGGCAGGGGGCGTGGTCATGCTGATATTAAGTACAGAGCTCTGAATATATATATTTAGCAAATTGCGGTTTTCAACTGGGATGGTGAAGGCGGACTTGTATAGGTCACAAAGTCCACAGTGATATTAACCAACAGTAAGTAAATGTCTCTTAACTTCCAAAACATAACTAGCTTCTACCCATAGGACAGCATTATGATGACATTAAACATAAAGTTCAAACTAGCAGTGTAGCAAGGCATTTTGAAGCCTTTCATAACAGTACCCCTGACTGCATGAGATTTATAGGCATAGGCAGAGGTATAACTAATGGTAGAGGTGGAGATAATGATAAGGCTCTCCTTCAAAAGGAGTGCAGATGTATCTATAACCTCTCTACCATTAGCCCAATTGGCATGAATAAAAAATTAGACATGGCTAGCTTTCTATAATAAACTAAATAAAACAACCTCCCCATCTGTTTTATCACTGAAAAATGTGTAAACTACTGTATTATTGCATACTATTTTATATACATATGTACTTATGTAAATATATGTGTTTGTGCTCAATCTACGTATCTTGATATATGCATTAGCCCCTTTAAGTTTTCATATTTCACCTCCAAAATGCGGTGAGTTAACATTGCTTTAAAAATCTGCAAACAAGCCTTAAGGAAGCCCCATCTTCCTGATGACAAAGGGGTGAAACGCGTATCGGCATTAGCTGGCCAATCCATGTGACTGGCAAGCTGCTTTGCTTGGTGTGGTACGCTGTGGCAGATGCTGGGACCTAAGTGAGTTTGCTGGGTGGCAATTGTATCCCGCTACCTGTGTGTATAGCAGCAGAGGAAGGACATCTTTTCCGCTTGTAGGAGCACAGATGGAGCTTTGGGTGTCCGTATGATGTACTTGCAAGCATTTGATATATGCAGTCGACAGATGGGTATGTGATTGGTATAAGAGTCACCACACTACATTTTTGCTTGGCAATACTAACCCTGCTTTTGCTTGCTCTATACCTTTGACCTCCGCTGGTTACTTGCTTGCTTACTACTTTCAAGGTCTAACGACCTTTCCCTCACTTACCCAATCTGGATACTTGGTAAATATTTACCGACTGCTCTGTCCGTTTTCTTTGTGTTCAATACCGGGACATTAAATTACTGTTAGTTAATATCACTGTGGAATTTGAGACCTACACATGTCCGCCTTCACCATCCCAGTTGAAAGCCGCATTTTGTAAAATATATACTGTATATGCAGAGCTCTGTACTTAATATCAGCATGGCCACGGCCCTGCCTTGTTATCATTGTTAGAGTTGTGATACTACGCTTTACCACATGTTGAGTGGTTATGCACAGACAACCTAGATCCCTTTTTCCTGTCTCAGCTCAGCTGTTGCCGTCATAGCTCTTTTGGGGGTTCTGAGTATTTGAGTGGGTATAGTTGGTCTGTGCATATCTCCACAACTTATTCATTTATTGAGCTATATCTTGCTCCTATTGCAGGGATTCTATGTTTGATGCTACCGTATCTTGCTTTGTGTCATTCCAGGACCGGTCCTGTTTTAGATAGTTTTTTGTGTTTTTAACTTGTAATATGTGATGATTTATCAGTTACTTTTTGAACACTGTCAATGCAACGAGTTCATGCTCGACATTATGTATAAATAAATTTGTCTTTTTTTTATACTCACTTTTTGAGAGTGTTGCATTTATTTAAATCCTTGAAAAGAGTGCTGAATTCCCTGTCTTTAAATAGTGCTATTATTATGTATCACTATATCTTCTTTTTTAGTTTAAATACTTCTATTCTATGGGTCTGCACCACTTATCATACTGGTCTATATACTTAAGATTCCCGTAGCAACACATCTCTCGTAACTGCAGAGTTCTCTCACTCACACTCTCTCACACTCTCATTTTTGTAAATATTGTATTATATCTTTTATTGTGACAACACTGAAGAAATGACACTTTGCTACAATGTAAAGTAGTGAGTGTACAGTCCGTATAACAGTGTAAATTTGCTGTGTCCTCAAAATAACTCAACACACAGCCATTAATGTCTAAACCGTTGACAACAAAAGTGAGTACACCCCTAAGTGGAAATGTCCAAATTGGGCCCAAAGTGTCAATATTTTGTGTGGCCACCATTATTTTCGAGCACTGCCTTATACCTCTTGGGCATGAAGTTCACCAGAGCTTCACAGGTTGCCATTGGAGTCCTCTTTCACTCTTCTATGACAACATCACTGAGCTGGTGGATGTTAGAGACCTTGCGCTCCCCCACCTCGCTCCCCCGCCTTCCGTTTGAGGATGCCCCACAGATGCTCAATAGGATTTAGGTCTGGAGACATGCTTGGCCAGTCTATCACCTTTACCTCAGCTTCATTAGCAAGGCAGTGGTCATCTTGGAGGTGTGTTTGGGGTCATTATCGTGTTGGAATACTGCCCTGCGGCCCAGTCTCTGAAGGGAGGGGATCATGCTCTGCTTCAGTATGTCACAGTACATATTGGCATTCATGGTTCCCTCAATGAACTGTAGCTCCCCAGTCCCGGCAGCACTCATGCAGGCCCAGACCATGACACTCCCACCACCATGCTTGACTATAGGCAAGACACACTTTTCTTTGTACTCCTCACCTAGTTGCCACCACACATGCTTGACACCATATGAACCGAATAAGTTTATCTTGGTCTTAATGGACCACAGGACATGGTTCCAGTAATCCATGTCCTTAGTCTGCTTGTCTTCAGCAAACTGTTTGCGGGCTTTCTTGTGCATCATCTTCAGAAGAGCCTTCCTTCTGGAACCACAGCCATGCAGAACAATTTAATGCAGTGTGCGCCGTATAATCTGACAGGCTGACCCCCCCCATCCCCACCCCTTTAACCTCTGAAGCAATGCTGGCAGCACTCATACGTCTATTTCCCAAAGACAACCTCTGGATATGACGCTCAGCACGTGCACTCAACTTCTTTGGTCGACCATGTAGAAGCTTGTTCTGAGTGGAACCTGTCCTGTGAAACCGCTTATTGGTCTTACCCACCGTGCTGCACCTCAGTTTCAGGGTCTTGGCAATCTTCTTATAGCCTATGCCATCTTTATGTAGAGCAACAATTCTTTTTTTCAGATCCTCAGAGAGTTCTTTGCCATGAGGTGCCATGTTGAACTTCCAGTGACCAGTATAAGAGAGTGTGAGAGCGATAACACCAAATTTAACACACCTGCTCCCCTTTCACACCTGAGACCTTGTAACACTAACAAGTCACATGACACCGGGGAGGGAAAATGGCTAATTGGGCCCAATTTGGACATTTCCACTTAGAGGTGTACTCACTTTTGTTGCCAATGGTTTAGACATTAATGGCTGTGTGTTGAGTTATTTTCAGGGGACAGCACATTTACACTTTTTATACACTCAGTACTTAACATTGTAGCAAAGTGGCCTTTTTTCAGTGTTGTCACATGAAAAGATATAATAAAATGTTTACAAAAATGTGAGACATGTACTCACTTTGTAAGATACTGTATGTATATATATATATATATATATATATATATATATATATATATATATACACACACACACACATACACTATATATATGAATTTCTATTTAAATATACTAAGAACATATTACTCTATCTGCAGAACATTGGAATGTGAAATATTTACATTGAATATACATAACACGTTATTAAATATGAATATTGCATAAATATGATCTTTCATGTTTTCATCTACTTGACTACAAAGGGCTCCACTGCACTTATATACAGTATGTGTATATATGTATACATATGTTTTTATTTGTTTATACATCTGTAAATACATATATAGATATATAAATACACATGTATACACATATAAACATGTATATATGCATACATATACATATTTAGATACATATATGTATGTATAGCTATGTGAAAACCCTTTGCAGACCATTTTTTTTTAAACCTCATATATTTTAGCCCTTATTACATTTTTGTGCAATTTGTATTAGATAGTGTTATTATGAGTGTAACTGTACTTTTAAATGTATTTCTGATGTGTCTTGTGACACTTTTTTGTCTCGCCTAACAGTTAACCAGAGCTATGAAGTCACGGTAATCATTCTAGCGTAAGTCACGAATGGAGCTTGCGCGTTTGCCTTTTCTTTCAACTTATAATACAAGCAGAATTTAACTTGTCCGCAAATGGCAACAAAACCCGACATCACTCTAAACAATGGTGATCCACTCTTAGAGGCCCATTTATCAAACTCCATATGGAGCTTGTGGGCCTGGGTTTCTGGCAAGAAACAGCAGTTATGAAGCAGCGGTCTAAAGACCGCTGCTCCATAACCCTGTCCGCATGCTCTTAGCAGGCGGACAGGAATCGCCACAATTCAACCTGATCGAGTACTATTGGGTTGATTGATACCTCCCTGCTAGTGGCCAATTGGCCGCAAGTCTGCAGGGGGCGGCATTGCACCAGTAGCTCTTGTGAGCTGCTGGTGCAATGCTGAATACGGAGAGCGTATTGCTCTCTGCATTCAGCGAGGTCTTGCGGACCTGATCCGCACTGTTGGATCAGGTCCGCAAGACCTTTGATACATAGGCCTCTATATCTAGCCCTTTATTTCAGGTCTCAAGACTTGCTAACTTTTTTAGTGATATTATGTGTTGTGCTCCCCCTATATACATTGAAAGTACAGGGCTCTCTAAAGGGATGTCAACTGCACTAAACATTCTCTGGTAATTCTTCTTTAAAATTGACTTGTAATACCAGATTGCTCACTTATTGTAATGGTTTTATGTTTTTTGATATGGATCTGTTTTTGCAGATAAAAAATAAAGAACATATGTCTCAGATATATAATAGGTATTATTTCATATAGATGTTGCTATTAATAAATTCTAGCATATTATAGGAAAACATGAAGGATTTATTAGGTAGCATTTATATATTACCAACTCATGTAAGAAGTCTAACAAGCTTATATAAGTAACGAGAACCTCCCAGGCCACAAGTTTGGTAAAGGAAACAATTGTTTACAAAGTATCAAGTATGTATGCAAATGTACTTACACAGGAATTAAGTAGGTTGCTGGGCTTTGAAAAGTAAGAGATCGATCTATGGAGATCCTAATAGTATAGAATGACAACAGATCAAATATAAACTGAGCTATTTACATAACAGGGGTAATATAGAATGGAAGTAAGACCGGTACTTACTATTGAAATTACTTTGTAGGTAAAGTGCACTGGTAGGTTATAGAGAGGCTGATTGCAATCCGTGCAGCGTGTACCAGAAACGGCTGTTTGTAGTTTGTGCAGCGTGTGTCTGAAGCGGCTGCTTGATGTGCGTGCAGTGTCTGTCAGCTGAGAAGGTGTTGTGTCCAAAACGAGGCTGCTGACGAAAACACACAGCGGTGACCGAGAGAGGTGAATTCGATCTGGTGTTAGGCGGATGCTTACAGCAGATATTGTGGAAACAGATTAGGACTTAGAACTTGCTAAAGGTGAGACTTCAGCCAAAATGTAGCAAGATAAAATAACAAAGAGATTTCCTCCAAGTTGTAAAGCCAGGTACAATAGTGTAGCTCAGTATACGAACTGAATAACCAGGAATACCAAGCAATTAGGTAGGGGTGAAACAGGAATATATAGGCTGGAGGTAAAAACAAGTACAGCCCCCAATTAAAGGTACAGTCATGACAGTACCCCCACACAAAAGAGAACCCACCGGGTGTCAAGGCCGGGGCCGATCAGGATCTCTATCATGAAAGACAGAGACGAGACGATCAGCAGATAAATTCATGGAGGGTTCCCAGGAATCTTCGTCAGCTGAGTAGCCCTTCCAGTGTACCAGATACTCCAGAAGTCGTCCCACAGCGTCTGGAATCAAGAATTTCCTGGACCTCATACTCTGGTTGATCAGGAACAGGGGTATGCATTGAAGGAATAGGAACTCCTCTGATCTGTTGATATGGTTTCAATAATGAAACGTGGAACGTTGGATGAATCCATAGATGAGAGGGTAGGTCCAAAGTAACTGCGTTTTCATTTATCACTTTACTGATTGAATACGGTCCGATAAATAGAGAGGAAAGCTTTTTGCATAGAGTATGTAATCGTAAATTTCTGGTGGATAACCATACCTTGTCACCTATTCGATAAACAGGAGGTTTACGATGTCTAAGATCGTAGTAATATTTTTGTGTGGTTTGAGCATTTGCGATATTAATTTTTTAACTGGTCTTGGATCTGTGATAAAGTGTTCGTGAGATACTATACATTAGGCAAATTGGAGAGGCGATCTGGAAAAGGATGAAAGGTCGGGTTGTACCCATAATTGGCATAAAAAGGTGAACACTTGGTAGATGTATTTATGGTGTTGTTGTATGAGAATTCAGCATAAAGGAGATAATCAACCCACTTGTTTTGTTGATGAGAACAATATACTCTGAGATATTGCTCCAGGCATTGGTTCACCCTCTCGGTCTGCCCATTAGTCTGGGGATGATAAGCCGTACTAATCCTTTGGGTAATGTCCAGATGTAAACACAGTTGATTCCAAAACTTGGAAGTGAATTGACTCCCCCTATCCGTGGTAATAGTTTTTGGTAAACCATGTAGCTTGAATATATTGGATAAAAAGAGGTCAGCGGTTTGTGAAGCAGTAGGCAGTCCAGGTGATGGGATAAAATGTGCCATCTTTGTCAGATGATCTACTACCACAAGTATAGTGGTGTGATTTGATGATTTAGGGAGATCAACGATGAAATCCATGCCCACTTCTGCCCAGGGTCTTTCCGGCACTGGCAAAGATAAAAGAAATACATAGGGTTTTTGATTTGAGGTTTCGTTTGAATGCAAGTAGGACAGGTTCCTATATAAGTAATTACAGTCTGACATCTTGGGCCACCAAAATGAACGTTGTAGTAGTTGTAATGTCTTTTTTATTCCAGGATGCCCAGTGAGAACTGAATCATGAACCATGTGTAAAATAGCTTCATGTTCAGACGGAGGTACATATAGGAGATTGTTGTGATAATAGAGATTATCGGTTCCTTTCTTCAAGAGGTTCTTTGGTAAAGTGGCATTGTTTGATTGTGCACTTTTCAATTGCTCTTGTATTGTGGAGTTTAAGGCCATGATTGGTCTCTGGGAATGATGGTGCTTGGAGTTGTAGACATTGTTGGTGGAGGGGGTAGTCGAGACAAAGCATCTGCTTTTCCATTACGAGATTCTGGTCAATGAACAATGATATAATGGAATCTAGAAAAATAAAGACTCCAGTGAACTTGTCTAGCTGAGAGGGTGTGGTTAGTTTTTAAATATCCCAGATTTTTATGATCTGTAAATATAATGATAGGTTTTTCGGTTCCTTCCAATAAATGCCTCCAATGTTCTAATCAGGACTTAATCGCTAGCAGCTCTTTTTCCCCAATAGGGTAGTTCAACTCAGATGGTGACATAGCTCTGGAAAAGTATGCTATAGGATGTATTGGAAGATCATGAGATTTTCTCTGTGAGAGAATGGCTCCTACCGCATACTCACTGGCATCTACTTCCAGGATGTATTGGAGATTATGGTCTGGGAAATGTAATATAGGTGCGGTTGTAAAATTTTCTTAAGCAACTTAAATGCCTTTTGAGCTTCATCAGACCAGACAAACTAAGGCCTAGATTTGGAGTTCGGCGGTAAAAGGTCTGTTAACGCTCCGCGGGCTTTTTTCTGGCCGCACCATAAATTTAACTCTGGTATCGAGAGTTCAAACAAATGCTGCGTTAGGCTCCAAAAAAGGAGCGTAGAGCATTTTTACCGCAAATGCAACTCTCGATACCAGAGTTGCTTACGGACGCGGCCGGCCTCAAAAACGTGCTCGTGCACGATTCTCCCATAGGAAACAATGGGGCTGTTTGAGCTGTAAAAAAAACCTAACACCTGCAAAAAAGCAGCGTTCAGCTCCTAACGCAGCCCCATTGTTTCCTATGGGGAAACACTTCCTACGTCTGCACCTAACACTCTAACATGTACCCCGAGTCTAAACACCCCTAACCTTACACTTATTAACCCCTAATCTGCCGCCCCCGCTATCGCTGACCCCTGCATATTTTTTTTAACCCCTAATCTGCCGCTCCGTAAACCGCCGCAACCTACGTTATCCCTATGTACCCCTAATCTGCTACCCCTAACACCGCCGACCCCTATATTATATTTATTAACCCCTAACCTGCCCCCCACAACGTCGCCGACACCTGCCTACACTTATTAACCCCTAATCTGCCGAGCGGACCTGAGCGCTACTATAATAAAGTTATTAACCCCTAATCCGCCTCACTAACCCTATCATAAATAGTATTAACCCCTAATCTGCCCTCCCTAACATCGCCGACACCTAACTTCAATTATTAACCCCTAATCTTCCGATCGGAGCTCACCGCTATTCTAATAAATGGATTAACCCCTAAAGCTAAGTCTAACCCTAACACTAACACCCCCCTAAGTTAAATATAATATTTATCTAACGAAATAAATTAACTCTTATTAAATAACTTATTCCTATTTAAAGCTAAATACTTACCTGTAAAATAAATCCTAATATAGCTACAATATAAATTATAATTATATTATAGCTATTTTAGGATTAATATTTATTTTACAGGCAACTTTGTAATTATTTTAACCAGGTACAATAGCTATTAAATAGTTAAGAACTATTTAATAGTTACCTAGTTAAAATAATAACAAATTTACCTGTAAAATAAATCCTAACCTAAGTTATAATTAAACCTAACACTACCCTATCAATAAAATAATTAAATAAACTACCTACAATTACCTACAATTAACCTAACACTACACTATCAATAAATTAATTAAACACAATTCCTACAAATAAATACAATTAAATAAACTAGCTAAAGTACAAAAAATAAAAAAGAACTAAGTTACAGAAAATAAAAAAATATTTACAAACATAAGAAAAATATTACAACAATTTTAAACTAATTACACCTACTCTAAGCCCCCTAATAAAATAACAAAGCCCCCCAAAATAAAAAATTCCCTACCCTATTCTAAATTAAAAAAGTTACAAGCTCTTTTACCTTACCAGCCCTGAACAGGGCCCTTTGCGGGGCATGCCCCAAGAATTTCAGCTCTTTTGCCTGTAAAAAAAAACATACAATACCCCCCCCCCAACATTACAACCCACCACCCACATACCCCTAATCTAACCCAAACCCCCCTTAAATAAACCTAACACTAATCCCCTGAAGATCTTCCTACCTTGTCTTCACCATCCAGGTATCACCGATCCGTCCTGGCTCCAAGATCTTCATCCAACCCAAGCGGGGGTTGGCGATCCATAATCCGGTCCAGAAGAGGCTCCAAAGTCTTCCTCCTATCCGGCAAGAAGAGGACATCCGGACCGGCAAACATCTTCTCCAAGCGGCATCTTCGATCTTCTTCCATCCGGAGCGAAGCGGCAGGATCCTGAAGACCTCCAGCGCGGAACATCCATCCGGACCGACGACTGAACGACGAATGACTGTTCCTTTAAGGGACGTCATCCAAGATGGCGTCCCTCGAATTCCGATTGGCTGATAGGATTCTATCAGCCAATCGGAATTAAGGTAGGAATTTTCTGATTGGCTGATGGAATCAGCCAATCAGAATCAAGTTCAATCCGATTGGCTGATCCAATCAGCCAATCAGATTGAGCTCGCATTCTATTGGCTGTTCCGATCAGCCAATAGAATGCGAGCTCAATCTGATTGGCTGATTGGATCGGCCAATCGGATTGAACTAGATTCTGATTGGCTGATTCCATCAGCCAATCAGAAAATTCCTACCTTAATTCCGATTGGCTGATAGAATCCTATCAGACAATCGGAATTCGAGGGACGCCATCTTGGATGACGTCCCTTAAAGGAACAGTCATTCGTCGTTCAGTCGTCGGTCCGGATGGATGTTCCGCGCTGGAGGTCTTCAGGATCCTGCCGCTTCGCTCCGGATGGAAGAAGATCGAAGATGCCGCTTGGAGAAGATGTTTGCCGGTCCGGATGTCCTCTTCTTGCCGGATAGGAGGAAGACTTTGGAGCCTCTTCTGGACCGGATTATGGATCGCCAACCCCCGCTTGGGTTGGATGAAGATCTTGGAGCCAGGACGGATCGGTGATACCTGGATGGTGAAGACAAGGTAGGAAGATCTTCAGGGGATTAGTGTTAGGTTTATTTAAGGGGGGTTTGGGGTTAGATTAGGGGTATGTGGGTGGTGGGTTGTAATGTTGGGGGGGGGGGTATTGTATGTTTTTTTTTTACAGGCAAAAGAGCTGAAATTCTTGGGGCATGCCCCGCAAAGGGCCCTGTTCAGGGCTGGTAAGGTAAAAGAGCTTTGAACTTTAGTCATTTAGAATAGGGTAGGGCATTTTTTTTATTTTGGGGGGCTTTGTTATTTTATTAGGGGGCTTAGAGTAGGTGTAATTAGTTTAAAATTGTTGTAATATTTTTCTTATGTTTGTAAATATTTTTTTATTTTCTGTAACTTAGTTCTTTTTTATTTTTTGTACTTTAGCTAGTTATTTAATTGTATTTATTTGTAGGAATTGTGTTTAATTAATTTATTGATAGTGTAGTGTTAGGTTAATTGTAGGTAATTGTAGGTAGTTTATTTAATTATTTTATTGATAGGGTAGTGTTAGGTTTAATTATAACTTAGGTTAGGATTTATTTTACAGGTAAATTTGTTATTATTTTAACTAGGTAACTATTAAATAGTTCTTAACTATTTAATAGCTATTGTACCTGGTTAAAATAATTACAAAGTTGCCTGTAAAATAAATATTAATCCTAAAATAGCTATAATATAATTATAATTTATATTGTAGCTATATTAGGGTTTATTTTACAGGTAAGTATTTAGCTTTAAATAGGAATCATTTATTTAATAAGAGTTAATTAATTTCGTTAGATGTAAATTATATTTAACTTAGGGGGGTGTTAGTGTTAGGGTTAGACTTAGCTTTAGGGGTTAATCCATTTATTAGAATAGCGGTGAGCTCCGGTCGGCAGATTAGGGGTTAATAATTGAAGTTAGGTGTCGGCGATGTTAGGGAGGGCAGATTAGGGGTTAATACTATTTATGATAGGGTTAGTGAGGCGGGTTAGGGGTTAATAACTTTATTATAGTAGCGCTCAGGTCCGCTCGGCAGATTAGGAGTTAATAAGTGTAGGCAGGTGTCGGCGACGTTGTGGGGGGCAGATTAGGGGTTAATAAATATAATATAGGGGTCGGCGGTGTTAGGGGTAGCAGATTAGGGGTACATAGGGATAACGTAGGGTGGCGGCGCTTTGCGGTCGGAAGATTAGGGGTTAATTATTTTAAGTAGCTGGCGGCAACGTTGTGGGGGGCTGGTTAGGGGTTAATAAATATAATACAGGGGTCAGCGGGGTTAGGGGCAGCAGATTAGGGGTACATAAATATAACGTAGGTGGCGGTCGGCAGATTAGGGGTTAAAAAATTTAATCGAGTGTCGGCGATGTGGGGGGGGCCTCGGTTTAGGGGTACATAGGTAGTTTATGGGTGTTAGTGTACTTTAGGGTACAGTAGTTAAGAGCTTTATGAACCGGCGTTAGCCAGAAAGCTCTTAACTCCTGCTATTTTCAGGCGGCTGGAATTTTGTCGTTAGAGCTCTAACGCTCACTTCAGAAAACGACTCTAAATACCAGCGTTAGAAAGATCCCATTGAAAAGATAGGCTACGCAAATGGCGTAGGGGGATCTGCGGTATGGAAAAGTCGCGGCTGAAAAGTGAGCGTTAGACCCTTTAATCACTGACTCAAAATACCAGCGGGCGGCCAAAACCAGCGTTAGGAGCCTCTAACGCTGGTTTTGACGGCTACCGCCGAACTCCAAATCTAGGCCTCAGTGTTTTTTCCTGTTATCCTGGTGAGTGGCTTAACAATAGAAGAGAAACCTTTAATAAATTTGCGGTAGAAATTCGAAAAGCCAATGAATTTCTGAACTAGTTTTTTAGAGGTTGGAACTGGCCATTTTGTTATCACAGATACCTTATTGTCTTCCATTTGGATACCCAAAGGTGTGATTCTATAGCCAAGAAAAGATAATTCAGTGGTGTGAAATATACACTTCTCAGGTTTTGCAAATAGTTGATGTTTCCTTAGTCTGTCTAGGACTGTTTTGACATGTTGGATGTGGGATTCTAGAGACTCTGAGTAAATTAAGATGTCATCGAGGTATATGATCATGAAAATATCAAGTAAATCATGGAAAATATCTTTTACAAAGAATTGAAAAGTTGCAGGGGCATTGCAGAGCCCAAACGGCATGACCTTATATTCAAAGAGGCCGTAGCGGGTCCGAAAAGCGGTTTACCACTCATTACCACTATGAATCCTGAACAAGTTATACGCACCCCTAAGGTCCAATTTAGTGTATATTCTTGCAGAAGATAATCTTTCTATAAGCTCTGGTATAAGAGGCAATGGGTATCTATTTTTCCTAGTTACCTTATTAAGAGCTCTATAGTCAATGATGGGTCTTAACGTCTTATCTTTGTTCCTAACAAAGAACATCCCCGCTCCAGCAGGAGAAGTGGAAGGGGTTATAAAACCCTTCCTAAGGTTTTCATCTAAGTATTCTTTAAGGTCTTTTAATTCTGGCTGTGACAGAGGATAAATGTTACCTACTGGAATAGGAGATCCAGGTATTAATTTGATAGGACAATCGTAGGTCCTGTGAGGCGGAAGCGTTATTCCTTTTTACTAAATACATCATAAAATTCTGCATAACATTTTGGTATATTATTATCTGTGACTAGAGCCAATGTTGCTTGAGAAAGACAATTTTTTCTGCAATAGCTGGAGTTAAAAGTAAGAGAGAGATCAGCCCAATTTACCAGAGGTTGATGTAACTGTAACCCTTTTAAGCCAAAAACTATTGGGAAGAGTGGGGAAGAGGTTATATCAAATTATAGAGATTCAAAATGACCATCTTGTGTTGATACCTTTAATGGAATAGTGTGTATAGTAATGGGACCATGTGATGAACATAAAATGTAGATTAAAAAGCGCAGGGTAAAGACACCAAACTCCTGAAATACCTAGAAAGTCCCTGACATAGGTGTATAAAGTAGACAGAGGTTATCGTTTCGACAGGAGCGCTATAGCTATGGTGTAAACTAAAGTGCAAAATAGTAAACAAACTAATACATTTAATTTTAACCCCTTTTATATACGGAGACGTCCGTTTTTAGTGTACTGTGTTTTTTATTTTGTCATTTTGTTTTGCTGCATTAAATTTTAGGCAGAGCCTTGCTAATAACACTAAGCTTGTCACTTTTTTAGTTAACTTCTTTGGTTATTCATAGTATGCACGAATTACTTTATCACTAAGCATTTTACACTTAAGATATTTCTTATCGCATTTGATGTTTTGACAACGTACCAATGTGTCCCACAAATAATTAAATTTATTAGTTTGTTTACTATTTTGCACTTTAGTTTTACACCATAGCTATAGCGCTCCTGTCTAAACGATAACCTCTGACCATGTGATGAAGGTGTTCCATCAAAAACTCGCAAAACTACTGGAGAAGTTTTTTGAACTTTCGGTATTTTATTTTTCAAGACAACAAAGGTATCAATGAATACACCTGATGCACCAGAATCTATGATGGCATCGACTTTAATCCGGTGATGTTCCCACTGTAAGAGAACAGAAAGACAACAAAAGTGTGAAGTTGGAATATGGGAATTCAAATAAGAATACAGTTGTTGCTTTTTACCTTTATTCGTTTTGGACAATGAGGTGCAGTCTTTTATTCTATGTCCCTTGGAACCACAATATAGGCACAGGTTGTGCAGTCTCCTTCTGGCCTTTTCTTCTGGAGATAGCGGTCCCCCTGACAACTCCAACCTCCATTGGCTCTTCAGATGACTTGAATGTGGGTATAGGGGATGGTGTGTAATGTCTATACCTAACTGTGTCTAAGCTCCCCCTCTCCTTTTTCCTTTCACACAGTCTTCTGTCTATTGATATTGAAAGGGTCATAAGATTCTCTAATGAATCAGGCATCTCAGTGCGAGCTAATTCGTCCTTTATAGCTTCTGACAAGCCTAACCTGTATTGATTTTTTAGCGAGATATTGTTCCATTCACTATCTTTGGCCCAAGTCTTAAATTCTGCAATATAATCTTCAACAGGCTTTTTTAGTTGTTTTAAGGCTCAGAGATAATTTTCTGCAGTAAGTTGTTTTTGTGGGTCATCATAAGGATGTGCCATGGCAGCAAAAAAATTAGTCTATTGAATTAAGGATAGGGTCATTTGTCTCGTAAAAAGAATTAGCCCAAGTCCTAGGTTCAGCACGTTAAAATGAGATAACAGAGAACCTTTTGTTTATCAGTAGGATATGATCTGGGTTTTAGATCAAACAATAAATAGCAGGCATTAGAAAAACTGCGGAATTGGGATCTATCCCCATAGGATTTCTCAGGGGGGCTTAATATAGGGTCAGTGTGAGATTCAGCACCAGTAGGTTTTGCTGACAATGTATCTTTAATGACTGTTCTTAAGGTTTCATTTTGTATCTGTAGTTCTCTTAACTCTTGACCTAATTGGTCAACCCTCTGAGACAAATTGTGAACATGTGTTGCTAGTTCTGCAGGATCCATGTATGGCTTGGTATTATGTAATGGTTTTATGTTTTTTGATATGGATCTGTTTTTGCAGATAAAAAATAAAGAACATATGTCTCAGATATATAATAGGTATTATTTCATATAGATGTTGCTATTAATAATTCTAGCATATTATAGGAAAACATGAAGGATTTATTAGGTAGCATTTATATATTACCAACTCATGTAAGAAGTCTAACAAGCTTATATAAGTAACGAGAACCTCCCAGGCCACAAGTTTGGTAAAGGAAACAATTGTTTACAAAGTATCAAGTATGTATGCAAATGTACTTACACAGGAATTAAGTAGGTTGCTGGGCTTTGAAAAGTAAGAGATCGATCTATGGAGATCCTAATAGTATAGAATGACAACGGATCAAATATAAACTGAGCTATTTACATAACAGGGGTAATATAGAATGGAAGTAAGACCGGGGTACTTACTATTTAAATTACTTTGTAGGTAAAGTGCACTGGTAGGTTATAGAGAGGCTGATTGCAATCCGTGCAGCGTTGTACCAGAAACGGCTGTTTGTAGTTTCTGCAGTGTGTGTCTGAAGCGGCTGCTTGATGTGCGTGCAGCGTCTGTCAGCTAAGAAGGTGTTGTGTCCAAAACGAGGCTGCTGACGAAAACACACAGCGGTGACCAAGAGAGGTGAATTCGGTCTGGTGTTAGGCGGATGCTTACAGCAGATATTGTGGAATCAGATTAAGACTTAGAACTTGCTAAAGGTGAGACTTCAGCCAAAATGTAGCAAGATAAAATAACAGAGATTTCCTCCAAGTTGTAAAGCCAGGTACAATAGTGTAGCTCAGTATACAAACTGAATAACCAGGAATACCAAGCAATTAGGTAGGGGTGAAACAGGAATATATAGGCTGGAGGTAAAAACAAGTACGGCCCCCAATTAAAGGAACAGTCATGACACTTATCCTAATCATAGCATAGTCGAGCTACATTGATAGCACACCCTGTGCTATCATAGAGCTCCACTTGTAATCTAGGACAAAATATATATGACATTTTTGCTTATATAAAAATAAATATAAATATATGAAATTTGGGATTAGGACACTGTCAAAAGTGATCCAATTTACAAACCACCTCTGGTGAAAAATTATATACTGCTTTATTGCAGTAAAAAATATGCGTACCAAAAATATTTGATGAGTCCATGAGTACATTAAATGAGCATTTTAGTTATTAATAATAACTTCAGTAATAATTTGCTTTCTTAATTTGTGGATATACTATATAGCATATCTACTCTATAATTTATAAGAAGTAACATAGTAACATATTAGATGAGGTTGAAAAAAGACAGAAGTCCCATTGAGTTCAACCTATACAAATCAAATATACTTACAAAAAAGCTCCAGTTTAGATTATATTAATCCCACTTAAAGGTGACCCATTAATACAAGCACTCATATCACAAATTCTGTTTCTAGCCAGAAATGTATCCAAACCATTTTTAAATGTATCTAAGGTATTGGCATTCACTACCTCCTTTGGTAATGAGTTCCACAATTGTATTGCTGTTACAATGAAAAAACGTTTCCGTTGCAGGAGATTAAATTTCCTTTCCTCCAGCCTTAAATTGTGACCTCTTGTCACAAACAATTTTCTTGAAATAAATAGAGCTTCAGCCATTTCTGTATATGGGCCTTGGATATATTTATATAAAATAATCATGACCCCTTTCAAGCACCTTTTTTCTAAAGAAAACAGACCCAGTTTCGCTAACCTCTCCATTCCCCTTATTAGATTTGTGGCCCTTTACTGAACTTTTTCTAGGTCTGCATGTTCTTTTTTTTGAGATCGGTCCCCAGAACTGCACTCCATTTTCAAGGTGAGGTCTTGCCAGGGATTTATATAGTGACAGATTTATGCTTTCCTCCCTTGAATCAATTCCTCTTCTAATACATTCTAGTATCTTATTAGCCTTAGAAGCCGCTGCCCTGCATTTTTCACCCATCTTTACCTTGTTATCTAATACTACTCCCAAATCCCTTTCCTCCTCTGTTTGGCTAAGTCTGGTCCCATTTAAATAATACATTGCCTGTTTATGTTTACTTCCCAAAATGTAGGACCTTGCATTTTCCCGTATTAAATCTAATTTTCCATTTACCTGCCTATACTTCTAATTTTTGCAGATCCCCTTGTAAAGAAAGTTCCATCCTGCTCTGACCTAATGACCTTACATAACTTTGTATCAGCTGCAAAAATAGAGATGTCGCTATTTAATCCTTGCTCAAAGTCATGAATAAAAATATTGAAAAGAATAGGGCCCAGTACTGATCCCTGGGGGACTCTACTGATTACCTTTGTCCAATCTGAGAATTATCTATTTACTACTACTCGTTGCTCCATATCTTTTATCCAGTTATTTATCCATGAGCTAACATTTTCAGCTATTCAAGTCGCTTAATTTTGTACATTAATCTCTTATGTGGCACTGTATCAAAAGCCTTTGCAAAATCTAAGTATATCACATCCACTGAATCCCCTTTATCTATATTTTTACTTACTTCCTCATAGAATCTAATTAGATTTTGATCTATTTCTCATAAAACCATGCTGATTTGAACTCATAATCTTGTTTACATGAATAGTGCTCATCAATATAAGCCCATATAATTCCTTCAAGTATCTTCCCACTATTGATGTCAGACTAACTGGTCTATAGCTTCCTGGATCAGCCCGGCTTCCCTTTGAAGAGTGGCACCACATCAGCTTTACGCCAGTCCTGGAGGTACTATGCCTAAGGATAATGATAAGTGATATATTATTTATATGTGTATGTGTGTGTATACATACAATATGTTTAAATGACTATATATTATTATTTTAAATATAAATTAAATTAGAGGAAATGGTTAACTCTGTCTTCTTAAATAAAACAAAATTATCAACAACATTCTATGAAAATAAGTACTGCTTTCTGGTTTCAGACTAAAGCAGAGTAGCTCTTCTTGTCCTTTTATAAAGACAGATCTACTAAGGGAAATGAATATATGAAATAAAACTAACATGAATGTTCTCAGAAATGGTTCTGTATAGAGTATCTGGAGTACCATTTAATTTTCCATCTAAGCTAAAAGAATCCCACAAGAGAATTTTGTTTTACAAGCTCAAATTGTGCTTAGTCTCTGCACAAATGGCAGTAAATCAAAACATGTACATTGTTGATAGAAAATCTATTGACAGAAATCTTTTTTATTATTCCCATTGGTACAACGTTTAGTCTATTTTGGCAGGGTTTAATTCATAATTTCCATTCCTTTCAAAATATGATTCTGCTGTTTTGTTTTTTTTTAAAGCTTCAAGTGTTTCCAATAGGAGAAGTAATAATTTAGATTTTAAAGAAGCAGTGCAATATATATATTTAGAACCATCAGGTTTAGGTACCAAAACAATTGGGCTAGACCAATTACTATGTGATTCTTCTATCACATCTAATTCAAGCATTTTTCTAACCTCTGCTCGTACAGCCATCCTTTTTGCCTCAGGAATCCTGTATGGTTTTAATTTAAGTGTTACTCCAGGCTCAGTAACAATATCATGGGCAATTTCTTGTGTTCTGCCTGGCATATGCGAGAAAACATCCTTATTCCCTCTCCACCATTTCCTTAACTTCCTTTACTTGTTCAGGTGTTAGTTTTGGTAAAATAGTCACTACTTGTTCTGAGACCTTGAGGCTTGAGGCTCAGCCCTGGTATTATCTAACTGGGCTAGTAATGTTTCTCTATCCCTCCATGACTTAAGAAGAGTTATGTGGAATATTTGCTCTTTCCTACGTCGGTCAGGCTGACTAACTTTATAATTCACAGGGCTTATCTTTTCTATAATTTCACAAGGTCCCTGCCAATGAGCCAAAAGCTTACGCTCATCTGTAGGAACCAAAACCATTACCCTGTCACCCTGTTTAAATTGCCTTACAGTAGCACTCTTATTATAATAACATTTTTGAGTATCCTGAGCTTTTTCCATATATTGGCGAACCAGGGGAAAAACATGAGCCATTCGCTCCTGCATTTTCTCTATATGCTGCACCACATTAGTACCTGGTACTCCCTGTTCCTCCCAAGTTTCCTTTAGTATGTCCAACATACCTCTCGGATGTCGATCATACAAAAGTTCAAAAGGAGAAAAACCAGTTGAGCTCTGCGGAATTTCACGGACTGCAAACAATAAGTAAGGAAGCAGTTGATCCCAATCCTTCCAGTCTCTACTAACAACTTTCCTTAACATCCCCTTAAGTGTGCGGTTAAACCTCTCTACTAGCCCATCTGTCTGTGGGTGATATACCGAGGTTTTCAAAGCCTGTATTTTAAATAACAGGCACAACTCTTTCATGAGATGGGAAACGAAAGGAGTACCTTGGTCAGTTAAAATCTCCTTGGGATCCCAACCCATGAAAATACTTGTACCAATTATTTTGCTATATTTTTAGCATTAGCCTTACGTAGTGGAATGGCCTCAGGGTATCGAGTTGCATAATCTACAATAACAAGAACGTATTGGTGACCACAAGCTGATTTCTCCAATGGGCCTACCAAGTCCATCCCAATCCTATCAAATGGTACATCAATAATTGGGAGGGGTATAAGTGAGCCCTTAACTTGGGTTTTGAGGATGACGGTTGGCATTCTGGGCAGGAAACACAATATCTCTTTATTTCTTTGTAAACCCCTGGCCAATAGAACCTCCTCAGGACCCTTTCCTGAGTTTTCTCTACCCCCAGATGTCCACCCAAAAGGTGTGAATGTGCAAAATCTAACACCTTCCTAGGTATGAGAGGAAGGCACAACTAGTTGTTTTATCTCTTGGCCTTCCTCTGATATATCTCGGTACAGAAGGTCATTTTTAACTATAAAATATGGGTATACACTTTTTGTTTGACCTTCTACAGGTGCTCCATTAACCTCTACTACCCTGATCCTTACATGGCGTATCAAGGGTTCATTAGCTTGTTCTCGCCCAAAGCTACTGCTAATAATGTCTAGTTCATTAGGGAACATTTTCAGTAATTTCACTTCCCTGGTCTACTTCAGATTCTGTGCACTGAGTGGCCACGCCTTTATTACTACGTTTTCCCTGCTCATTTAACAAAACTTCATTAAGGGCTTTATTAAATCTGTATTTACTCTTCCTGCGCTCTTTTCTAGATTTACCCCTTTTGGGACTGGATGCATACAAATCAGGGTGAATAAAAGGGGAAAACTTCATGTAGTCTCCTATCCCCTGCTTCAACCTCTGACTCTCCTTGTTTAGCAGTAAGTTTAGACTGTATTAGGGTGTGAAAACTCTGGAAAGTTTCTTCCTATAACCAAGGGACAGGGCAGCCTGGGTACCACTACAGCAGTTATTTGTATTATTTTCCCAAGTATAGAGACACTTATAACAGCAGTAGGATAAGTAAAGGTACACCAATGAATACACAGTACCCCTATTGTCTTATTTTTTTTGCAACTGTGATTGTTCCACTAAATCTCCTGACACTAGAGTTAAGGCACTGCCAGAGTCCACCAAAGCCTCTGTGTCTCTTTTTAAAAGCATACTGATACCCGGAAGGTGTGTATGTTTTCTCCATGCCTGCTAGGCAAATAAGTCCACAAAAGTCTGATGGTTCTTCTCCTAGGGCACATTGCATTGGTTCTGGTAGGTTTGGGCATCCTGTCCTGACATGTCCTTTGGCACCACACTGAAATCAGGTTAAAGGGTTCCTCCCCAAACGATCCACTCTTGGCAAAGTGTGGTTTATCTGATAGCGATCTGCTGGTTCAGCTTCAGTCCTCATCCTTTTTGTTTCCTGGCCTCTGGGTCCTAAAAGTCTTTTGTTGTCTCAGAGATTCTGAAACAAATTTAGATGGCATAGGACAGGCTTTCTCAAGGTCCCCTGGCAGCAAGGTATCTTTCCACTTGAGCTACCATAGAATCATATGTAGTGGGGTTTCCTTGTCCTACCCACTCACGGAGGCCACGGGGCAATTCTCGCAAGAATCTGTCAAGTACTAGCATTTCAACAATTGTGCAGGACTTTTAGGCCTCTGGTCTAAGCCATTTTCGTGCCAGATGTATTAAGTCAAACATCTGAGACCTGGGAGCTTTCCCCATGTTGAAATGCCAGTTATAGAATACGCTGGGCTCTCACTGTACATGTTACACCCCATTCTAGGCAAGAATTTCAGCTTTTAACCGTATATAGTCTCTAGCAGCTTCTTCTTCCAAGTCATAATAAGCCTTTTGGGCTTCCACCGAGGAGAAAAGGAGCAATGATTCCTGCCCATTGGTCTTGTGGCCAGGCTTCCCATATAGCTGTGCGTTCAAATGCCTCCGACGTCATTTTCTGTAAGCAGCCGCTTGCCCCGTATCCTATTCACACCTTCTGCTTGCATAGGTGCTCCCTAAGGCAGTAATATGATGCACAACATCATAAAGCATGGCATGATCCTGTTTTTGGGCCTCAGCTAGGGTCCCAATTTATAAGCTAAAAGTCTGTTACACTCTTGCTGAGCTGTAACTGATGCTGCAGTCTGACGATTAGGTCTCTTGTTGTATAGATGCACCCTGCAACAGGGCCTGATACTGATAATATAAATTTTTCTGGTGCCACCACAAAGAAAAACCCAGAAAGGGAGCAGTATACCAACCGAAAATCAACAAGTAGTCCCCTTACTCCTAGAATGAAATCAGAGGGATTCAAGAAAAACAAAAAGAGGCAGAGAGGATGCAGAGGAGGAAAGGGAAAAAGGAAGGCAAATGATAAGATCCCTAGATCGCAAAATCTAGATGTTGAAAAAGATACTAGTTTGGAGACAAAACTTTCAAATTGAATTCTTTCAACTGAGGAAATAAATATTTTAAATAAAGGGTTATCTTTTGCCCCTACTAAGGTTTGAAATTTTTATTGATTTAAAATAAATATATTAGAAAACTCACTTTAAAACGGCCACTTTGAAAACATAGAAAAGATGTTCAAAAGACTAACTGATTGGGATATACAGTCATTGACAGATTTGGACCTTGAAGGCACTAATCACCGTCCAGGAATTAAACATGCATTCAGAGAGAAATAATGATGAAAAAAACAACATTATCATATGCTGCACATACTACGTTTAAACCAATTTCAACTTATTGCCCAGTACAATCAAAGGGGAATTTTATACCTGTGTATTACAATTTAGTAATGGAAGATTTAGATAAATTCTGTAAAATTATAGAATTAAGAAAGATAAGTTGAATACAAAAGAAAAATTAATTTTAAAAGATTTACAGGAAGACCCCTCAATTGTCTTTAGGAGAGGCTGATAAGGGAGGGGGGGATATTTATACAAGAAAACATTGATTATGTGACAGAAGTATTATGTCTACTTGAGGATCAGGCAACATATTAAAAAATTAAAGGAGATCCGACAAAAACTTTTCTTAACGAATATTCAGTATTAATTTTTATTGCGAAATCAAGTAATTTAATAAATGAAAATGAACTTTTTTTTTTTTTTAAATGAAAATCCATCAATAGCCATTTTTTATCATTTGCCTAAAGTGCATAAAAATAAGGAAAAGCCACCGGGGGAGACCTATAGTGTCCGGTATAAATTGTTTAACATCAAATTTATCAGAAGTCATAGACACCTTTTTACAACCGCTGGTCCCGTTATTAAAATCCTATCTAAAAGATTCCACGGATACAATAAACAAAATAACAAATATTAGATGGGAATCAAGTTACATGTGGACTACCTTAGATGTTAGTGCACTTTATACCAGTATGCCACATTATAAAGGTATGGAGGCTATGACATTTTGGTTTAATAAACTAATGGATATAGAACCTGATAAAAAAACATTTTTTTAAAAATTTTTTTTAACATTTCTTTATTCCAACAGTATATGAAAACAATCAGTAGAGATGACACAGAAAACAGAAATAATATTAGACATTTCACATATACATTTTTTTTTTACACCACGCAGGATGTCTTTATGTAGATCAAATCATAACATATACCTCAATATAATTCTAAGCAGAAGACCGACCATATACAGAAGAAAGAAATCAATAAAAAAAGAAAACCGACAGAACACATTGCTAGATCTCATCCTGCTCTAATCACATTATGATCTAATCTAATAATGATCTTTCTTTCCTTTCTTTTTACCCTTCTTCCCTTTATCTCTCTTTTATTTTTCTTTTCTCTAAATCCCACACATACTGTTGGAGTATTTTATATCTCATACACCCACCATCGCTAAAACAAAAACAAAACAGCAACAGTAGCAACAACATAAACACAAACATACAGAAAAAAAAAAAAAGAATCCACAGACCAACCCACCGCTTCCTCTCTCAACCCAGTCCCCTAACCCCCCCCCCCCCCCCCCCGACTACCCTTTCTTATGTCTGGAAGACACTAATTCCATTCAGCTGGGAAAACATTCCATAAAATGAAATGTTCAAAGTATTCTGTTTTATGGTAGTGAGATGTTAGTGAAAATTGTATTGATATAGGATAAGATAAATTGACCCTCAGCCATTTTAAGAAAAAAGCCTTAATTGTTTTTATTATGAATGGGAGATATGATAATTTGTTCAAAAAGTATTTGATAGTGCATGCATTGTATAACATTCTCTATTGATGGGGATGCTTTATTTTTCCAGTTCTTCAAAATCAGACTACGACCCACCATAATTGCAGTGTTTATTAAGTTATTATTTTCTCCATTTGGATTTTCTATTAAAAGAAAAAAAATATCTCTGGATTTAAGCTTCAACCTACTTTCTAATTTATGATTGAGCCAATATTCTACTTTAACCCAGAATTGCAGAATCTTAGGGCAGGACCCAAAAACAGTGTGTTAGATATGCCGCTGAATTCTTACATTTCAAACAATAAGTAACTCCATTCCGATTCCATTTACTCATTTTTGATGGTGTAATATAAGCTTTGTTAAGTAACTTTATATGAGACTCTTTCCAAGCATATGCATTCTGGGATCCATTTGTAACTTGTTCTAATTGTATCTATAGTCACGTCACCATATCTCATTTTCCATAATTCTATTAACCTATCTAAGACTAATTGCCCCTTGTTTTGCCAACATGATTTTATATAGTACAGATATGTTATGATTTCCCGCTTTGTATATTATTATATATGAACGCGATTTTAGTCCCTTCCAGTGCTTCCATATTATGGGGGGTAAGTTATCAAGCCGTCAACCTCAAATACGCTGGAATTCCGCAGCGTATTTGTGGCGAGGCTGATTCGCCTTAGTTATCAAAGGCTAGAGACCGGCAAAAGTAGAATTTTGTGACGTAAACTTCGATCCACCGGGACTCAGTCCGACACAGATCGATTCTTACGTCACTCCAGATGTTCCGCACACCAAGTGCGGCACAATCTCACTACTTTTGCTAGTTATCAAATGACTAGCAGGTACGCTCGGCACTTTTACGGCCCAGCGTACCTGGTTTTCAAACCGCCACCCCTGGAGGTGGCGGATCCCATAGGAATCAATGGGAGTCTGACCATAGCGAAAGTACAAGTTCGCTGCTGTCAGACATCCCATTGATTCCTATGGGAGATGTCTGCACCTAACACCCTAACATGTACCCCGAGTCTAAAACACCCACTAATCTGTCCCCCCTACACCGCTGCAACTAAATAAAGTTATTACCCCCTAAACCGCCGCAAGCTACTCTATACATATTAACCCCTAAACCGCCGCTCCCGGAGCCCACCGCAACTATAATGAATGTCTTAACCCCTAAACCGCCGCTCACGGAGCCCACCGCCACTTACATTATACCTAGTAACCCCTATCCTGCCCCCCCTATACCGCCGCCTTCTATAATAAAGATATTAACCCCTATCCTGCCAATCCCGCACCTCGCCGCAACTAAATAAATAGTTTAACCCCCTAAACTGCCGCTCCCGGGACCCCCGCAACCGATATTACATTTATTAACCCCTATCCTGCCCCCCTACAAACGTCGCCACCTATAATAAAATTTTTTAACCCCTATCCTGCCCCCCACTACACCGCCGCCACTGTAATAAAATTATTAACCCTAAACCTAAGTCTAACCCTAACGCCCCCCTAACTTAAATATTAATTAAAAAAATCTAAATAATATTTCTCTTATTAACTAAGGGGCCTAGATTTGGAGGTTGGCGGTAGCCGTGAAAACCAGCGTTAGAGGCTGGTTTTAGGCTACCGCCGGTATTTAGATTCAGTCAAAAAAGGGTCTAACGCTCACTTTTCAGCAGCGACTTTTCCATACCGCAGATCCCCTTACGTCAATTGCGTATCCTATCTTTTCAATGGGATCTTTCTAACTCCGGTATTTAGAGTCCGTGGCTGAAGTGAGCGTTAGAAATCTAACGACAAAACTCCAGCCGCAGAAAAAAGTCAGTAGTTAAGAGCTTTCTGGGCTAACGCCGGTTCATAAAGCTCTTAACTACTGTGCCCTAAAGTACACTAACACCCATAAACTACCTATGTATCCCTAAACCGAGGTCCCCCCACATCGCCGACACTCGATTAAATTTTTTAACCCCTAATCTGCTGACTGCCACCTACGTTATCCTTATGTACCCCTAATCTGCTGCCCCTCACACCGCCGACCCTATATTATATTTATTAACCCCTAATCTGCCCCCCACAACGTCGCCACCAGCTACCTACACTTATTAACCCCTAATCTGCCCGTCCGCACGCCGCAGCCAGCTACATTATAGCTATGTACCCCTAATCTGCTGCCCTAACATCGCCGACCCATATATTATATTTATTAACCCCTAAACCTGCCCCCCACAATGTCGCCCGCCACCTTACCTACAATAATTAACCCCTAATCTGCCGACCGCAAAGAGCCGCCACCTACATTATAGCTATGTACCCCTAATCTGCTGCCCTAACACCGCCGACCCCTATATTATATTTTTAACCCCCTAATCTGCCCTCCCTAACATCGCGACACCTAACTTCAATTATTAACCCCTAATCTGCCGACCGAATCTCGCCGCTACTGTAATAAAATGTATTAACCCCTAAAGCTAAGTCTAACCCTAACACTAACACCCCCCCTAAGTTAAATATAATTTAAATCTAACGAAATAAATTAACTCTTATAAATAAATTATTCCTATTTAAAACTAAATACTTACCTGTAAAATAAACCCTAATATAGCTACAATATAAATCATAATTATATTATAGCTATTTTAGGATTTATATTTATTTTACAGGTAACTTTGTATTTATTTTAACCAGGTACAATAGCTATTAAATAGTTAAGAACTATATAATAGCTAAAATAGTTAAAATAATTACAAATTTACCTGTAAAATAATCCTAACCTAAATTACAATTAAACCTAACACTACACTATCAATAAATTAATTAAATACAATACCTACAATTACCTACAATTAAACCTAACACTACACTATCAATAAATTAATTAAATACAATACCTACAAATAACTACAATGAAATAATAAACTAAAGTACAAAAAATAAAAAAGAACTAAGTTACAAAAAATAAAAAATATTTACAAACATAAGAAAATATTACAACAATTTTAAACTAATTACACCTACTCTAAGCCCCATAATAAAATAACAAAGCCCCCCAAAATAAAAAATGCCCTATCCTATTCTAAATTTAAAAAGTTCAAAGCTCTTTTACCTTACCAGCCCTGAACAGGGCCCTTTGCGGGGCATGCCCCAAAAGAATTCAGCTCTTTTGCCTGTAAAAAAAAACCATACACTACCCCCCCCCCAACATTACAACCCACCACCCACATACCCCTAATCTAACCCAAACCCCCCTTAAATAAACCTGACACTAAGCCCCTGAAGATCTTCCTACCTTATCTTCACCTCACCGGGTATCACCGATCGGTCCTGGCTCCAAAATCTTCATCTAAGCCCAAGCGGGGGCTAGACATCCATCATCCGACGGCTGAAGAAGTCCAGAAGAGGCTCCAAACTCTTCATCCTATCCGGGAAGAAGAGTAGATCCGGACCGGCAACCATCATCTTCCAAGCGGCATCTTCTATCTTCATCCGATGAGGACCGGCTCCATCTTGAAGACCTCCACCGCGGACCCAATCTTCTTCCGACGACGACTTCCCGACAATGACGGTTCCTTTAAGGGACGTCATCCAAGATGGCGTCCCTCGAATTCCGATTGGTTGATAGGATTCTATCAGCCAATCGGAATTAAGGTAGGAAAATTCTGATTGGCTGATGGAATCAGCCAATCAGAATCAAGTTCAATCCGATTGGCTGATTCAATCAGCCAATCAGATTGAGCTTGCATTCTATTGGCTGATCGGAACAGCCATTAGAATGCGAGTTCAATCTGATTGGCTGATTGAATCAGCCAATCGGATTGAACTTGATTCTGATTGGCTGATTCCATCAGCCAATCAGAATATTCCTACCTTAATTCCGATTGGCTGATAGAATCCTATCAGCCATCGGAATTCGAGGGACGCCATCTTGGATGACGTCATTTAAAGGAACCGTCATTCGTCGTCTAGTCATCGGTTGAAGAGGATGTTCCTCTTACGGCTTGGAAAGAAGATGGTTCCGCTCCGCTCCAGAAGAAAGAAGATTGAAGATGCGGCTTGATAGAAGACTTCATCCAGATGATTGGACTTCCGACTTCATCCCGAGGATGGATTTCTTCAGTCACCGCTTGGATCCAGACTTCAGCCCGAGGATGGACGTCACTCTTCAGCCCCCCACTTGGGCTTGGATCAACACCTCCGAGGCTTGGATCAAGACTTCCGAGGATGGATTCGGTGAACCTGGTATGGTGAAGATAAGGTAGGAAGATCTTCAGGGGGCTTAGTGTTAGGTTTATTTAAGGGGGTTTGGGTTAGATTAGGGGTATGTGGGTGGGTGGGTTGTAAAGTTTGGGGGGGGGGTATTGTATGTGTTTTTTTACAGGCAAAAGAGCTGAATTTCTTGGGGCATGCCCCGCAAAGGGGCCCTGTTCAGGGCTGGTAAGGTAAAAAGAGCTTTGAACTTTTGTAATTTAGAATAGGGGTAGGGCATTTTTTTATTTTGGGGGCTTTGTTATTTTATTAGGGGGCTTAGAGTAGGTGTAATTAGTTTTAAAATTGTTGTAATATTTTTCTAATGTTTGTAAATATTTTTTTATTTTTTGTAACTTAGTTCTTTTTTATTTTTTGTACTTTAGTTAGTTTATTTAATTGTATTTATTTGTAGATATTGTATTTAATTAATTTATTGATAGGTGTAGTGTTAGGTTTAATTGTAGGTAATTGTAGGTATTTTATTTAATTAATTTATTGATAGTGTAGTGTTAGGTTTAATTGTAACTTAGGTTAGGATTTATTTTTACAGGTAAATTTGTAATTATTTTAACTAAATAGCTATTAAATAGTTAAGAACTATTTAATAGCTAGTGTACCTGGTTAAAATAAATACAAAGTTACCTGTAAAATAAATATTAATCCTAAAATAGCTATAATATAATTATAATTTATATTGTAGCTATATTAGGATTTATTTTACAGGTAAGTATTTAGCTTTAAATAGGAATAATTTATTAATAAGAGTTAATTAATTTCATTAGATTTAAATTATATTTAAGTTAGGGGGGTGTTAGTGTTAGGGTTAGACTTAGCTTTAGGGGTTAATACATTTATTAGAATAGCGGTGAGCTCCAGTCGGCAGATTAGGGGGTTAATGTTTGAAGTTAGGTGTCGGCGATGTTAGGGAGGGCAGATTAGGGGTTAATACTATTTATTATAGGGTTAGTGAGGCGGATTAGGGGTTAATAACTTTATTATAATAGCGGTGCGGTCCGGGTCGGCAGATTAGGGGTTAATAAGTGTAGACAGGTGGAGGCGACGTTGTGGGGGGCAGATTATGGGGTTAATAAATATAATATAGGGGTCGGCGGTGTTAGGGGCAGCAGATTAGGGGTACATAGGGATAATGTAAGTAGCGGCTGTTTACGGAGCGGCAGATTAGGGGTTAATAATAATATGCAGGGGTCAGCGATAGCGGGGGGCGGCAGAATAGGGGTTAATAAGTGTAAGATTAGGGGTGTTTAGACTCGGGGTACATGTTAGGGTGTTAGGTGCAGACGTAGGAAGTGTTTCCCCATAGACAACAATGGGGCTGCGTTAGGAGCTGAACGCGGCTTTTTTGCAGGTGTTAGGTTTTTTTTCAGCTCAAACTGCCCCATTGTTTCCTATGGGGGAATCATGCACAAGCACGTTTTTGAGGCTGGCCGCGTCCGTAAGCAACTCTGGTATCGAGAGTTGAAGTTGCGTTAAATATGCTATACGCTCCTTTTTTGGAGCCTAAGCGCAGCCATTCTGTGGACTCTCATACCAGAGTTATTTTAAAGGTGCGGCCAGAAAAAAGCCAGCGTTAGCTACGCGGGTCGTTACCAACAAAACTCTAAATCTAGCCGTAAGTTAATCCTATTTAAAACTAAATACTTACCTTTAAAATAAACCCTATTATAGCTACAATATAAATAATAATTATATTGTAGCTATCTTTAGGATTTTTTTTTATTTTACAGGTAACTTTCAATTTATTTTAACTAGGTACAATAGCTATTAAATAGTTATTAACTATTTAATAGCTTACCTAGCTAAAATAAAGAGAAATGTACCTGTAAACTAAAAACTAACCTAAGTTACAATTACACCTAACACTACACTATACTTTAATAAATTATTCTATTTAAAACTAAATACTTACCTGTAAAATAAACCCTAAGATAGCTACAATATAATTAATAATTACATTGTAGCTATCTTAGGATTTATATTTATTTTAGCTAGTTAGAATGGTTATTAAATAGTTATTAACTATTTAATAACTACCTAGCTAAAAGAAATACAAAATTACCTGTAAAATAAAACCTAACCTAAGTTACAATTAAACCTAACACTACACTATCATTAAAATAAATTAAATAAACTACCAACAAATAACTACAATTAAATACAATTACATAAAACTAACTAAAGAACAAAAAATAAAAAAAGCTAAGTTACAAAAAATAAAAAAAATAAGTTACAAACATTTAAAAAAATATTACAACAATTTTAAGCTACTTACACCTAATCTAAGCCCCCTAATAAAATAACAAACCCCCCCAAAATAAAAAAATGCCCTACCCTATTTCTACATTAAAAAAGTTCAAAGCTCTTTTACCTTACCAGCCCTTAAAAGGGCCTTTTGTGGGGGCATGCCCCAAAGAGTTCAGCTCTTTTGCCTGTTAAAGAAAAATACAACCCCCCCCCAACATTAAAACCCACCACCCACATACCCCTAATCTAACCCAAACCCCCCTTAAAATAACCTACACTAATCCCCTGAAGATCATCCTACCTTTAGTCGTCTGTTCACTCAACCGAGCCACCGATGGAACTGAAGAGGGACATCCGGACCGGCAGAAGTGATCATCCAAGGGGGCGCTGAAGAAATCTTCCATCCCGATGAAGTGATCCTTCAAGCGGCGCTGAAGAAATCTTCCATCCGGGCGATGTCATCTTTCAAGAGGCGCTGAAGAAGTCTTCTATCCGGGTTGAGGTCATCTTCGAAGCCGGGTCTTGAATCTTCATCCCGCCGATGCGGAACATCCTTCTTTCCCGACAGACTACCGACAAATGAAGGCTCTTTAAGGGACGTCATCCAAGATGGCGTCCCTTCAATTCCGATTGGCTGATAGGATTCTATCAGCCAATCGGAATGAAGGTAGGAAAAATCTGATTGGCTGATTGAATCAGCCAATCAGATTCAAGTTCAATCCGATTAGCTGATCCAAGCAGCCAATCAGATTGAGCTTGCATTCTATTGGCTGTTCCGATCAGCCAATAGAATGCGAGCTCAATCTGATTGGCTACCTAGCTAAAATACTTACAAAATTATCTGTAAAATAAATCCTAACCTAAGTTACAATTAAACCTAACACTACACTATC
This sequence comes from Bombina bombina, assembly GCF_027579735.1. Lineage (NCBI taxonomy): Eukaryota > Metazoa > Chordata > Amphibia > Anura > Bombinatoridae > Bombina > Bombina bombina. Next base: position 294,591,047 of record NC_069503.1, on the reverse strand, counting down.
ATTAAATTAATTAAATAAATTAACTACAATTATATAAAATTAAAATAAATTAAATAAACTAAACTATAGTACAAAAAAAAACACTAAATTACAGAAAATAAAAAAGAATTACAAGAAGTTTAAACTAATTACACCTAATCTAAGCACCCTAATAAAATAATAAAGCCCCCCAAAATAAATAAAATGCCCTACCCTATTCTAAATTACAAAGTAACCAGCTCTTTTACCAGCCCTTGAAAGGGCTTTTTGCGGGGCATTACAGAAAATAAAAAAATATTACAAGAATTTTAAACTAATTACAACTAATCTAAGCCCCCTAATAAAATTAAAAAAATAAATAAATAATAAAAGTCCCTACCCTATTCTACATTACAAAGTAATCAGCTCTTTTACCAGCCCTTAAAAGGGCTTTTTGCGGGGCATGCCCCAAAGTAATGAGCTCTTTTACCTGTAAAAAAAAATACAAACCCCCCAACATTAAAACCCACCACCCACATACACCTACTCTAACCCACCCAAACCCCCCTAAAAAAACCTAACACTAACCCCCGAAAGATCACCCTACCTTGAGCCGTCTTCACCCAACCGGGCCGAAATCTTCATCCAAGTGGCACAGAAGAGGTCCTCCATCCAGCAGTCCTTCATCCAGGCGGCGTCTTCAATCTTCATCCATCCGGAGCGGAGCCATCTTCCAAGGAGCCGACGCAGTGAATGACGGTTGATCGGAACAGCCAATAGAATTCGAGCTCAATCCGATTGGCTGACGTCCCTTAAAGGAACCGTCATTCGTCGTTCAGTCGTCGGTTGAAGAGGATGGCTCTGCGTCAGCTCCTTGGAAGATGGCTGCGCTCCGCTCCGGATGGATGAAGATTGAAGACGCCGCCTGGATGAAGACTTCTGCTGGATGGAGGACCTCTTCTGTGCCACTTGGATGAAGATTTCGGCCCAGTTGGGTGAAGACGGCTCAAGGTAGGGTGATCTTCAGGGGGTTAGTGTTAGGTTTTTTTAAGGGGGGTTTGGGTGGGTTAGAGTAGGGGTATGTGGGTGGTGGGTTTGAATGTTGTATTTTTTTTTTTTACAGGTAAAAGAGCTGATTACTTTGGGGCATGCCCCGCAAAAAGCCCTTTTAAGGGCTGGTAAAAGAGCTGATTACTTTGTAATGTAGAATAGGGTAGGGACTTTTATTATTTTGGTTTTTTTTATTTTATTAGGGTGCTTAGATTAGTTGTAATTAGTTTAAAATTCTTGTAATATTTTTTTATTTTCTGTAATGCCCCGCAAAAAGCCCTTTCAAGGGCTGGTAAAAGAGCTGGTTACTTTGTAATTTAGAATAGGGTAGGGCATTTAGGTAGGGACTTTTATTATTTTGGGGGGCTTTATTATTTTATTAGGGGGCTTAGATTAGGTGTAATTAGTTTAAACTTCTTGTAATTCTTTTTTATTTTCTGTAATTTAGTGTTTGGGTTTTTTGTACTATAGTTTAGTTTATTTAATTTAATTTAATTTTAGGTAATTGTAGTTAATTTATTTAATTAATTAATTTAATGATAGTGTAGTGTTAGGTTTAATTGTAACTTAGGTTAGGATTTATTTTACAGGTAATTTTGTAAGTATTTTAGCTAGGTACTTATTAAATAAAAAACAAAGCAAGCGGTGCTTACCCCCAGGCAGTATGATGGGCTGCTGTCTTCAGCGATCCTGTACAGCGCGTCTTCAGCGTGTGCACTGTTCACACTCCTACGGATGCCGATAGGAGCCAGATCCAGACGTCTCGGTCCAATGACGTCAGCAAACTTGAGACATACAAAGAGAAGACCGGCTAACCATCCGCAAATAAATCAAAGTAATAAGGTAAGATGCAAAAAAAGGGGGTTTATTTCACAGGTACAAACAGTGCATTAAAAGCAAAAAAGGGCATGCAGAAAAAAAGCACCAAACGGACATACTCCGTAGGTTACAATACAGTAACAAACATACGCGTTTCGTGAGGGACTGCCTCACTTGTTCACTGCTTAAACTGTGTACTGGTCTGTAAAACCTATATAGAGAGGTATCTATGTTAATTGAACAGGTGTGTTTCCATTAAATACTTAACTACTATGTAAACTTTTTAACCCCTCATATATACAGGCTGCGAATAGACAGTGTTAGCACAGGATTGTAATGTTATACAATTACATTGTGGTAGAGATATAGTAAATACAATATAGACTGTTATATATGTAAACTCATATTGTGCATTATAAACTGAAAAATTCTTACCACAAAATAAAGTATATTGAGACAACAAAAAATAATCAAGAAAAATGAAAAAATGAAAAAAGTCTCATTATTTAAAATGCCAGGATGAAGTGCATTATACAAACAGATTAACGTCTTGACTCAATATTTAGAACCAGAAGGTGTCCTAGTGTTCATGTTAAAAATCCACCTGACCTCCTTCTTACTTAGCTGATACTCCCTGTCCCCCCCTCTCTTAGCGAAGGGCACATGATAATTGCCTGAAAAAATGCTAGGGAAGAATCCCCCTTGATGGTCAAATTTAAAATTGAGGCCACTGAGGTAAAGATATCTGGGTCATTTATGTCTCTGATGTGTTCCAATACTCTATCCCTCAACCTTCTTTTTGTCTTTCCTAAGTATTGGACCCTGGCAGCCTTTACATGTCATGAGATACACTATATGTGTTGAATTACAATATTAAGATTAATATCTAATTGTGTATTCTTTCCCTGTGCTTAGATGATTGAAAGGCATTCCCTTCCGTAATATGATCACAGATTATGCACCTAGTGCCTCTACACTTAAAACAGCCTGATCTAGTTGGTAGCCCAAGTGCCTCTCTTTTAATTTCTGGTAAAAAAGAAGGGATACATAATTTTGAATGCTTTTAGCCTTTCTGGACACAAATTTTAACACCGCTAGAGATCACTTTCTCCAGAAACAGGGTCAGTTTGTAAAATAGGGAGACTTTCTTGTTACAATGTCACAAATTTTTCTGTACTCTAAGCTATATGAGTACTGAAGACCACCTTATTAGGCAAATTTAAGGTACTAGAAGATAATTTACATCCCTCTTGTACTGCAGAAGGGACTCACGTGGCATGCTATCTAACAATTTGTCTAGTTTTTGACAATAAATGGTTATTGTATCCCCTATTTTTGAAGTCTACTGCACAGATCCTCACTCTGCTTTTTATATAGTGTTTCGCTAGAGCAGATTCTCTTTGCCCTAATGAATTGACCCTTAGGGATAGCTTTGAGTAACATGTTGAGGATGACAAGATCTATAGTTAAGAATGGTATTACCACTTGTCGGTTTTCTATGTAAATCTGTCACAATCAACCCATTCTCAACTGATACTTCAATATCCAAAAACTCAATCCTTGTTGTATTCTGGTATCCAACAAAGCTCAAATTAAGATCATTGCAATTTTAAATACTCCATAAATTTAGATGCCGACTCCCTCATCTCCATCCCACACCAATAGCAGGTCATCAATATAACGTCCAAAATAAATTATATGTTTCTTAAAGGGGTTACTATCTGCATAGACATGGAGCAGCTCCCACCATCCCATATAGAGATTGGCATAGGAGGGGGCGAATTTCGCCCCCATAGCTGTTCCACGCCTCTGCAGATAGTAAGACCCCTCAAACAAAAAATAATTATGGGTTAGTAAAAACTCCAAAGTCCAAATTATAAAATGTTTAAGATCCTCTGAGAAACCTGACATTCTGTCCAAAATATTAGAAACTGATATAAGACCTGCCTGGTGTGGGATGGAGGTGTAAAGTGAGGCCACATCCACTGTAATAAATCTATAAGTAGATTTCCAATTGATATTTTGTAGGGCACTAAGAACTTGTGTAGAGTCCCTAATATAACTTGTTAATTGGGCCACTAGAGGTTGTAGAAAGGTATCTATCAGTACTCCAGAAATGATGGGCCTACCAGGAGGATGTGTCGCATTTTTATGCAGTTTAGGAAGAAAATAAAAAATGGGTACATTAGGATTTTTAATTAAAAACTGTTCAAGTTTTCTTTCAGCTATTACTCCTATGGACTGGCCCTGATGTAGAATTTTTTCAAGTTTCAATCTAAACTTTGCTGTTGGGTTAGAATCTAATTTACAGTATACCTCTGCATCCCTCAACTGACGTTTAGCCTCAAACAAGTAATATTCCCTGTCCATGACGACCACATTGCATCCTTTGTCTGATAATTTTATGACGATAGTGTCATTAGCTTGCAGAGATTTTATTGCTTTACTAATTGATTGCTATTCAAATTACTCTTATTTTTACTCTTGTTTTTTGGAGAGGAATATTTTTTTGATCATTTTCTATCCTTTGTGCAAGGGACTTTAGTTTGTTTTCAATTGTTCTCTGAAATACATCAAATATTTTTGCCCCTTGCATGCACAGGATAGAAAGAGCTTTTGCTCACTCCAGACAATTCAGGACATCTTTTTGTTGCAATTGACCCTCGTTCTCACCCTCCTGTATAAGGCCAACTAGCTCATTAATAGTACAATGGTCATTAAAATCTAAAGCAGTGTTAGGTATAGTTAATTCATTACTAGTTCTCTCCTGCCTATCTACATCACTCTCAGGTTCATTATCACAAAAAAATGCTTTTTAATACCAACTTTCTTACACAAACTATTTATATCTAAAATAGTGTAAAAAAGATTAAGTGTGTAGTGGGGGAAAAATTTAAACCCATACCCAAAACTTCTAACTCAGAATCATTTAATTGATATTGTGAGAGATTTACCACATTTTTGAAATGTACTTTCTGATTTGGGTCCGATTGGTCCTCATGTGTATCTCTTTGATTCCTTTCCTTTTTCTACCCCTACTACCTCTCCTTGTTTTTTTCTTTTTTGTTTTGCTCCTGAGCTTGCTCGTTTTTTGAAGGCTCTAAGGGATCTGTAGGTATATCAAGGGCTGAGGCAGTATCTATCTGACTCTATCCCTTCCTCATTAGAATCAATATCAGTTGTATCCACCTCATACTCAGTTTCTAAAAACCTCACATGTTTTTTGGCCTTGTTATCATTATTTTTTCTGCTAAACAAAAAGGTCTTTTTATCATTAGAATTTCTAAATGTTGTCTGAGTCCATCTGTACACTCTATTTGCTTCATAGTCCCTTTTGTCACGGGATAACTTGGTTTTTTTTAAAATCCCAGAGGTTCTTTTGAGAATTTCAACATATTGGCCTCAAACTTCATGTCGTATTCTTTAAACACAGGGTCTGCTTGTAGTAATTGTAAGTCAGTTTGTGTGGCTTTAATTAGATTAATTATTTCCAACATTTCTTGTTTTTTGAATTCCACAAGTAAATCAATCAAAGCAAGGAAACAGTCATTAAGGATTTTGTTCCATTTAGAAATAAAGACAGGATCATTCACTAGAAAAGATGGAAATTTTCTGATCCTTAAACCCCTTGGAATTCGTTGGTATTTTTTTATATATCATATATATATATATATATATATCTCTACCACAATGTAATTGTATAACATTACAATCCTGTGCTAACACTGTCTATTGCAGCCTGTATATATGAGGGGTTAAAAAGTTTACATAGTAGTTTAAGTATTTAATGGAACACACCTGTTCAATTAACATAGATACCTCTCTATATAGGTTTACAGACCAGTACACAGTTTAAGCAGTGAACAAGTGAGGCAGTCCCTCACGAAACGCGTATGTTTGTTACTGTATTGTAACCTACGGAGTAATGTCCGTTTGGTGCTTTTTTTCTGCATGCCCTTTTTTGCTTTTAATGCACTGTTTGTACCTGTGAAATAAACCCCCTTTTTTGCATCTTACCTATTACTTTGGATTTATTTGCGGATGGTTAGCCGGTCTTCTCTTTGTATGTCTCTACTTATTAAATAGTTAATAACTATTTAATAACTATTGTACCTAGTTAAAATAAATACAAAGTTGCCTGTAAAATTAAAATAAATCCTAAAATAGCTACAATATAATTATTAGTTATATTGTAGCTATCTTAGGGTTTATTTTACAGGTAAGTATTTAGTTTTAAATAGGATTAATTTAGTTAATACGAGTAATATTATTTAGATTTATTAAAATAATATTTAAGTTAGGGGGGCTAGGGTTAGTGTTAGACTTAGGTTTAGGGGTTAATCATTTTAATATAGGTGGCGGTGGTATAGGGGGGGCAGGATAGGGGTTAATAACTTTAATATAGGTGGCGGCAGGGTCCGGGAGCAGCGGTTTAGGGGTTAAACAATTTATTTAGTTGCGGCAGGATCCAAAGGATAGGGGTTAATAAGTTTATGTAGGTGGCGGCAGTATAGGGGGAGGCAGATTAGCGGTTAATATGTATAATGTAAGTGGCGGCGGGGTCTGGGAGCGGCGGGTTTAGGGGTTAACATGTTTATTATGGTTGTGGCAGGGTCCAGGAGCAGCGGTTTAGAGTTTAATAAGTTTATTTAGTTGCGGCGGGGTAGGGGGGCAGATTAGGGGTGTTTAGACTCGGGGTACATGTTAGGGTGTTAGGTGCAGACATCTCCCATAGGAATCAATGGGATATTGGGCAGCAGCGAACATGAGCTTTCGCTATGGTCAGACTCCCATTGATTCCTATGGGATCCTCTGCCTCCAGGGCAGCGGATTGAAATCCATGTACACTGGCCCGGAATAGTGGCGAGCGTACCTGGTAGTATTTTGATAACTACCAAAAGTAGTCAGATTGTGCCGATCTTGCGTTCAGAACATCTGTAGTGACATACCCATCAATCTGTGTCAGACTGAGTCCGGCGGATCGTAGGTTAAGTCACTATATTCTACTTTTGCCGGGCTGTAGGGCTTGATAACTAAGGCGAATCAGCCTCGCCAAAAATACGCTGCAGAATTCCAGCGTATTTGCGGTTGACGACTTGATAACTAGAGGCCTATGTCTCCTCTTGCCCCATAGAAATATGGCGCAATCTTTATAGAACTTATTAATGTCTTTACTATGTATAAGCAGCGGGACATTCTGCATAATATATATTAATTGTGGAAATAGGATAGTTTTAATAATCATGACCTTAGCTGAAAGGTAAATAGGGAAAGTTTTCCATCTTTCAAACTTCAGAGTTGCTTTCCTGAAAAAAGGTGTAAAAATCAGCCTATACCACTGTTTTGGACCCGCATGTAGATATATTCCTAAGTATTAAATAGCTGCAGTCTCTTTAAAATACGCAATCCTTATACTATTTCTGTTTTGGTGGATCCATAAGATTTCAGACTTACTAGTATTAACTTTGTATCCTGAAAAGGAACCAAATATCTTCATAATATTCAGAACCTTTGGTATGTTCATTTTAGTATTTTCCACAAATAACAGCAGATCATCTGCATATAATAGTAAGACTATGTTTTGTTCTCCTATACAAATACCTTTTATCTCTTCCCGCAAGAGGATAGTGAGAAGCTCTATAGAGCTGTTAAATAGCAGAGATGAAAGTGGGCAGCCCTGTCTAGTTCCCCTACTCAACGTAAAGTTATCTGTCTGACTACCATTAATCAATATAGAAGAGATTGGGTAATCGTACATTTTCCTAATAAATTGAATAACATGTCCAGAAAATCCAATCTTTTCTAGATATGTATAGAAGTGGTCCCATATTATAGAATCAAATGCTTTTCGGTATCCACCGCAATTAGTGCTGAGTCTTGTTTAATCTGGGATTTATCCTCTAATTTATCCCTGTAGTATTCAAGAACTAATGTGACTTTGCGCATGTTTTTAGTGAGGGCTCTTCCAGTCATAAAACCCAGATTGGTCTACATGTATAATTTGCTCAAGGCACAACTTCAATCTGTTAGCAATAATATGTGTTAATAGCTTATAGTCTGTGTTCAACAGTGATATAGGTCTGTAAGACCCTGGGTCTAGTGGATTTTTATCTTTTTTTTAAGATTAAAGTTATATTGGATGCCACAAAATATTTAGACATTTTTGTGCATAAGTATAATATTGATTAAAAAGATTGGTTTAGAGTGTCTGTATTTCTATTTTTAGAATTTTATACAGACCCAGAGCTTTATTACCTTTAGCATATTCTATAGCGTCTATTACTTCCTCTCTAGTAATAGGACTGTTTAGAGCAATTTAAACAATCTTGTGGAACTGTTGGTGGCTTCACTCTATGCAAAAGGCACTTTTAATTGTTTTGTATCCAGTTCTCCGGATGCATAAATCTCTTTATAATATCTCAAAAAAATCTCTTTAATCTTAGAGATATCTGTATATTTATTTTGTTTGCTTACAATGACTTCTATTATTTTATTTTTTTCTGGCTTTATCTAATCTAGATAAAAATTTACCAGATTTACCATGATGACCTTTGTAGGTTGTGTTCAGTTTCAATTCTTCCCAAATACTTTTCTGTTTAATAAACAGATCTCTTTTAAGTTTTGCTTGTTGATATTTATCCCATAAATTTTTACTAGGCTCATTCATATATTTGTGGTATACATTACGCACTTGATTAGACAGCTGGATCTCCTTAGCTTTGGCCTTTTTCTTTTTTATCATCATATATGCTTTATCTCACCTCTTAGCCAGGCTTTGGCCATTTCCCCAAAAAATCTCTATTTTTTCTCTATAGGATTTATTGAATATATTGTAATCTCTCCATTTTTGTATCAACCAGTTCCAAAAAAACTCATTATTAACTAAGAATTTAGGGAAAAAGAAATTATTCCTATCACCTTTTGGTTTGGTCTTAACCAGATATCTAGTGCTATGAATGCGTGGTCAGAGATACTTATAAAATGTATCTTAGTTTTTGTTTCTAAAATAAAAAGAGAATTTGATATTAAAAAAAAGTCTATCCTAGATAGAGAACCAAAAGCTTTTGAATCACAAGTAAACATTTTAATGTCAGGATGTTGTATGCGCCATATGTCATGAAGCTTAAGATTTTTACATATTTGTAGAAATATTTTAGCCTTTTGCTTAGAAAAGAAAACTTTTTTAGGACTAAATTTGTCTAATTTTGTAGTTATTCAAGTCACCTGCTAATATTATGTTTTTGTCCAATATATTTCAGATAAACGAAAAATTAGGTTGTTCCAGAAGTTTACATCTGTTTTATTAGGACCGTATATATTACATAAAGTTAACTTAGTTCCATTAACCTGTAGTTCTACTATCAGCCATCTTTCATCTGGATCTATATCTGTTTTGATAATATTATATCTCAGATTTTTATTTATTAGCATTGCTACTCCCTTCTTCCTCCTGGAGCAGTGGGTGGCTATCACCTCCCCAACCCGTTTGTTTTTAAGTTTAACCACTTCTTCCAACTTTAAATGAGTTTCCTGTATAAAGGCTATATCGAGGTTAGTTTCCAAGTTGTCTTTACTATTATCTTCCTTTTGATTGGGAGGTGATGCCTCCAACATTCCAGGAGATGCATCTAATATTCTCCTTTACCCAGTGCTTTTTATTGGGGTTTTGTGTGTAGGGGGGAGGTGAGAGAGACACGGGGAAGAGAGAGATGGGGGGGAGGGAAGAAAAAAACCAAATTTCAACAATTTCAACAAACATTTCTAATAGAATCAATTAAATGTATTTTAGAAAAAAATTATTTTATGTTTAAAGATCAATTTTTCTTAAAAATAAATGGCACCGCAATGCGGTACTCATTTTGCCCCCAGTTATGCAAATTTGTATATGGGGGCATGGGAAGAAACCCAAATTTGGGAAAATAATCATTTTTTCAGCGCATATTGTTTATTGGGGTAGATTTATCGATGATATTTTAATCTGGTCAGGTACAAATGAAATTTTAGAGGATTTTATTTCTTTTATTAGTAGAAATGAATTTAACTTTGTCTTTTACGAAAAAAACAGACCAAAGGGAAATTGAGTTTTTAGATTTAGGCCTCTATGTATGAAGCCGTTTACTTTCCTGCATTCGCTGGCCCAATACGCTCGCCTGAAGGTCGCCTACCATCGCTGCCCGCTGACCTGAATATGTTCGCAAAAGTTATCAAGAAAGCTGTCAAGAAGCCGCGCACCAAGTATCTGTTGTTAACTGACAGTCATCGATCTCACTGCTCATCAGCTTCTTCGCAGCTTTCTTGCTAGCCTGTCACTAAGCACCCACACTAAACTATACTGTATTTACCCCCCTACAACACGCCGCTCCCCGGAGCCCCCCGCACCTAAATAAAAGTTATTACCCCCTAAAACCGCCACTCCCTGGACCCCACCACAATCATAATAAATATATTAACCCCTAAACCCCAATGCCACCTACATTATACCTATTAACCCCTAATATACCGCCCCCTATGCCGCCCGCCACCTATATTAAAGTTATTAAACCCCTATCCTGTGGAACCCCGGACTAAATAAATTGTTTAACGCCTAAACCGCCGCACCCGGAGCCCACCGCCACCTACATTACATTTATTAACCCCTATCCTGCTCCCCACTACACCGCCGCCACCTACATTTAAACTCATTAACCCCTAAAACCGCCACTCCCAGCACCCCGCCGCAACTAAATTAAATGTTTAACCCCTAAACCGCCACTCCCGGACCCTGCCGCCACCAATATTAAACTTATTAACCCCTATCCTGCCCCCTATACCGCCGCACCCTATATTAAACTTATTAACCCCTCCTAAACCTAAGTCTAACACTAACACCCCCCCTAACTGTAATATTATTTTAATAAATCTAAATAAAACTTACTATTATTAACCCTAAATTATTCCTATTTAAAAATAAATACTTACCTGTAAATAAACCATAAGATAGCTACATTATAATTAATAATTATATTGTAGCTATTTTAGGATTTAATTTTATTCTACAGGCAACTTTGTATTTATTTTAACCAGGTACAATAGTTATTAAATAGGTATTAACTATGTAATAACTACCTAGCTAAAATACTTACAAAATTACCTGTAAAATAAATCCTAACCTAAGTTACAATTAAACCTAACACTACACTATCATTAAATTAATTAAATTAACTACAATTACCTAAAATTAAATTCAATTAAATAAACTAAACTATTGTACAAAAAAACAAACACTAATTACAAAAAATAAAAAAGAATACAAGAAGTTTAAACTAATTACACCTAATCTAAGCCCCCTAATAAAATAATAAAGCCTTCCAAATAAAAAGATGCCCCTACCCTATTCCTAATTACAAAGTCAATCAGCTCTTTTACCAGCCCTTAAAAGGGCTTTTTGTGGGGCATTGCCCCAAAGTAATCAGCCTCTTTTACCTGTAAAAAAAACTTCAAACCCCCCCCCCCAACATTAAACCCACCACCCCACATACACCTACTCTAACCCACCCAAACCCCCCTTAAAAAAAACCTAACACTATCCCCCTGAAGATCACCCTACCTTGAGCCGTGTTCACCCAGACGGGCCGATCGGAACAGCCATAGAATGTGCGGTCAATCAGATTGGCTGATGGATAGCCAATCGGATTGAACTTCAATCCGATAGGCTGATTGAATCAGCCAATCGGATTTTTCCTACCTTAATTCCGATTGGCTGATTCAATCAGCCAATGAATGAAGAATGAAGATAGAAGATAGAAGATCTGAAGACTTCTACTGGATGGAGGACCTCTTCTGCCCCGCTTGGATGAAGACTTCGGCCGGATGGAGGACCTCTTCTTGCCCCGCTTGGACGAAGAATTTGGCCCGGCTGGGTGTAAATGGCTCAAGTAGGTGATCTTTAGGGGGGTTAGTGTAGGTGTTTTTTTTTAAGGGGGGTTCTGGGTGGGTTAGAGTAGGGGTATGTGGGTGGTGGGTGTTGAATTTCTGCCATATTCACTTAAAAATGAATATCCAATACACTGCCTTTACAAACCTTGAATACAAGAGTATATGGGTCTTCTTTGAATTTCTGTTAACATCTGGTATATTATGAATTTCCATCTTTAAAAGCACATCAGGTCCTGATTTATATATCCATTATTATAAATATATATACTGTACTAATAAGAATCTACACTACAGAACCAGCGCTATTATATCCCTTTTGTGTCCTCTTTTTATCTAATATATATATATATATGTATCTGAACTATATATATATATATATATATATATATATTTATAATATATATATTATATATATAATATATATATTATTTATATCTTATATATATTTTATATATATTTTTTTTATTATTATTTTTTTTTTTAAAGGTCAGTAGATACCCTCTATTGTTTAGATTTTACATGTCTTAGGGGCATACAAACACATAAGAGTCATTTTATAAAATAATAGGAGAAGGAGATTTAACAAAAGGATGATTAAAACATCATTAAACTTGTAAGCAAGCTGCTGATCATGTTCACTGACCCATGGGTATATAGATTTTTTTTCCGTAGTAAAAAAAATACATTGCAGGTTAGAGGTCAGGAAAGCAGGTTAGATGTTCATAGGTAAGGTGCAGATAAGTTAGCAAGCCAAAGGTTAAGTACAGCAGCTAAAGTCATTGTTCAGGAATAGCAGGGGGGGGGGGGCAGGGATCAAGGCAGATCTGTTACCACAAACAAACAAGCAAAGCATTCCATTATGTAGAAATGTGCATGGACATAAGCACCAGTAATTACAGAGACCATGGGGCAACAATGAAAAACATGGTGAATGAGGTGGATGTAACTGTGTGTGCCAAAAATGTAAAGCTGTAGCTAGTCCATGTGCACATTAAACCCCTTAGTGACCAGACCACTTTTCCATTTGTTGACCGTTTGGGACCAGGGCTATTTTTTAACATTTCTGGCGGTGTTTGTGTTTATGCTGTAAGTTTCCTCTTACTCATTTATTGTACTCACACATATTATATACAGTTTTTCTAGCCATTAAATGAACTTTCTAAAGATACCCATTATTTTCATCATATCTTATAATTTACTATATTTTTTTTTAATAAAATATGAGGAAAAAATGGAAAAAAACAAAACACACTTTTTCTAACTTTGACCCCCAAAATCTGTTACACATCTATCTACAACCACCAAAGACACCCATTGCTAAATAGTTTCTAAATTTTGGTCCTGAGTTTAGAAATACTCAATGTTTAAATGTTCTTTGCTTTTTTGCCAAGTTATAAAGGCATAAATACAAGTAGCAGTTTGCTATTTCAAACCATTTTTTTTTTTTTCAAAATTAGCGATAGTTACATTGGAACACTGATATCTGTCAGGAATCCCTGAATAACCCTTCACATGAATTTATCTTTTTTTAGTAGACAACCCAAAAGTATTGATCCTAGGCCCCATTTTGGTATATTTCATGCCACCATTTCACTGCCAAATGCGATCAAATAAAAAAAATGTTAGCTTTTTCACAAACTTTTCACAAACTTTAGGTTTCTCACTGAAATTCTTTACAATAGCTTGTGCAATTATGGCACAAATGATTGTAAATGCTTCTCTGGATTACCCTTTGTTCATAAATCAGCCGCACATATATGGCTTTGGCGTTGCTTTTTGGTAATTGAAGCTGCTAAATATCGCTAGGCGCACCACACGTGTATTATGCCCAGCACTGAAAGGGTAATTTAGGGCGCATGCAGGGAGCTTGTAGGGTTAATTTTAGCTGTAGGTGTAGTAGGGAACCCAAAGTATTGATCTAGGTGCATTTTGGTATATTTCATGCCACCATTTCACCACCGCCAAATGCGATCAAATAAAAAAAAAATAGTTAACTTTTTCACAATTTTAGGTTTCTAAGTGAACTTATTTACCAAACAATTAGTGCAAATCATGGCACACGTTGTTGTAAATTCTTCTCTAGGATCCCCTATTGTTCAGAAATAGCAGATATACTATGGCTTTGGCATTGTTTTTTGGTAATTATAAGGCTGCAAAATGCTGCAGCACACCCACGACGTGTATTATGCCCAGCATTTAAGGGGTTAATTGGGCAGCTTGTAGGGTTATTTTAGCTTTAGTGTAGACGTCAGCCTCCCACCTGACACATCCCACCCCCTGATCCCTCCCTGACCCCCCTAAAACAGCTCTCTTCCCTCCCCAACCTTACAATTGTCACCAGCATCTAAGTACTGGCAGAAAAGTCTGCAGTGATCGATCCCCCCCTTAGCCCCCAAATGCCCTGATCCCCCCATACATCTCTCTAACCCTCCCCCCTCTACCTATTTGCCGCCATTCTTGGGTGCTGGCAGCTGTCTTCCAGTACCCAGTTTTCCCAGATAAGATGTTTTGTTGGTTTTTTTTAAATATAATTATCAATTTTCTGTAGTATAGCTGCCCCCCTCAATACCCTCCTCTTCCCAGATCCCTTCCACAAACATGAATTCCCCCCACCCTCTCCCTCCATCTCATACATTTGGTTTCTGTTAGTGTAAATGTGGTGCGTGCGCGCACATACCTGCCGTCCACCCCACCGCAATCCCGATTCAACATGCACACATCACTGTGACAGGATCCGGAACTGGACATTGATGGGCCACCCACCTGCCTCCCTGCTGACTGCTCCCACCCCACCAACGAACGGCACCATCGGTGGTTGATGCAGAGAGGGCCACAGAGTGGCCCTCTCTACATTGGTGGGTAAAAAAGGGGATTGCAGTGATGCCTCAATATCGAGGCATCACTACAATACCCTGGAAGCGGCTGGAAGCGATCATGATTGCTTCAAGAGCTTCAAAACCCCAGACGACGTGTCAGGCATATCCTTGGTCTTTAAGGGTAGTTTTTTGTAGGACGTACCTGGCACATCCTCGGTTGTTAAGGGGTTAAAAGGTATCTTTCCTAGAAGTAATAACTTGCAACAGAAGTATTTTTTTTAAACATAAGGGTGACCACCATCAATGGGCATCTCTGATGTATTTTGTGCAGTTATTTGTACTTTCTTCAAGAGCTCCCACGTAGTGTGGATGATACGTGTAATAACTGAGACAACAATCTCCTGGCTGAGAACGGGATACTTTGATGTCAGGCGGTTGTTTTGGATACCAAATAGTTGCACAGAGCCAGAACCGAGAGACCCATTTTACTCCAAACCCTGTCAAAAATGCCTCTGACACTACCGTGATAAAGTTCACCCCCCCCCCCCATCATGATTGCTAGTCAGCATCAGGTGACAAAAGTATAAGATAAAAAAACAGTGGCAGGAGATGCATAAGTCAGGTGAAGAGCAGGCGGCAAAGAAATTAAAAAATCTGATGTTATGGCAGATGGGCAAGGCAAAGTCGTTAATCCAAGGTCAAATCAGGCAGCTGGCAAGACAAAGTCATTGAACAATTTGAGGTTATGGCAGACAAAGATACGAATAGAACACACAATAGCAAAAGAACAAACAAGTACTTAAAGTAACTGTAAATAAACAATTCTAAATACTAAAGGAAAATATACCTTGGTAAAAGTTTGGTCTCGCTATCCAGACAAAATCTAAACTTGTGTAGATAACTACAAAGAACTTATTAAGAAACAAGTTCATATTACAAGGAAGCAAAATGTAAATTGTAAAATAAATATCTTTAATGCACATCTCATGAGAACAGAGGCATCACTGGTAATAAGGCTGTTGCAAACAGGAAATGTATATATCAGAAGTTACAGTGAAACAACATTCAGAAAGCAAACCTACAAAGTAAGAATGCCCTGTTAAAAGGGACAGTTTACTCAAAAAATATGTCTCCCCTTTAATTTGTTCCCAATGATCCACTTTACCTGATGGAGTGTATTAAATTATTTTCCATTACCCTTATATTGGCATTTGAAATAGATGATTTAGCCTGTGATATCCCCACCTATCCTGAACGTTTTTTACCTTAAGGCCAAGCTGTGTAAACACAGCCAGTAGAAGAAATTACACTCCCAGTGGGGTATAGAAGAGATAAGGTAATAAAATGTTATGTACACAATGTTATAAAGTATGTTATAAAGTAATGAGATCTGATTATACCTACAAGCTCAACCCATTTTATTAGGTTGTGGCTTCAAAACACAAAAACCATCAAATTATATACACAAATAAAAAAGAAAATTCACATACATTTTATACTCTGCAACTGGTAAAAAAAAGTAATTAGTAACACATTAAAGGACCAGTCAACATTGTAGATTTGCATAATTAACACGATGCACGATAAGAAGACAATGCAAGAGCACTTAGTCTGAACTTCAATGAGTGGTAGATTTTTGTTAAATAAATTGCAAAGTTATGTCTATTTCCACTCCCCCTGTACCATGTGACAGCCATCAGCCAATCACAAGGCATATACGTATATGCTGTAAGTTCGTGCACTATGCTCAGTAGGAGTTGGTGACTTAAAAAGTCTAAATCTAAAAAGACTGTGTACATTTTGTTAATGGAAGTAAATTGGAAAGTTGTTTAAAATTGCATGCTCTATCTGAATCATGAAGTTTAATTTTGTACTGCGTGTCCCTTTAAGGGGAAAAAACAATTTTATAGTATACTGGTCCCTTTAAGGAATTCAAACAATCCATGTCAAAGCCACACAGCGGAAAACAGCACTAAATCAAAATATCTAAATCAAAATACAGATGCTGAAGTCAATTAACAAAAGTCAGTTAAAACTAAAGGCATTAAATATAAACAAAGTCAAGGGAAGCCAGGTCAAGCCAGAAATCTAAGTAATAAATTGTCAGAGTAAGAGGTAGCCCAACACACTCAATACACAAGCATCATCGTTTGCTGATGGGAGCTTACAGACTCTATAATTAAGGCCTTATTGATAGTGTAGGCTTATTACAGCACACCCTTTCTGACAAATGCCTGGTATGACAATAAGTATTTTAGACTTGGCTTAGTACTGAATTGTCATCTTGGCTTCAGCATACTTGTGTGCTATGTCAACAACAAAATATCCTATATTGTCTTCTAATATAAACACTGCTAAAACACAAGTTCTGAAACAAAAAAATACTTTGGAAAATAAAAGATGGAAACACAAGCGGTATGTCATTTCAACCCTAACAAAAAATAGGGTTGGTAGGACACAAGAACAAGAAAACTATATAGCCTTAACTTGAGGTGGAATGTATGTAAGGGCTATTGACTATTCAAATAAATAAATATATATATATATATGATCCAAGTTCACTGGTGATTTGTTTTGTTTTTTTTGCTTAGATAGTGATCCCTACTGTTTCTTATGGAAGGTACATCGTCACTCGTCAGTACAGAGAAGGTCCATTCACTTTTTTTATAAAATATCACCAGACCCACAGATTGTGAGTCTGGTGAGGCAGAAAAGGCCATTTCTTGTGATCTGATGATCTTTTTATCATCGGGGGACGTAAATGACTAAGGGGCAGTAACAAGTGTCAAATGCATCAGATAGGTGTCACACCTGGAGGCAAATACTTTCAATTTGTTCGAAAGATATGTTTTAAATTGTATTCAAAGTTTGAGAGCTTTTGAAAACACAGTATTATTCATATATACAGGGTCAAAGATATGAGGTCTCAGGTGTTAGAAAAAAAGGCTGCAAAGGGCTTTAACATAGAGATGCATACATACACATGTCTAAATAGATAGATAGATAGATAGATAGATAGATAGATAGATAGATAGATAGATAGATAGATAGATTGATATGTTTTACAAAAAAAACATATATATATAGAAATATGTATTTAAGAATACATAGAACATATTCTGCTATGTGAAAAACATTGGAATGTGTAAAATACATATTTCATGTTGGGTTAGTGCACTTGGTTAAATGCGATCAGTTTTACGCATGAGTAGGATGTTAGTATTACTATTTTTTCCACTTTTCGGGCTCCATTGAAGTCTAAGGGGGAAGATGTCCGTTCGTGATATTTGAAGTTCAGATTTTTGTGCAAGTTGGGTTAGCAGTCTTCAAAAACGTTTTACTTTCAACCCAAAACAGGCAAAATGCTTAATTCTAGCAAAGTTAACACGCAAGCGGGCGCGCTTATTTGCGCAGCACTAGCCCTTAATGTGTAATGTTGTTTCTTTTTTTCTTGAATATAGACATGATAGACATGTTCACATGTGTGCCTCTACTGTAGGTATTAGAAATGTTTATTGATCTATGTATTTTTCTGTATATGCTAAGTCTAAGAATAATGATGCTTCATGATAACTGAACTCTCATTCTGTATATTCTTGGATTTTTTATGTTAGGTTTTCTTGTCTTAATGAAATAAAACAGAATTATACAACCTTTTGAATTATACAACCTTTTACTTTGATTCATGTAGAATGCTAATATAATTCCTTACTTTTCATCTCTTTCAAGGTATGTGAGGGGTATTTAACTCAGAATACCATAGAATAATGGGTCCAGCTAGAGGATTCAGTATCAAGTCCCCTAACCTGTAGAGAGACTCTTTGGCTCTTAAAGGTTTATGGTAGCCTTGTCTCACTGTACACGTGCAAAGTCCCAAGAAGCAGCCGTGGAACTAGAGACTTTTCTCAAAAAATTCTCCAACCATGACAGTGAGTAAAGATTATGAGAAAGTAACTAAGCAACAAATTGCAAATGAATTGCATTCATCAACTCTATCTGAATATCACCGAGTGGCCAGAATTCCTAGAAGCCTTAGGATGCACACCAGACCAACCCTTATGTGTAACAACAAGGAGTACTGTGAAAAGTTCGAGTTCATCCTAAACAAATGTTCAGTTTGGATATTATTGTGCTAACAGTAGAATATTTGCAGAAAGAGCTAGCACAAATTGATACAGACCTGTCCACGTATGGAGAGTGAACTGCGGACAAACATGTCTGTGGAGGCCATGGACAAATTCCTTAAGAGGTGAACAAGAATATCGCAGATCTAAAGTTGGTCATTCAGGATCGCAAGTGCTCCAAGTTCAGAGAGATGAACAAGATTACTCTCTGGGGGAAGTGTATCAGTGGCGCACCGACAACACCGGAAGTCAGAGACAAGGCACTTCTGGTTGGAACCCGCAGGAGAAATCGGTGCCCCACAAAAAATGTGGTTACATCTGATAGCACCACAGAATCATCGGCGGGGGACTCAGCGCCCGACACCATCTCAGGAGAGGGGGGAAAGCGACACCGTAAGAAATGGAACAGCGATAGCAGGAGCTGCCAAACGGGAGACCAGATCCAGACGCAACCAGAAGAAGAATTAGTGGTAAATATTTCCAAACATGGCCCTTCTAATGAGGAGACTAATGTGCTAAAAAGTCTTTTTGCCCAGAGACAGATTGTAATTACTTTAACCTCCAACAAGAACTATACAAGTTTTTCAGAACACTTAAACTCAAATCATTTTTTCAAATAGGATGAATGAGGTTTCCAAAAGTGTATATAAGAGTGGAGATGTGGGTGCTGTGGCTCCTAGAACTAACAATCTGTCTATAAAAAAGTGGGCCTAAGAAATAAAAGTGACTTTGTTACCGTACAATATGATCCTAGCATTGATGTGTTTTCCAAACTAGTGTGTCATGACATTGAGAATTTACGTAAAAATAAAAATAAGCACAGTTAAAAATGTCACTAGTAAGAATTTCACTACATGTAACAAATTGGCTATTAAATCACTGCATAACAACAATAATATTCTTCTTAAAGAACGCTGATAAGGGTGGAGCCATTGTCATCTTGGACAAGGATTACTATGTAAAGGAATTGAGCTACAATTAACCAATGGAGAGGTATATTTACCTATTAACAGTAACCCATTGCGCAAGATACAATGTGAGATAGATATATGCATTTCACAGCTCCAACAGAGGGATCGTATTACTAATGAAACAGCTCAATTTCAACTGTTACTCATTCTAGAATTCCTATCTTTACACTCTGCCGAAGGTGCACAAAAAATGCAAAGGAACCACCTGGGAGACCTATTGTCTCGGGGATGGGGTCTATTTTTTCCAACATTGCCATTTACCTTGATAAGATTTAAAGACCATTTCTTAAAAAAATCAAATTCTTTTTTAAAAGATACAAATGACTTTCTAGGTAAATTGCATTATTGGATTTACCCTCTTGATAAATATTTAATCATTCAGTTTAGACATATCAAGTATATATACGTCCATCCCACACTCTAGCGGCATTGATGCAATAAAATTTGGTGTTGGCACAATCAAAGATATACCTTTCAATCAGAAATTGATTACATTCTGAAAGTCTTAGAAATTATTTTGTACTGCAACTTTTTTCTGTTTCAGGATCAATAGTTTTTGCAACTACCAGGAACAGCCCATGGGTTCAACGTCGCTCCTACATATGCCAATATATTCATGAATATTTTTGAAGAACACTATGTTTATGAAAATCCATTATTTATTCTGTATGGCGCCACTTGGTGGCGCTATATAGATGATGTATTTGGCATATGGATGGGCGACGTTGGGACCCTACTGGATTTTGTGTCTTCTCTCAATCATGCCACTAAACATATCAAATTCACTATTGAATACAGTGAAGAAAGGATTAATTTTTTGGACACTACAGTGTACAAAGTTAATGGTAATCTTCAAACAGACCTCTATAGGAAGGGAATTGATCGCAATAATTTACTACACTATGATAGTGCCCACCATAGAGCCCTAAAAAACTCATTGTCTAGGAGTCAACTCCTAATAGTTAAGAGGATTGTTACTGACAAGAAAATAGTCGAGCAACAGACTAGAAGAGATGTCTAATTTGTTTAGAGCAAGAGGATACCCTGATGATCTAATTGAGAAAGAGAAGGAACACATTATACACATGCCTGAAATTTTGCCTAATATGAAGGAAAAAGCCAAGATAGGGTAGTTTTTGTTACCCAGTATAACAGACAAAGTAACAAAATTACACATATAATTCATAAACATTGGAACATCCTGAAACATAGTAATCCAGAAATAGTGGAATTCAATAAACCCCTCATGATTGCTTTTAGGGGCCTAAAAATATCAGGGATCAAATGATTAAATCTGATTTGGGCCCCAAAAAAAGAAGCAGACAAACATTGATAGGTCCCAATAAAAAATGGATGCTTTCCCTGCTTAGGATGTAGTAATTGTGACAACTTAATGAAAGGCTCTAATTTTTATCATCCCCGTACAGGCAAGAAATTTGCTATCAATGGCTTCTTTACATGCAACACAAATTTTGTAATCTATATTTCAAAATGTCCGTGTGCGAGATTTTACTTAGGCAAAACGACTAGACATGTCCGTGATAGAATCACAGAACATTAGCCAAGTCAAACATTAAAACAGCCTGCGCAAAATCACCTGTTGCATGCCACTTTAAGGAGGCTGGACACACTTTGAGCCAACTCAGATACCAGTTTATTGAATATGTACCAGTTAATAGACGAGGGGATGACAGGGTTAAAAAACTCAAGCAGAGAGAGGCATTCTGGATCTATCATTTAGAGACCAGAATGCCACAAGGAATGAATATAGATTGGGAACTCTCTGTATTTTTATAGATCTTTTTATAATCCTGTGTATTAATTATTTGGATATATACATTGATGCAGTTTATATTTATATTTATTTTTATTTGCTTAAAGAGGTGAACAAGAATATCGTAGATCTAAAGTTGGTCATTCAGGATCACAAGCGCTCCAAGTTCCAGAGAGACGAACAAGATTACTCGCTGGGGGAAGTGTATCAGTGGCGCACCGACAACACCGGAAGTCAGAGACAAGGCACTTCTGGTTGGAACCGCAGGAGAAATCGGCGCCCCACAAAAAATGTGGTCACATCTGATAGCACTACAGAATCATCGGCGGGCGACTCAGAGCCCAACACCATCTCAGGAGAGGGGGGAAGCGACACCGGAAGAATTGGATCAGCGATAGCAGGGGCTGCCAAACAGGAGACCAGATCCAGACGCAACCAGAAGAAGAATTAGTGGTAAATATTTCCAAACATGGCCCCTTCCTAATGAGGAGAATAATGTGCCTAAAAAGGGACTGTCTTACTTTAACCTCCAAAAAGAACTATACAAGTTTTTCAGAAACACTTAAACTCAAATCATTTTTTCAAATAGATGAATGAGTTTCCAAAAGTGTATATAAGAGTGGAGATGTGGGTGCTGTGGCTCCTAGAACTAACAATCTGTCTATAAAAAAAGTGGGCCTAAGAAAATAAAAGTGACTTTGTTCCTGTACAATATGATTCTAGCATTGATGTGTTTTCCAAGCTAGTGTGTCATGACATTGAGAATTTACGTAAAAATAAAAATAAGCACAGTAAAAATGTCACTAGTAAGAATTTCACTACATGTAACAAATTGGCTATTAAATCACTGCATAACAACAATAATATTCTTCTTAAAGAAGCTGATAAGGGTGGAGCCATTGTCATCTTGGACAAGGATTACTATGTAAAAGAATTGAGCTACAATTAACCAATGGAGAGGTATATTTACCTATTAACAGTACCCATTGCGCAAGATACAATGTGAGATAGATATATGCATTTCACAAGCTCTAAAGAGGGATCGATGATTACTAATGAAACAGCTAAATTTCTAACTGTTACTCATTCTAGAATTCCTATCGTTTACACTCTGTCAAAGGTGCACAAAAATGCAAAGGAACCACCTGGAGACCTATTGTCTCGGGGATGGGGTCTATTTTTTCCACATTGCCATTTACCTTGATAAGATTTAAAGACCATTTCTAAAAAAATCTAATTCTTTTTTAAAAGATACAAATGACTTTCTGGGTAAATTGCAATTATTGGATTTACCCTCTGATAAATATTTAATCTTCTGTTTAGACATATCAAGTATATATACGTCCATCCCACACTCTAGCGGCATCGATGCAATAAAATTTGTGTTGACACAATCAAAGATATACTTTCAATCAGAAATTGATTTCATTTTGAAACTCTTAGAAATTATTTTGTACTGCAACTTTTTTCTGTTTCAGGATCAATAGTTTTTGCAACTACAAGGAACAGCCATGGGTTCCAACGTCGCTCCTACATATGCCAATATATTCATGAATATTTTTGAAGAACACTATGTTTATGAAAATCCATTATTTATTCAGTATGGCGCCACTTGGTGGTGCTATATAGATGATGTATTTGGCATATGGATGGGCGACGTTGAGACCCTACTGGATTTTGTGTCTTCTCTCAATCATGCCACTAAACATATCAAATTCACTATTGAATACAGTGAAGGAAAGGATTAATTTTTTTTGGACACTGCAGTGTACAAAGTTAATGGTAATCTTCAAACAGACCTCTATAGGAAGGAATTGATCGCAATAATTTA
The DNA here is from genome assembly GCF_027579735.1 of Bombina bombina. Taxonomy (NCBI): domain Eukaryota; kingdom Metazoa; phylum Chordata; class Amphibia; order Anura; family Bombinatoridae; genus Bombina; species Bombina bombina. The sequence continues at coordinate 294,567,789 of NC_069503.1, read as the reverse complement.
CTACACTATGATAGTGCCCACCATAGAGCCCTAAAAAAACTCATTGTCTAGGAGTCAACTCCTAAGAGTTAAGAGGATTGTTACTGACAAGAAAATAGTCAGCAACAGACTAGAAGAGATGTCTAATTTGTTTAGAGCAAGAGGATACCCCTGATGATCTAATTGAGAAGAGAAGGAACACATTATATACATGCCTGAAATTTGCCTAATATGAAGGAAAAAGCCAAGATAGGGTAGTTTTTGTTACCCAGTATAACAGACAAAGCAACAAAATTACACATATAATTCATAACCATTGGAATATCCTGAAACATAGTAATCCAGAATAGTGGAATTCAATAAACCCTCATGATTGCATTTTAGGAGGCCGAAAACATCAGGGATCAACTGATTAATCTTATTTGGGCCCAAAAAAAGAAGCAGACAACATTGATAGGTCCCAATAAAAATGGATGCTTTCCCTGCTTGGGATGTAGTAATTGTGACAACTTAATAAAAGGCTCTAATTTTTATCATCCCCGTACAGGCAAGAAATTTGCTATCAATGGCTTCTTTACATGCAACACAAATTTTGTAATCTATATTTCAAAATGTCCGTGTGCGAGATTTTTCTTAGGCAAAACGACTAGACATGTCCGTGATAGAACATTAAGTCAAGTCAAACATTACAACAGCCTGCGCAAAATCACCTGTTGCATGCCACTTTAAGGAGGCTGGACACACTGTGAGCCAACTCAGATACCAGATTATTGAACATGTACCAGTTGATAGACGAGGGGGTGACAGGGTTAAAAAACTCAAGCAGAGAGAGGAATTCTGGATCTATCATTTAGAGACCAGAATGCCAAAAGAAATGAATATAGATTGGGATCTCTCTGTATTTTTATAAATCTTTTTATAATCCTGTGTATTAATTATTTGGATATATACATTGATGCAGTTTATATTTATATTTATTTTTATTTCTTGACAATTGAGTTTCTATGAAATTTATGGATAATTGATTTATGAAATGATTCTCTGATATAAGAAATGACTATTACAACACAATCGTTTATGTATAACACATAATAATACTGCTGCTATTGTTTAGCTAATGACAACTATAACATCAATTAGTAATCACCTGTCCAACCTTTATGATGTCATGGGGAGGAGTTGTTTGTTAAAATATAAGGCTGAGCTCAGTAGGCTTTTGTATATGCATGATTAAGAACCTGTGGGGTTCGAAACGTTGCACTTTTATGCTTTTGTACTAACCCAATAAAAGATAATTTATATGGTGCGGCTGCTTCTTGGACTTTGCACTTATTTTGAGGTTTAGAGTGTGAATCTGCAGCAAGCACTTTCCTGACACTGGTGCTGAACTCTTCTGGTTTTTGCTATCAGTACACGTGCGAGTAAAAAAGGGTATCAAAACACAAACATACATTTAGCACAAGAACAGATAAAGGCTGTATGGGAAGAAGCTAGATTAAAGATAATACGGCTGCTAAGACTATAACCCATCACTACCAAAATCCTACAATAATAAGAAAAAACACACCCTGAACCTTGCGATTGAGTATTTTAAGCAGGTGTGAACTGCATAAGTATTTGAGATGTACAAAAAAATGGTGGCACACTCAATTTGTTTAATTTCCTTGTGCTTGAGATTCCACTTCACTCATAAGACAAACAGGCTGTAGGAAATTTGATATAGTTTGTGATGTCAGCCAGACCCATGCAGCTGCAGAAAGCAATATACAAGGGGCTCCCATGTATTAAAAGGCGGAGCGGACAGCTTCTCAACTCCAAAAGCTATCCGTCTGCCTTCGCTACACACAGGCAGCGGATCTGTTGATCCGCTGGCTCGTATATATCGTTACACACTCATCTCAGTGTGTAATGCCCGCCCCTTCATTTGCGCAACCAATCGTGCGACTGAAGGGGCTGTCAATCACAGAGCGTGAATAACCGCTGCTTCTTACATTGTGGGAAGCAGGATCGCACATGAGAACCTGCCCCACAAGGACCCTGGAGCAGTTTTCACTGCTTCAAACATGGAGCCCAAAGCATTCAAAACCTTTGTAATCTTTTGTTTAAAAAAAATGTAGAGGAGCATGTTATTTTATCATAAACTGTAGAGGAGCACAAAGACATAGTAACATAGTAGATGAGGTTGAAAAAGACAGAAGTCCATCAAGTTCAACCTATACAAATCTAATATACTTTCAAAAAAGCTCCAGTTGATCTTAAATCAATCCCATTAAAAAGGTGACCCATTTAACACAAGCAATCATATCCCTGAATGCTATTTCTAGACAGAAATGTATACAAACCATTTTTAAATGTATCTAAGGAATTGACATTCACTGCCCCCTTTGGTAATGAGTTCCACAATTTTATTAACATAAATTTTAAAGACAGAAATAAAACAGGAGGAAGAAAGTTTGGTGGTTGAGGAGTCCAAAAGAGCTCTGTGAAGTTCCTAACTAAATCCATCTATGTGCCCACAAAAGATAACGTCATATGAATAATTATTTTGATACCACTTTTTAAAACAATCATTTTATGACTTAATCGTTTTTAACACTGTCTTCCACAAAGATCCATATTTATTTAACAAAAATCACAAAACCACTTAAGAATCTAATCAAAGAAAAATGCTTAGGAGCACTAAAAAGCTAAAGGTTCTAAGGAACAAGGAAAGAGGAAAAGATCGTATATACAACACAGGCTAGTAAAAACAATTTTTTATATAAAAATAAGCTTGATTCAAAACATATAAGTAAGTGTAATAAATGTTACAAATCTATAGTTGAAAAATTGTTACTGAATATTTGCAACCAATGTGTTAAAAAACCGAACGTCTCGATAAAATCGCAAAAATGTAATAATACAGTATAGGATTGCCACCACTAAAAAATAGTCTCGATTTTCACAACACTCCAGGGTTTTTTCGGACAGGTATCAGATACTAGTTCACACTGTTTGGTCTGCTTTGCATAAGTAATTGATTTACTTATGCAAAGCAGCCAAACCAGGTGAACTAGTTCCGATACCCTGTCCGAAAAAAAACCCTTGGAGTGTTTGAAAATGCGAGACTGCCCGGAATAGGGACCTGGGGAGCAGCTGAAGGGGAGATCAGGGATGGTGGTGTATAAAGGCTGAAAAGGTATGCACGGATCCCAAACTGCAATACACCCTAGCTGCGGTTCCTGAACTATAACGGCCCCTCAAGTCATGTATTTGGTTATAACCTTACACGTACAGGCTTTTAATGTCTACACCACTGTGATTTGGATATACAGACTTACAAGTCACGATTATTTGGATTTGAACTGACTGTATTTTTAAGGTGCTAATACGTTTTGCAAAACACTTTTTTCTACCAGTTCTTATTTTTATTTTTATATTTTTTAGTGGTGGCAATCCTATACTGTATTATTACATTTTTGCATTTAATCGGAGACGTCCGTTTTTTTAACACATTGTTGCAAGTATTCAGTAACAATTTTACAACTATAGATTTGTAACATTTATTACACTTGCTTATATGTTTTGAATCAAGCTTATTTTTATATTAAAAAATGTTTTTACTAGCCTGTGTTGTATATACAATCTTTTTCTCTTTCCTTGTTCTTTAGAACCTTTAGCTTTTTAGCGCTCCTAAGCATTTTTCTTTGATTATACTCCCTTTGCCTAATTGTTAGAGGATCTATTAGGGCCCTAGGAGTTTGGTTCAGTAGCTCTGCGCACACTTCTCCTCTAGACTTAGTTGCACTTAACAATCTAAGCCACAATATTCTCGCTCACAAAAAGTTAGTTTTATAGTGAAAATACAAAGTAAAATATTATACAGGTGAAACTCGAAAAATTAGAATATTGTGCAAAAGTTAATTTATTTCACTAATGCAACTTAAAAGGTGATATGAGATAGACTCATTACATGCAAAACAAGATAGTTCAAGCCGTGATTTGTCATAATTGTGATGATTATGGCTTGCAGCTCATGAAAACCCCAAATCCAGAATCTCAGAAAATTAGAATATTACATGCAATCAATAAAACAAGGATTGTACATAGAACAATATCGGACCTCTGAAAAGTATAAGCATGCATACTGTATGTACTCAGTACTTGGTTTGGGCCCCTTTTGCAGCAATTACTGCCTCAATGCGACGTGGCATGGAAGCTATCAGCCTGTGGCACTGCTGAGGTGTTATGGAAGACCAGGATGCTTCAATAGCGGCCCTCAGCTCTTCTGAATTGTTCGGTCTCATGTCTCTCATCTTTCTCTTGGCAATGCCCCATAGATTCTCTATGGGGTTCAGGTCAGGTGAGTTTGCTGGCCAATCAAGCACAGTAATCCCACGGTCATTGAACCAGGTTTTGGTGCTTTTGGCAGTGTGGGCAGGTGCCAAGTCCTGCTGGAAAATGAAGTCATCATCCCCATAGAGCTCGTCTGCGGAAGGAAGCATGAAGTGCTCCAAAATCTCCTGGAAGATGGCTGCGTTGACCCTGGAATTAATGAAGCACAGTGGACCAACACCAGCAGATGACATGGCTCCCCAAATCAACACAGACTGTGGAAACTACACACTGGACTTCAAGCATCTTGCAGTGTGTGCCTCTCCATTCTTCCTCCATACTCTGGGTCCTTGGTTTCCAAATGAGATGCAAAATTTGCTCTCATCAAAAAAGAGGACTTTGGACCACTGAGCAACAGACCAGGTCTGTTTTTCTACAGCCCAGGTAAGACGCTTCTGACGTTGTTTGTTGTTCAGGAGTTGCTTGACAAGAGGAATACGATATTTGAAGCCCATGCCCAGGATCTGTCTTTGTGTGGTGGCTCTTGATGCACTGACTCCAGCCTCAGTCCATTCCTTGTGAAAGTCCCCAACACTTTTGTATGGCCTTTTCCTGACAATCCTCTCCAGGCTGCAGCCATCCCTGCTGCTTGTGCACCTTTTTCTTCCACACTTTTCCCTTCCACATAACTTTCTATTAATGTGCTTTGAAGCCTTTGATACAGCACTTTGAGAACATCCAACTTCTTTTGCAGTTACCTTTTGGGGCTTTCCCTCCTTATGGAGGGTGTCAATGATGGTTTTCTGCACAACTGTCAGGTCAGCAGTCTTTCCCATGATTGCGATTCCTACTGAATCAGACTGAGAGACCATTTAAAGGCTCAGGAACCCTTTGCAGGTGTTATGGCTTAATTAGCTGATTAGAGCGGGACATTTTGAGCCTAGAATATTGCACCTTTTCACAATATTCTAATTTTCTGAGATTGTGGATTTGGGGTTTTCATGAGCTGTAAGCCATAATCAAAACAATTATGACAAATCACGGCTTGAACTATCTTGCTTTGCATTTAATGAGTCTATCTCATATTATTAGTTTCACCTTTTAAGTTGCATTAGTGAAATAAATAAACTTTTGCACAATATTCAAATTTTTTCGAGTTTCACCTTCAATATGGAAAACAGAGTTGCCTAACAAGTGTATAACATTTGGCTGTTCATAAATCATTTGAAAACTAAAGAGAAATTAATGTACATATTTATCAAGTCTTGCCGATTTGAATTTGCCTGTGTATTTTGTTTAGATTTCTGTTTAGAAAAAATTATAGCTCGCATAAACTCCTAAATATAAAATACCACTGCAATTTCTCAAAATATCCTGGCACATTTTTTCCCTTTTATTTATGATGGTTAACTCAAATAGTCTTTGATAAATTTGGCTTTCCACGTGTTACCTTTTACTGAAACTTGATTTTTCTAGTCAGTACAAAATGTTCTGCTTCTATGAGAATGATAGTCTTTGAAAAATAAAAGAATTGTAAATGAGAATATTTATATTATTTAGTATCTGTAAAGATACAAAATACACAATTTTAAGCAAATGTGCAAATCCATTTTGATCTATCTATGGAGAGTTTAGCATTAAATTATATAAAATATGTTCATCTCAAGCCAATGCAAATGTAGAATTGCCATTTTTCCAATAATAATTCACTTTACCGTAGACACTGTTTAACATAAAATATCTTGTGTGAAATGAAAAAATGAAAGCAAAATTATTTCAGACATCACATATATTTTAAATTGGGATTAATCCAGAGACCGACAGAAGAACCATAAGCATAAAAATTACAAAATATAGATCTGGAAAATAAAATGAAAACACTTTCATTTATTTTACAAATGCACTTTTTTTTTTTTTTTTTTTTTTTTTTTTTTTTTTTAAACCCCATAAAGTGCCAAGCCCATTTCACACATCTGCACTGAGGTCATTTTTAATATTTTTCACATGCATTTACTGTATCACTGTAATTGCTTTTTCTGTGAGCTTCCCAAACAAATCATGCCTTGTTTTTAGAGCAGAAAAGCACTTTTAGAATAATAATTACATTTTCAGAAATATTGAAATATGGTAAAAATCCATCTAAAATGGGGGGGGGGGGGATTTTTGGTGTGTAATTTTCTATAATAGGCATGCTAAAAAACAACATAGGGAGTCCTTTTTACTAAATATTTAAAATATAAAGGGATAGATTACAAGTGGTCCGCTAAAGTTAGCAGGGGTCGTAAAAAGCAATATTGTGATTGCCACTAGCTAGCGCGTGTTTTACAAGTTGAAATTAAATGGGTGTGCTAGAGCGCAAAACAGAATTTGCACTTGTGGTGTTGGCGTGACTAAAGACCTTTGGGCAAATTTATTAAAGTGCGGATGGACATGATACGACGTAGCGCATCATGTCTGCCGCACATCGAAAAATGCTGTATTCAATCAGGTTGATTTCTGTCCGCCGACGCCTCAGAGCAGGCGGACAGGTTATGGAGAAGCGGTCTTTAGACCACTGCTTCATAACTTCTGTTTCCGGCGAGCCTGAAGGCTTGCCGGAAACACGGGGCATCATGCTCCGTCCGGAGCTTGATAAATTGACCCCCTAGAGTAAAGGGGTAAAAAAAAGTGCACAAAACACAACATAAATGCATTTGATTAAAGTGTTACACTAATATATACAGTTTCTGATAAAAAGTATTCACATAAACATTAATAGAAAAATGTATATTGTATATGACAAGGTATTTGGAAAGGGCTATAATATATTAAGTGTGACCCTGGAGTCTATGAAGAAGAAGAGGATTAGCGCGGCTCCCCAGCGTGCTATAGGTAAGTATACACCTAATTTAAAGAATAATGAATATACTAATGCATTCATTTGGATAATAGTTTCAGGAAAATAAAATGATTATCCAATTTGCATTTGTAACAAAATAAATGCACAAGCCTATATATATTATATATGAGAGCCATAGAATTATTGTATAGGCCATTAGTAAATCTAGGCAAGTATCCTCATTTGCTTTTCCCCAGTAGTATTCTGTAAATATTGTTACCAATGCACCAGAGACCTCTGGGTAAGATTTGCAAATGAGATATACAATAGCTCATGCTTTATGCTTCCTGTACTGTGTTCAACCATAGTGATTACATTTATATATTTTTTATGCAGCAAAGCAAAATCACTTCTAAACAGCTGTTTCGAGATTATTAACTCTCATCAGCAGAAGATAGGTTTACTTTGTTGCATGGTCAAGCTTATTTCCATGGAAAAAGCTAAATTAATTTACGCTATAGTGGAGATAAAAGCATGAAATTAAAATCCTTAATTTCATAAAAATAAGAGCCATAGATATATTGTATTATTACCAGAGTTCTCTAGTGCATTGGTAACAAATACAAAAGACTTCTGGGGAAAAGCAAGTGGGGAAGTGGAGCGCTATTTTATTAAACGCCCGCAAATAGGCAAATTTGATAATTAACCAGCCATTACAAGTACCTGGTTATTACTACCGCGAGCTTAAGGTAGTAATTAGCACTCCGAAACTTAATCAGATTAGTCGCTTTATTGTTTTTTATCTAGGCATTTTTGGGGCTTTAAAGTTGGTGGGAGTGGGGTGTTAGAAAAAAACAGCACTGAAAAGTGCCTTTACATTGCGGTCTATGGGAACTGTGTGTTCCCATAGACTGCAATGTAAATATATATGTATATACTTACATACATATATATTAATGTGTTAATATGTGTATATACACACATTAACACATCAATATATATGTATAAATTCATATATATATTAAAATGCTACCCATCACTGCATTACTTATCCCCTTCGCTGCGCTTAGGTTCTGATGCCATCTCCGATGGCATCAGAATGAGGCTCCCATAGGAGCCTATGGAAGCGTGCTCTTGTGAGCAAAATGCTTCCTAGCAATGCCAATGCGAGCTCACGTTCGTATTGCAATTTACTTGTAATACCACCGCACATTATCCTGTGCTGGTATTACAAAGTGGAGCGCTAATATCGCTTTCACGCGAGCAATATTTAGCGCTCCACTTGTAATCTAGCCCTAAGTATGTTGCATTTTCTACATATATCATTTCATTTAAGCACTTCCCATTATGGCTTCTGGTAACACTTCCACAGGGGTAATAGACAATACCAAACGCAAACACATAATGGAAAGTGCTTTAAGAGGCCCCATACAGATTAGTGAATCTATTAATGAGGATAATATGGTAAATGTGTTCACTAATCTAGAAAAATTAAGATTCAAGGAAACCAATATGTGTTGGGATATTGATTTTTTAGAATTATACATCGCTGAAAACAAAGTACCTAGGGAATTACAAATGAAGAAGTATCCTTCCTTTGCTTTAAACATCCCTGTTTTATGGATAAGTGGAACACCAATCTCACTAATTGCTCCATTATTTTGATGAAGCAGTTATTGAGATACAAGAAGCAGGAAAGAGATATGATCCTCATAGATATAAATAAAACCCTTGATATACTAAAACCATCTGAATTGGCACAAAAATATATAGATTACAACAAACAGTTGGAAGAGACTATTAACTAATTAGATGTAACCCTCTCAGATAGGAAGGTACAGAAATATCTAAAGATTATGAAATACTAAGGATTATGATTTGGATATAGTATATTGCTGGCAAAAAAACAACACTAATTGGTCATCACAGAGACACAATAAACATGGTAGCAAAAAAAAGAATAGGAAAGTTAAAAAGGGTTCTAAAAACCATACCCCTAGGAGAGTTACTTTTTCAAGTATTGACACAGACCAACCAGAGGGTGACAATACAGACTCAGAACAAGAAGTAAGTGCAGCAATTCAACAAACATCTACACAGTCCACCAAAGGTCCTACCCCTCCTAGACAAAACCTTAAATCATTAGTGGAAACTCCACAACAAACTAGTACACCTATAAAGGGTGAACAATCCTTTAGATACCCCAGCAGGATAAGAAAAATACCAAAGAAATAGCAGTTGTGAATCTCTCAGATTACACTCTATCCAATGCACAGGTTATGTTACCTAATAAAAGTTTATCATATGCACCAGCTAATATTTTTTTTATTTGAGACACTCATAGACACTAATAAGTTTGTAAGAAAATTAGTTTTAAAAAAACACTTTTACAACACTGACGATGGGGAAAAAATGAATTTTTCAGCACCCCAACACACTTTACCCTCAGTAGGCCTAAAATACACAGATCTCACTGACCTAACAATTTAATAACATTGGAACAACAGTCATTGAGACATTTTGACACATTATCATCAAAAAATTGCACCACTTATATTCCTAAAGAAGTTAGTCACTTTTATCCTGTACAGACACAAGATCAATGGATAAATCTGTATCAAAGAGTTGTTGAGAGAGAATTAACCACATTTTATAATTCAACCAAATCTATTATGCCATTCATTCTTAATGATAATCTCACTATAAGAGAAGGAAAGGCTCTTAGAGATTTACAGAACAATCCAGATTTGGTAATAACACAAGCTGACAAAGGGGGAGCAGTATTCGTACTCAATAAGAGAGACTATTTGAGAGAAATAGAGGAACAACTTAGTGACAATACATTTTATACTAGATTGACCTTTAATCCCACCAATGTGTTTAAATACAAATTAAAATACTTATTAGACACAGCTGCTGAACAAGGACATATGGACCCAGAACTTATTGACAATATTATAGTCAAAGAACCAATGATACCAGCTTTTTGCATAGGACCTAAAATACACAAAAGCCTCCCTAAACCTCCAGGCAGATCCATAGTAACCAATAATGGGTCACTATGCTAAAAAACTTGGTGATTGGCTAGACCACATTTTACAGCCCATCATGCAAGCCCTACCAGGCTATATCAAAGACAGTCCTCACTTACTCAAACATACCGCACAATCTGGGTTTAATGGCACTAGATGTGATGCTACATAGACATACAGACTATAGTGATGAATTTATTCTGTTTTTAATACAGGTCACAGAGTTTTTGCTCAGTCACAATTATTTTGTACATCAAGATATATACTACCTGCCAAAATGCGGGACAGCCATGGGGGCCAAATTTGCTCCAGCATTTGCAAACATCTATTTGGGTTGGATGGAACTGAACCACATTTTTGCAGATGACTTTTCATACAAAGATAATGTCATATTATATGGTCAATTTATTGATGATCTAATTGTGATTTGGCAAAACACTGCTGAACTTTCCATAAGATTCTTTTTAAAACAATATGTATCATAATGATTACACTTTGACCTTTACAAGTCAGCATGACCCTACATCAATCAGTTATTTAGACATTAGTTATAGCATTAATTCAAATTATGACATTGTCACGTCTACCTTCAGAAAACCAACAGCAAGAAACACAAGTCTTAGAGCAGATTCCTGTCATATACCACACCTCAAGAAAGGAATCCCCAAAGTGCAATATTTACGTATGTGCACAAATTGCTCTGATTTGGCAGACTTACAAACCCTGAAGCTGGAAAACTTTACAGAAAGAATGATAGAAATAGGTTACAACACACATCATTTGATCAACCTAAATAGAGAGATACTTCAATAAAATAGAGACACTCTTTTTCTTACCAAGAAAAGACAAATCAAATGACATAATTAAGGACAATACCTTATTCATAAACTAAATACAGTAGACAATACAATGGAATATGCAAAAAACAGAATGAGAAGCAGTCCTGCCAAGGATCGAACAGCAGCATCAATAGCTTGTTCTATGGCCCGGGTGCCACCTGGTAGTAGCTTCTTCTGCCCTATTGTGCTTTTCTCAGAGGAAAACTTCCTGTAATATATCAGTCTGATCCCGCCTACATGGTCAGTCCAGCACCCGAAATACAGGCAAATCTCCCTGAACAAGGAACATGACAACCCCAGACGATCGTTTCGGCCTCCTTTGGGCCTCGTCAGTGAGGTGCAGCCATATCCCTCTAAGCACATGGGCAAGGAGTCCACGTCTGGTTTCCCCCCATCACCCTTAGGGAGACTATCCCCAGGGATCATATTTTACATATGCAAAAACAGAATGAGAAGCAGTCTGCCAGGAACGAACAGCAGCATCAATAGCTTGTTCTATGGCCCGGTTGCCACCTGGTAGTAGCTTCTTTCTGCCCAATTGTGCTTTTCACAGAGGAAAACTTTCCTGTAGTATATCAGTCTGATACCGCATACATGGTCAGTCCAGCACCGAATACCAGGCAATTCTCCTCTGAAACAAGGAACATGACAACCCCAGACGATCGTTTCGGCCTCCTTTGGGCCTCGTCAGTGAGGTGCAGCCATATCCCTCTAAGCACATTGGGCAAGGAGTCCACGTCTGGTTTCCCCCATCACCCTTAGGGAGACTATCCCCAGGGTCATATTTACATATGCAAAACAGAATGAGAATCAGTCTGCCAGGAACGAACAGCAGCATCAATAGCTTGTTCTATGGCCCGGTTGCCACCTGGTAGTAGCTTCTTTCTGCCCAATTGTGCTTTTCACCAGAGGAAAATTTCCTGTAATATATCAGTCTGATCCCGCTACATGGTCAGTTCAGCACCGAAATACCAGGCAATTCTCCTCTGAACAAGGAACATGACAACCCCAGACGATCGTTTCGGCCTCCTTTGGGCCTCGTCAGTGAGGTGCAGCCATATCCCTCTAAGCACTTGGGCAAGGACGTCCACGTCTGGTTTCCCCCATCACCCTTAGGGAGACTATCCCCAGGGTCATATTTACATATGCAAAACAGAATGAGAAGCAGTCTGCCAGGAACGTACAGCAGCTATCAATAGCTTGTTTATGGCCCGGTTGCCACCTGGTAGTAGCTTCTTTCTGCCAATTGTGCTTTTCACAGAGGAAAACTTCCTGTAATATATCAGTCTGATCCCGCCTACATGGTCAGTCCAGCACCGAAATACCAGGCATTCTCCTCCTGAACAAGGAACTTAACAACCCCAGACGATCTGTTTCAGGAAAGTTTTCTTCTGTGAAAAACACACTGGTCTAAAAGAGGCTGCTAGCGGGTGGTAAATCGCCATAGAACAAGCCACTGAGCTGTTGTTCATTCCTGGTAGAGCGCTTCTCTCTTTGTATGCAAATTATTATGACCCTGGGGAAGTCTCCCTATGGGTGATGGGGGTAAACCAGACGTGGACTCCTTGCCCAGTGTGCTTAGAGGAATGTGGCTGCACCTCACTGACGAGGCCCATAGGAGGCCGAAACGATCGTCTGGGGTTGTCATGTTCCTTGTTCAGAGGAGAATTGCTGGTATTTCGGGGCTGGACTGACCTTACTTGGCGGGATCAGACTGATATACTTCAGGAAAGTTTTCTTCTGTGAAAAGCACACTGGTCTAAAAGAGCTGCTTCGGGTGGTAAATCGCCATAGAACAAGCCACTGAGCTGTTGTTCGTTCCTGGTAGAGCGCTTCTCTCTTTGTATGCAAAATACAATGGAATATGCCACCATCATTACCAAAAATCTCAAACATTTAAAGGGGGATAACATATTGGGAAACATAGTTACTCAGGGCATTAAATGTATAGCAAAGGAGAGCTCCATCAATATGGGATATAACAAGGAAACACTTTGCAGGAATGGATTGTTCTTTTGAATGCTGGCCAGAATCATCTCTGGGTTTCCATAGATGTTGACACGTACCCACTAAACAAAAAAAATTGGCCAAGGCCCAATATTCTCTGGGAAATCTGAACAATAACATATCAAACCCTAGAAAGTTTTGGAAAGTCATAAAATAACTTACAAACTCCACCAATTCCACTCCCAACCCACCACTGTCAATGTGGACAACCAAACCCTGCAACTTCCCTTAGAAGTAGCAAATGCCTTTAAAAATTATTTTGTCAGATGCTCCACCACCCTAATTGACAAACTAATAAATGACACACATCCTGAAACTACAAATGTGGATCAGGCCCCACTAAATCAGATATAGAGAAGTTCACTTTTAGACCTGTACCCATCAATGTCATTAGAAAACACCATTAATAATTTAAAAATGAAAAACAGTCTGGACCTGATCAAATCCCAGCAATGCTGTTGAATCTCAGTGCGCCGGCAATTGCTAAACCTGTCACAACGCTAATTAACGAAACCTTGGTGTCTGGTTTACATACCCAAACTTTGGAAGACTGCAAGAGTAGTGCCTATCCTAAAAGTGGGGAGATAACCTTGGTTTCTAATTATCGCCCAATATCATTGCTTTCAGTATTGTCAAAAATCTTAGAAAAATGCGTCCATATGCAATTATGTGAGTATTACCAACAGTCTAACTATCTGACCCCCTGTTCAATCAGGTTTTCACAGAATCACTCCATTACAACCTGTCCTCCTAAAAGTTTGCAAGGACTTCCAAACTGGCATGGAACAAGGAGACCTAACTGGATCTATTCTTCCTTGATTTTGCAAAAGGCCTTTGACACAGTAGACCACCGACATACTACTGCTCAAACTAAAAAAACTTAGGTATTGGTGATCGCCCCGCTAACCTGGTTTCAATCTATGTATTGGATCGATCACAATATGTCTCCATTTCTGACAGCGACTCCCTCCCTTTCCAGTCACGTTTGGTGTTCCCCAAGGTTCCATTCTCATCTCCCTACTATTCACATTATTTATAAATTATCTGCCTAATGTCTGCAAATCCTCAACTGTACACGTGTAGGCAGATGACACAGTATCTATGCAAACAAATCCGATATGCCACAGCCTTGAAGGCAGTGCTCCAAGACTAGTTCAGAGAGGTAGAAAGTGGATCTCAAAAACAAACTCTTCCTAAACACTGACAAAACTGTCATCTTTGGAACGGGAACTAAATTACACAAACTACAAAATTCCCATCTATACATCAAAACAAATCAAATTGCCACACTGACTGCAGTCCACTCTTTCAAATACTTGGGTATGTTGTTAGAACCCATCTATCTTTTGGCCTCCAACTTAGAAAAGCTTGCATCTAAACTTTATCCAAAAAACTAGGTGCCCTGTACAGAAACCAAATCCTGCCTCAGCACTACAGTAAAGAAAAAGATGTACAGCAAATGCTGATGCCAATCATGGATTATGGGGATGTAGTATATGCACCTGCACTGCAAACTTACCTTAATAAACTTAATACTATGGGGGTAGTTATCAAGCCGTCTACTTTTCTGGCTTTGCCGGCCCCATACGCCCGCCTAAGCTCGCCTACCCTTCGCCGCCGGCGGACCTGAAAAAATACGCCTAAGTTATCAAATAAAGCTGTCAAAAAGCCGCGGGGTGATGAGCAGCTGACTGTGACAGTTATCACTCATCCGATCTCGCTGCCTCTTCGGCTTTTTCCCCAGCTTTATTGCTAGCCTGTCACTAAGCACTCACACTAAACTACACTGTTCTACCCCCCTATACCGGCGCCCCCGGAGCTTCCGCATCTCAATAAAGTTTACTAACCCCTAAACCGCCGCTCCTAGACCCTGCCGCAACTCTTATAAATGCATTAACCCCTAAACCGCCGCTCCCGGACACCGCTGCCACCTACATTATACCTAGTAACCCCTATCCTGCCCCCCTACACCGTCGCCCTCTATAATAAAGTTATTAACCCCCTATCCTGCTGATCCCGCCCCTCTCCGCAACTAAATAAATAGTTTAACCCCTAACCAGCCGCTCCTGAACCCGCCGCAACCTATATTAAAACCTATTAACCCCTATCCTGCCCCCCCTACACCGTCGCCACCTATAATAAATTTATTAACCCCTAATCTGCCTCCCCTACACCGTCGCCCCCTATAATAAATTTTTAACCCCTATCCTGCCCCCCACTACACCGCCGCCACTGTAATAAAATTATTAACCCCTAAACCTAAGTCTAACCCTAACCCTAACGCACCCCTAACTAAATAATAATTAAATAAATATAAATAATATTTTATTATTAACCTAAATTAATCCTATTTAAACTAAATACTTACCTATAAAATAAACCCCTAATATAGCTACAATATAAATAATAATTATATTCTAGCTATTTTAGGATTTATTTTTATTTTACAGGTACCTTTCAATTTATTTTAAACTAGGTACAATAGCTATTAAATAGTTATTAACTAATTAATAGCTTACCTAGCTAAAATAAAACTGAAATTTACCTGTAAAATAAATCTAACCTAAGTTACAATTATACCTAACACTACACTATACTTTAATAAATTATTCCTATTTAAAGCTAAATACTTACCTGAAAAATAAACCCTAAGATAGCTACAATATAATTAATAATTATATTGTAGCTATCTTAGGATTTATATTTATTTTACAGGTAAACTTTGTATTTATTTAGCTAGTTAGAATAGTTATAAATAGTTATTAACTATTAATAACTACCTAGCTAAAGAAATACAAAATTACCTGTAAAATAAATCCTAACCTAAGTTAAAATTAAACCTAATACTACACTATCATTAATTAATTAAATAAACTACCTACAAATAACTACAATTAAATACATTACATTATACTAACTAAAGTACAAAAAAAAAAAAAGCTAAGTTACAAAAAATAAAAAAATAAGTTACAAACATGTTAAAAATATTACAACAATTTTAAGCTACTTACACCTAATCTAAGCCCCCTAATAAAATAAACACCCCCCCCCAAAATAAAAAATGCCCTACCCTATTCTAAATTAAATAAAGTTCAAAGCTCTTTTACCTTACCATCCCTTAAAAGGGCCATTTGTGGGGGCATGCCCCAAAAAGTACAGCTCTTTTGCCTGTAAAAGAAAAATCCCCTAATCTAACCCAAACCCCCCTTACAAAAACCTAACCCTAATCCCCTGAAGATCATCCTACCTTGTCTTCACTCAGCCGAGCAGCGATGGAACCGAAGTGGACATCCGGAGCGGAAGAAGTTAATCCTCCAAGCGGCGCTGAAGAAATCTTCCATCGATGAAGTCATCATCCAGGCGGCGCTGAAGAAAGTCTTCGAATCCGGCCGATGTCATCTTCAAAGAGGCGCTGAAGAGGTCTTCTATCCGGGCTATGTCATCTTCCAAGCCGGGTCTTGAATCTTCCTCCCGCCGACGCGGAACCTCCTTCTTCACCGATGGACTACGACGAATGAAGGCTCCTTCTAAGGGACGTCATCCAAGATGGCGTCCCCTCAATTCGATTGGCTGATAGGAATTCTATCAGCCAATCGGAATTTAAGGTAGGAAAAATCTGATTGGCTGATGGAATCAGCCAATCAGATTGAGCTCGCATTCTATTGGCTGTTCCGATCAGCCAATAGAATGCAAGCTCAACTGATTGGCTGATTCCATCAGCCAATCGATTGAACTTGATTCTGATTGGCTGATTCCATCAGCCAATCAGAATTTTCCTACCTTAATTCCGATTGGCTGATAGAATCCCTATCAGCCAATCAGAATTGAGGGGACGCCATCTTGGATGACGTCCCTTAAAGGAGCCTTCATTCGTCGTAGTCCGTCGGTGAAGAAGGAGGGTTCCGCGTCGGCGGGAGGAAGATTCAAGACCCGGCTTGGAAGATGACATCGCCCGGATAGAAGACCTCTCAGCGCCTCTTTGAAGATGGACATCGGCCGGATCGAAGACTTTTCTTCAGCGCCGCCTGGATGATGACTTCATCGGATGGAAGATTTCTTCAGCGCCGCTTGGAGGATTAACCTTCTTCCGCTCCGGATGTCCACTTCGGTTCCATCGCTGCTCGGCTGAGTGAAGACAAGGTAGGATGATCTTCAGGGGATTAGTGTTAGGTTTTTTGTAAGGGGGGTTTGGGTTAGATTAGGGTATGTGGGTGGTGGGTTTTAATGTTGGGGGGGGTTGTATTTTTCTTTTACAGGCAAAAGAGCTGTACTTTTTGGGGCATGCCCCCACAAATGGCCCCTTTTAAGGGCTGGTAAGGTAAAAGAGCTTTGAACTTTATTTAATTTAGAATAGGGTAGGGCCTTTTTTTATTTTGGGGGGGTTTGTTATTTTATTAGGGGGGCTTAGATTAGGTGTAAGTAGCTTAAAATTGTTGTAATATTTTTAACATGTTTGTAACTTATTTTTTTATTTTTGTACTTAGCTTTTTTTTTGTACTTTAGTTAGTTTATGTAATTGTATTTAATTGTAGTTATTTGTAGGTAGTTTATTTAATTAATTTAATGATAGTGTAGTATTAGGTTTAATTGTAACTTAGGTTAGGATTTATTTTACAGGTAATTTTGTATTTCTTTTAGCTAGGTAGTTATTAAATAGTTAATAACTATTTAATAACTATTCTAACTAGCCTAAAATAAATACAAAGTTACCTGTAAAATAAATATAAATCCTAAGATAGCTACAATGTAATTATTAATTATATCGTAACTATCTTAGGGTTTATTTTACAGGTAAGTATTTAGTTTTAAATAGGAATAATTTATTAAAGTATAGTGTAGTGTTAGGTGTAATTGTAACTTAGGTTAGGATTTATTTTACAGGTAAATTTCAGTTTATTTTAGCTAGGTAAGCTATTAAATAGTTAATAACTATTTAATAGCTATTGTACCTAGTTAAAATAAATTGAAAGTTGCCTGTAAAATAAAAATAAATCCTAAAATAGCTATAATATAATTATTAATTACATTGTAGCTATATTAGGGTTTATTTTTATAGGTAAGTATTTAGTTTTAAATAGGATTAATTTAGTTAATAATAAAAATATTATTTATATTTATTTAATTAATATTTAAGTTAGGGGGGCGTTAGGGTTAGTGTTAGACTTAGGTTTAGGGGTAATAATTTTATTACAGTGGCGGCGGCGTAGTGGGGGGCAGGATAGGGGTTAATAAAATTATTATAGGTGGCGACGGTGTAGGGGGGGCAGATTAGGGGTTAATAAATTTATTATAGGTGGCGACGGGTTCAGGGAGCGGCGGTTTTAGGGGTTAATACATTTATTATAGTTGCGGTGGGCTCCGGGAGCGGCGGTTTAGGGGGTAATAACTTTATTTAGTTGCGGCGGTGTAGGGGGGGACAGATTAGTGGTGTTTAGACTCGGGGTATATGTTAGGGTGTTAGGTGCAGACAGCTCCCAAAGGAATGAATGGGATGTCTAGCAGCAGCGAACTTGTACTTTCGCTATGGTCAGACTCCCATTGATTCCTATGGGTTCCGCCGCCTCCAGGGGGTGGCGGTTTGAAAACCAGGTACGCTGGGCCCGTAAAAGTGCCGAGCGTACCTGCTAGTCATTTGATAACTAGCAAAAGTAGTGAGAATGTGCCACACTTGTGTGCGGAACATCTGGAGTGACGTAAGAATCGATCTGTGTCGGACTGAGTCCGGCGGATCGAAGCTTACGTCACAAAATTCTACTTTTGCCGGTCTCGAGCCTTTGATAACTAAGGCGTATCAGCCTCGCCACAAATACGCTGCGGAATTCCAGCGTATTTGAGGTTGACGGCTTGATAACTAGGCCCCAATGTATAACTAGTTCTGCCGCTTTGTGCTACAATGTAATTACAGGACCCACCATTGTGACATGCTAAAAGAACTAAACTGGCTGTCGCTGGAATCCAGACGCACACTCCATCTTTCCAGCCTTGTGTTTAAGAGCTTTTCTGGGAAGCTCCCACCCTACCTGAGCAGAATGCTCTCCCCAGCTATTCCCACCTCATATTACCTCTGATCCAGTACCAGCACATTATTTAGCTTGCCTCAATACAAAAAGAAAGCAGCTTGATCCTCCTTTTCCTACAGAGCACCACAATTATGGAACAACCTCTTCCCAAGCCTAATATCCTTTAAGAGATCCCTCTCTACATATCTCAAAACAGAATGCACCTGTCATGGTTGATTAAATATCTCCTACCTGTGCTATGTTAAATTTTGCATATATTGTGGATTATTATTGTTTTTTTATTTTATTGTACCCTTTTGTATCAATGTAATGTTTTGTGGACTCAGGACATACTTGAAAAGGAGAAATCTCAATGTATCCTTCCTGGTAAAATATTTTATAAATAAATAATACCCTGTAAAAGCTGGGATTGTACTAAGAATACCAAAAACTGAAAATATATGCTGTTGAGGGACTTCTCTCGTATCCACTACTAACTAGCTTGTCTCTGAAACTGGGGGCTTTCCTAGCTGTTAAAACATTGTAATTTCCAACAGCATCCTTAACTTTCTTGTCTAGATGTAAAATGTGCCAGTTCTTTTTGAGCACCTGTCTGATCTTATTCAATTGCTCATTATATGTGGTAATGGACCTATATATATAGTAAGGCATCTCTTTCTGTTTTTCTTGCTCTAGAGTAGGCCCTATTTATGCACCTGATCCAATAGCTTCTTTTCTTGACCTTAGCTTTCATCAATACAGCATGTTCCTCAAACTTTGTGATGGATGAACAATTTTGTGTCAACCTCAGGACAAGCTAGTTAGTAGTAGATACGAGAGAAGTCCCTCAACAGCAGACTGGTTGAGAAAGAATAGGGGCCTTAGATGTAACTTCCCTGTGGAAAATGTGTATACTGCCCCTTTATGAAAAAAGGTTACAAAATTCACAGAATTTGCAGTCAAAGAATATAGAAAAAGATTCTTTATTTACTGTGATTCTGTTGGGGTAGTACACCTACTACACTATTATTATTATTATTATTATAGAGATACCAACCTCGCTAGACATTTCTCAAAATACCATGGTAATGACCCTGTGTTGCTGAAATTCATGGTTATAGATAAGGAGGACCCTTATAACAGAAGTGGGTACATAGATAGATGTCTCCTACAGAAGGAGGCGAGATGGATTTATAATTTAAAAATGAAATATCCATTAGGGTTAAATTAAAAAAATGACTATGCCTGCTTTTTATAATTTCTCACTACACTTGAAACTTAGGTTTAAAATTCAGTTGTGGAAATGTAAATAAGTGAAGGACTGTTTTCTAATCATGCCCTGAATTACCTGAGACTGAATCCAATTTATTGGCAACCCCTTGAAACTTTTGCATTGTTACATTATATATGTTTTTAACATATATAATAAAAAAGTTTTTACTCCTCCTCTAGAAAGGAGAAATGATAATCGTGATTCATCGGTGAAATACAGAGGGAACTTGTATTAGACCACTGAGAACGTGTGCCCCAATTTTCCAGGATAAAAATAGGGATAGAGGAACTTAAAAATTGTGTTATAATGAAAATGTTCCTTTAAAATTTTAGAATTCATGTGTATATATAAAAAAAGCAAATATGAAAACAGTTATACATAGAGGAGTGAGGCTTAGAACTATGTAACTGAGATTTGTAAATGGCTTATTTGTAAAAAAGAACACAGTAGGGAAAAGAAAGGCGATTTTGTGAACACAAGGAACAGAAAGGGAAATTAAAGACATAAGGAAAATGTCCTTTTAAGAAAATGGGAATCAATTAAGTAGGATGGGCCTTGAGGATACAAATTTGGGAGATGAGCAACAAAGATTTGAGCCCTGATGGAGCCCCAGTATGACCAGTACAAGGGTGTGAACGCATATGTCGTTGGCTATGCAATGTTTGCTTGATTTCCACTTTGAAACTTTGCTGTAAGGATGTTCATTTGTCTGGAGCCTTTGTATCAACTTTAAGCTACAAGTAAGCTGTGCATATTGGAGGCGTGGCTATCCTGCTAAATGTAAACTGTTTGAAGCGGAAACAGTGTATCCGTTCAGTGCACGAAGGAAACAGAGTAACCCGATCAACCGGGTGTAATTCATTAATGTTCCCATGTCAGAGGAGCCAGGATCACAAGCAAGCTATTTGTTTATACTCCTATGGGAAATGAGCTCTTGTCAATGGGAGGCCATGGAGGGATAGCTGAAGCTGGGTGATCAGACCTCACAACGGGACACATACAGGAAAGATACTTTGTTATTCATATACCATATTGACCCGGATAGACCTTAGGAGCGTTTTTGAATGCCGGTGCTACTCTCAGTTAATGATGTCACGAACCTAAAAAATTGGGTTCACGAACGGCGAACGCAAACTTCCACAAAAGTTCGCGAACGGGCAAACCGGGCGAACCGCCATAGACTTTAATAGGCAGGTGAATTTTAAAACCCACAGGGACTCTTTCTGGCCACAATAGTGATGGAAAAGTTGTTTCAAGGGCACTAACACCCTAGGACTGCGGCATGCCGGAGGGGGATCCATGGCAAAACTCCCATGGAAAATGACATAGTTGATGCAGAGTCTGGTTTTAATCCATAAAGGGCATAAATCACCTAACATTCCTAAATTTTTTGGAATAACGTGCTTTAAAACATCAGATATGATGTTGTATCGATCAGGTAGTGTAAGGGTTACACCCGCTTCACAGTGCGCAGTGTAGGTGATATACCTGCCCTGACCATGCTTTGCAGACCAGGTATCAGTGGTCAGATGGACCCTTGCCCCAACACTGTGTGCCAGACATGCCATTATAGCAGACATATGGCTTTGGCGTTGCTTTTTGGTAATTAGAAGGCTGCTAAATGCTACTGCGCACCACACGTGTTTTATGCCCAGCAGTGAAGGGGTTAATTAGGGAGCATGTAGGCAGCTTGTAGAGTTAATTTTAGCTTAAGTGTAGTGTAGTAGACAACCCAAAGTATTGATCTAGGCCCATTTTGGTATATTTCATGCCACCATTTCTTAAGTGTACATCGCAACATATAATTGTTGTGTGCAATAATACAAAAGTTAAACTAAAATGTGTGGGCTATTTATAATAACTTTATAACATACAGAGTGATGTCCTCTGACTAATATGACTCCGTAACAGTGCTCCAACAGAAGCATAAACCCCACTCTCAGCTACGATAATTTTTGCTACTAACTGCAACTGTGGTAACAATGGGAGCTTATATCTTTAACTACATTTAGCCAATCTGAGTCACTGCAGTTTCATTACGTGTTAGCTTATATGAATATACAAAGAGTAAACCCCCTAGTGAAAATAAGTCATTCCTATTTATATCACTATATTTAACACACATATATAAGGCAAAATGATTGTATTTATAAAAGGAGGTTTTAGAATTCATACACAATCCACATTGGATTTATTATAGATGTCTGCTATTTAATTATTAAATCTGACATATATGGAGTGAATTTGACTACCTTATCCTGAATAGTACCTCGTGCTTAATATAAGCTCAGCATAACATTTGCCTGTTCGTTGTAGACTTTTAATTTTCACCCTAGAATTGTGTAACACACATTTGCAAACCACAGACTCTCTAATCAGAGAATCAACAGTATATTTAACACTTAACCCTTACTACACAGGGCAGAACAGTCAATAAGTGGTCAAAGTGGTGAACCAGATGGCTAGAGCTTTACCAATATAGTAGTAAATCTATAACTTACTGCATCTTATGTGTACAAAAAATAAAGTACACGGATGCTTTAAAAATAATAAGTATCTTTTTATCCATTACCAACGTACTTATAGATGTTTTATGCTACGATTCTGTAAAAACATGGGATAATCTGATACATTAAAACCTGATTGCACTATACGAACCAGATTGCTAGAGCTTTACCAACATAGCAGTAAATCCATATCATACTGTGTCTTATGTGTACTAAATAATAAGTACACGGATGCTTTAAAAGTAAAAAGTATCTTTTTATCCATTACCTACTTACTTATAGATGTTCTATGTTACGATTCTGTAAAACATTGGATAATCTGATATATTAAAGCCTGATTGTACTATGTGCAAACACACTATCCATATAATTATATATTCAACCTACAGTGACTAGGTTATATAACCAGTCCTCAGCATCTGAGAGTGTTTTTAAAGTAATATTCCAGTATTTTATTTTTATTTCTGATATTAATAAAAGTTATGTTTTAACGTAGAGTTAGCAAGCTCACTTGACCAATCAGCTACTCTGATTTGCCTTTATAAAATAGAGTCTTTTTACAGAATATAAATTCACTCTATATTAACCCTTAGAGTGCTAAGGATGTAGTCTTTTCAGTTAGAGCTCCTCTCTACTGTAGTCTTTACAGAACTTCCACAAAAGTTCGCGAACGGGCGAACCGGGCGAACCGCCATAGACTTCAATAGGCAGGCGAATTTTAAAACCCACAGGGACTCTTTCTGGCCACAATAGTGATGGAAAAGTTGTTTCAAGGGCACTAACACCTGGACTGTGGCATGCCGGAGGGGGATCCATGGCAAAACTCCCATGGAAAATTACATAGTTGATGCAGAGTCTGGTTTTAATCCATAAAGGGCATAAATCACCTAACATTTCTAAATTGTTTGGAATAACATGCTTTAAAACATCAGGTATGATGTTGTATCGATCAGGTAGTGTAAGGGTTACACCCGCTTCACAGTGCGCAGTGTAGGTGATATACCTGCCCTGACCATGCTTTGCAGACCAGGTATCAGTGGTCAGATGGACCCTTGCCCCAACACTGTATGCCAGACATGCCATTATAGCAGACTTATATGGCTTTGGCGTTGCTTTTTGGTAATTAGAAGGCTGCTAAATGCCACTGCGCACCACACGTGTTTTATGCCCAGCAGTGAAGGGGTTAATTAGGGAGCATGTAGGCAGCTTGCAGAGTTAATTTTAGCTTAAGTGTAGTGTAGTAGACAACCCAAAGTATTGATCTAGGCCCATTTTGGTATATTTCATGCCACCATTTCACCGCCAAATGAGATCAAATAAAAAAAAATTGTTCACTTTTCACAAACTTTAGGTTTCTCACAGAAATTATTTACAAACAACTTATGCAATTATGGCATAAATGGTTGTAAATGCTTCTCTGGGATCCCCTTTGTTCATAAATAGCAGACATATTGCTTTGGCGTTGCTTATTGGTAATTAGAAGGCTGCTAAATGCCACTGCGCACCACACGTGTTTTATGCCCAGCAGTGAAGGGGTTAATTAGGGAGCATGTATGCAGCTTGTAGAGTTAATTTTAGCTTAAGTGTAGTGTAGTAGACAACCCAAAGTATTGATCTAGGCCCATTTTGGTATATTTCATGCCACCATTTCACCGCCAAATGCGATCAAATTTAAAAAAAAACCTAATTTCTTTCTCAATTTTAGGTTTCTCACTGAAATTATTTACAAACAGCTTGTGCAATTATGACACAAATGGTTGTAAATGCTTCTCTGGGATCCCCTTTGTTCAGAAATAGCAGACATATATGACTTTGGCGTTGCTTTCTGGTAATTAGAAGGCCGCTAAATGCTGCTGCGCATCACACGTGTATTATGGCTAGCAGTGAAGGGGTTAATTAGGTAGTTTGTAGGGAGCTTGCAGGGTTAATTTTAGCTTTAGTGTAGAGATTAGCCTCCCACCTGACACATCAGACCCCCTGATCCCTCCCAAACATCTCCCTTCCCTCCCCCACCCCACAATTGTCCCCGCCATCTTAAGTACTGGCAGAAAGTCTGCCAGTACTAAAATAAAAGGTTTTTTAAAAAAATATATTTTTTATAGCATATTTACATATGCTGTGGTGTAGCATCCCCCCTTAGCCCCCAACCTCCCTGATCCCCCCAAAACAGCTCTCTAACCCTCCCCATCTGCCTTATTGGCGGCTGTCTGCTATTATTTCACAGTCAAAAAAGTTTTTTTTTTTTTTAAATGTACACTAATGTTACACCAGATATGAGTGGTGGCACTGGGCAAGTGAGCACAGTATATGCTGTGAGCCTGACACACAGGCTGGCAAGCAGGCAACTGCAATTAGATTACACAGGGAAAAAAAAAAGCAGACTGATGTTCTAGTCCTAAAAAGGGCTTTTTGGGGTGCTGTGCTTACAGCAGAGATTAGATGAGTCCTTCAGGACTGTAGTGGACACTGAATACACTAGCCTAGCTATCGATTTCCCTATTAAATCATCAGCAGCTACACTGTCCCTCCTCTCACTAAGAATGCAGCTTCCAAATGAATCTAAAATGGATGCTGTCCAGGAGGTGGGAGGGTCTGGGAGGGAGGGTCTGCTGCTGATTGGCTGTAATGTGTATTCTGACTGTGAGGTACAGGGTCAAAGTTTACTCAATGATGATGAATAGGGGCGGATCGAACATTGCATATGTTCGCCCACCGAGGCGAACACGAACATGCTATGTTCGCCGGGAACTATTCGCCGGCGAACTATTCGCGACATCACTACTCTCAGTTTACAGAAGCTTATATAGAGTGACTGTTCCTTGTTATATCCGGGAATGGGGTCTGTGAACAAAGCGGTCTTAACCGCTTCCACAAGGGAGGACTCCATACAAGGGGTTTAGATGCTTATGTGGATATGCTAATAAGATATATACAAGATGGAATAATCAATCATTTCTGGCAGGATGTTAGTTTAATTGCTATGTTGATACAGGATGATTTTTTGCCTACATTAGGCTCACATACATTTGGTTCAAAAACAGCTATGAACATAGCCTTGTTTTTATGTTTGGTATTTTTTGTCACAATGAGTGCCGATAACTTAAGGGTACAAGATTTATGGATTAAAATAAGGAATAATAAATATCTAATTAAAAGAAAAGAGTACTGTATTACCTTTCTATTTAAAAGAGGGATAACTCCCTCTTTTTGAAATCTTCTCTAAATTTGCAATATTTATTCTTTATAAAAGGGTCTGCACCATTAACTTTGGATAGGTGGTTCAAAGGGAAAATAAGTTTTTTGTATATATAAAGAGATTAAAAGGCAAATTCTCTCTACACTATAGATATATAAAGATATATATATATATATATATATATATATATATATATACAGTATATATATATATATATATATATATATATATATAAATTTATGTCTAAAGACATTTCTAAATGTTAAATGTATATTAACAGAGCCGCTATTTAACAATATGGAGAACTATGCAGGAGCTCAGAGAACAGTCATTAAAAAGGAGCACCGGATCAGCGAAAATTCAAAATGACAAAAGCTTGATTCTTATAAATTAGCATTCAAGGGAGAGTTAGCAGGTTAAACTCTCCAGCTGGTCAAAACAAGCGGCTGACGCATTTCAGCTATTTTGCCATACTCCAAGCCATTTAAAATTATTTACCACAATACTAAGTTTAAAAACCAACACCTGCTGGTTCATTGGACAAATTCCCACCAATTGGTGATCAGAGCATATTTAACTGATTCTAGACACTACCCTGAAACTATGTTTCATATATATCTATACATTCTTAGAGGGGCAAATAATAAAAATGCTAATAATCTGTATATCCCACTATTTAATTATCATGCTTATGATCACAATATTTTACAGTATTTTAATTGCTCCTACTCCTTTATTTCAATATTTCTATCTCCAACTAGGAAGCATGTAAAGGAACTGGTTAACAATTAGCTCACATAAAGAGCTCCTTTTTTATATAGTAACTGTTGTATATGTGTATATAAAAATACATTCATCTTGAAAAATCCCACCAACAGCAAATGTATTTGTTGGTCTAACATCAAAAATTGAATAAATCAAAGATGCAAAAACTTCATTTAAGGAATGACTGAAGTGGATAAATGTAGGTAAGCTCAGTCATCTTCAAAATATAGACTGCACATCTAGTCATGAGTTTCTTAACAAAAAATAATTAAATCAAATTGTGAGTTAAGTCCCTTGGGGACCCTAGTTTTTAGCCAGAAAATCCAGAAAGTTTCTCTCTCAGCTAAAATCTCATCTTTGTTCCCTCCCCTTCTTTTGTTTTTTATCTGTTCAATAACGGTCCATCTAAAGCTACCTGCTTTTTTGTTATGGACCATAGTGAAATGGCTAATATCTGAGAGGTGTTCTTTCATTCTCGTCCTTACTTCCCTGGTGGTGAGGCCTGTATACTAAAGATTGCACTCCACACACATGATTAAATACACCACATATGTGTTGCAACAGCTCAAACAATGTTTTTTAGTAAAAATTTCACTTGTCACAGTGGATTGAAATTGGTCACCCAAGGTCACCTTTTCACACGCTTTACAAGCCGCATAGTTACACTTAAAGGTTCTATTAAATCTTAACCAAGAGGAACCACTCTCAAGTGTGATGTTCCTTAGTTTTGTAGGTGCTACTATATTGCCTATCGATCTATTTCTCCTACATGCAAATTTGCATCCTGTTTTAGTTATATTCTTTAGATCATCATCAGCTGCTAACATGCCGAAGTGTTACCTGACCACTCTGCATACGTCATGATACTGGTTCGAGTAATCTGTTATGAACATAATTTTATGTCCCTCTTGTTTGCTCTTAGATATTGACTTACAGTTTCTGGTTTTATTTTTCAATAAATCCTCTCTTAACTTTGCTCACTATTCCCTTGGCCTGCTCAATGATCCTGTGATCATATCCTCTTTCTTTCAATTTCCTTGTTTAAGGCGAATAAACTGCCTTAAAAACCCCTCTCGGGTGGCAACTCTTGGCATGTAGAAAGGAGTTGCCAGATATTGGTTTATAATAAACCATGGTCTCTATCTGTTCTCCATGAACCCCTCTCAATGTAATATCCAAGAAGATGATATCCTGTTTATTATGCTCCAAGGTGAAACTGATTCTGACTGTATTGTTGTCTAGACCTTGGGTAAAATCCAATAAA
Source organism: Bombina bombina (assembly GCF_027579735.1). Lineage (NCBI taxonomy): Eukaryota > Metazoa > Chordata > Amphibia > Anura > Bombinatoridae > Bombina > Bombina bombina. The sequence goes on along the minus strand of NC_069503.1, from coordinate 294,539,796 downwards.
CCCACTTTGTCACCTCTCCAAATAAATAAATAATTTATATATTGCTTGAACCACACAATACCTTCTCTGTGAGGGTTGCCATCCCCATAGACGTGGAACAGCTCCCACCAACCCATAAACATGTTGGCATAGGAGGGGCAAATTTGCCCCTGATCGCTGTTCCACGCCTCTGCAGATAGTAAACCCCCCCAAACTCAAAGTAATTGTGAGTCAAGAGAAACTGTGCTACCCTTAAAAGATAGTTAACATAATCTAGATTATTAAAACATTTGGATAGAAAAAATTCCAAGGCTTGTAAGTCTTTTTCATGCGGAATACTGGAATAGAGGGACTTCACATCAACAGTAAGCCATGTGAAGCCCCTATCCCATTTTACTCCGGACAGCAAATTCAATACTTGTTTCATGTCCGATATATAGCTTTTAAGAGTGCTCACACTGGGCTGTAATATATAATCTAGCCACTCAGATAGATGTTCCAAAAGTGAGCCTATTTTGCTCACGATTGGTCTCCCTTTCACTTCTTCAAGGGACTTGTGGACCTTGGGTAAATGATTAAACACTTGAGTAATTGGATTCTCTACCAGTAAACAATTCTTGGTTTTCTCATCAGTATACCCAAGGTTCACACCATCATCTATCAAGGATGAGAGCTGTCTGTGAACGTTTTTGACTGGATCTATCTTTAGCATGGTATAATCTTGCTCTTCATTTAGTTGTCTATGGGCCTCACTGACAAAATCTTGCCTATTCATAAGGACCACAGGTCCTCCCTTATCCACTGAGCAGATAACAAGATCTTGATTTTTCCCAAATTTTTATAGGGCCTCCTTCTCTTTTCTAGTGATGTTATGACCTTGTGTCAGATCAGTTTTACAAACAGATCCATTAAATCCTTCTCTATCCTTTCTTGGAATCTCTCCAGTATTTTCCCTCTGTTCTGAATCAGATAGAATCTCGATTTGGGCCTAAATGAGCGTACTATTATCTCAGTATTCCTAACCTGAGCAGAATCATCCTGAAGAGATTCAAAAGCCAGTAAGAGGCATATATCTTGGAAATTGAAATCTCCTATCTCCATTGTGTGGTGTCTACCAACCTCACTATCCTCAGCAAATTGACTGGAGGTATAATCAGACCTGTTGGAACAAAACTTTTTTAACGTTAGATTTCTTATCAATATATTAACGTCCAATAAAGTCTTGAACAGGTTAAAGTTGGCGGTGGGCACAAAAGAGAGCCCTAGACCCAGAACTTTTGTTTCCAGTTCATTTAGTGTATATGTTGATAAATGTATCACATTTTGTTTCTGTAACAGGAGGTCCCCCATCCCCGTCTCAGATGGTATTGATTCTCCTGCCTCTGGAGTTGTTGTCTGTGGCCGCGTCCTCGACCACCTGTCCCCCCCCCCCCCTTCGGATGTGCCCTGGGGAATGGAAAAAAACCTACTCCAGTTGTGCTTGTTCTTGTGCATTTGATCCATTTCTCATTTGGTCATTTGCATGGTCTTCCACTCTGTGTTTGGAATAGGTAGTTGATCCTTGTTTTTTGAGGATTGGTGGTAATCTATTCAGTCCTTCTTTAGGTCTCACCGCTGGTGGTCTTTCGGATGTTCCTGGTTCCCTACTTATGACCAACTCCCCATACTGGGGTGCCCATTCTTCACCACCTTACGCGGAGCCTTCATCCATAGATTCAGCTTCACTTTCATAGAAGTTTACTTGCTGGCTCTTATAGTTATTATTGGCGTTAGCATTGCCACTGGTATTTCTCCTTCCTCTTCCCCATATTTCTCCAGGTGTTAGGTTTGTAATTTTCCTTAAATTAATCTTTTCTTTTCTATTCCATAAATACACTCGGAGAACTATGCTAAGAGATAGAGAAAATGATTCAAATCTTTTTGGACATATGTCTACCCATACTTCCAGTTATAAGCATACGAAGATCTGGAAATCAATCATTGCAATAGTTTCAGCAGTTGTTTCATTCCATGTTCAGCAGTTAAATGTAAAACAAAAAAGTGTTTTACATTAAAATTAAGGTAAAGGAAAAAACAAAAACAAGGGGAGGACTGTTTACAGAAACCAATTACTGTCAATGGGAAAATATAATTCACCAAATGATTCCTACTAGTATAATTTCCGGGCTTCTCAAGCCTGATTGATATAACCCCAAGCTCAGGCAAATATACATCTAGTATGTCCAATGTCTTGATAATGTATGTTTGATCAAAATTTACCATTTTGTTTGTTATATTAACAGAACAGGATATTCATACATATATACACATATAAACACAAATAAACACAAATATATATGTATACATTTGTATACATATATATTGCTGTGTTGCTTTGATTATGGTTACACGAGCTGTAGCTATGAGGCTGTAAGCGTGAACACGAAGCTCCATTCAGGTCTATGTGGGGAAAAATCACCAGTGATCATGCTCGCTGTTGAGCACGAGGATGTGATCATGAGGGAGCAATATTTGTGCTCCTAACCTGTAATCTCACACTCAGTAGCATGCATGGAAATAAAAAAAACTGAGCGGAGATTACAGGTTCACCCTGTATGAATAAAGAAATGCATAATTAATTTGTATGCTCACCAGGTTCCTGAAAGCCAAGCATACTTACCTGATGCCTGTGTATGCTCTCCTTGTGAGACCGAGCATACTAACCTTGCACCTTGTTCCTGAAGCTGTGCCTGCTGAACATATCTGATATCCTGTTACAGTCTCACCAACAGTAACTACTGGGTATCCTGTGCCTGCCGAGTATCCTGTGTCTGCTGTACCAGTGGCAACTTTCCTCAAACCAGCTGTGCCTGCTGCAGGGCTGGAATGGGACCAAAAAAAGGCTCGGGCATTTTAGTGCAAAGAGGCCCTAACCACGCCCCCCCTCACTATATCTAATTTACCATATACCAAACATGGCAAGTATAATTCTTGTTTAAGTGTCAAAAACATTTAACATTATCAACACCCTATAATCACTATATTTTGTCAATTGGTTGGTATGAAAAAAATAAAGGAAAAAAACAAACAAAAAAACACAACCAAACCAAAATAAAGTGCTAGTTTTTATCAAATCAAAACATGCTTTTTAATTTTTAAAATAAATTAAATAGCAGGAATGTAAATAGGATAAGAGCTACTGAAATTCTATTGGCTGATTTGAATAGCCAATAGGATTTCAGTAGCTCTCATACTATTGGCTGATTTTTAATTTCCAAAATCAAATCAGCCAATTTGAATCGCATACTTTGCATTAAAGATTCAGTGTACGGCGGCAACCATATGAAGAGAATGTTCCGCGCCGGATGTCTTCAGGATGGACCCGCTCCGAACCGCCGAGATGAAGATAGAAGACGCCGCTGGGATGAAGATAGAAGATGCCGCCTGGATAAAGATGGAGCCGCCTGCCGCCTGGATGAAGATGAAACCGCCGGGATGAAGATCATTCAAGCGGGACTTCAACAACTGCAAGTGGATCTTCGGGGGTTAGTGTTAGGATTTTTTTAAACTTTTTTGGGTGGTTTTTTTAGTTTAGGGTTTGGGCTTTTCATAAAAGAGCTAAATGCCCTTTTCAGGGCAATGCAAAAGAGCTAAATGCCCTTTTCATAGATTTTTTTTTATTTTGTGGGTTTGGGGGGGGGTGGGGGTTTGTAATGTTAGTGGGACTTACTTTTTTTTTCTTGTAAAAGAGCTGTTTAACTTAAGACAATGCCCTACAAAAGGCCCTTTTAAGGGCTATTGGTAGTTTATTATAGATTAGGTTTTTTATTTTGGGGTGTTTTTTTTTTTAATGGGTATTAGAATAGGAATCATTTTTATTATTTTTGATAATTCTTTGTTATTTTGTTTAATGTTTTGTATTTTGGGGTGGGTTTTTATTTTTAGATTAGGGGTTGGGCATTTCATAAAAGAGCTGAATGCCCTATTAAGGGCAGGAAAAAGAGCTGAATGCCTTTTTAAGGGCAATGCCCATACAAATGCCCTTTTCAGGGCAATGGGTAAATTAGGTTTTACTTTATTTTTATTTTGTGGGTTTAGGGGCTGGGGTTTTGTATACTGTTAGGGGGTGTTTGTTTTGTTTTGTAACAAAAGAGCTGTTAACTTAAGGGCAATGCCCTACAAAAGGCCCTTTTAAGATTAGGCTTTTTAATTTTGGGGTAGGTTTTTTATTTTTTTAAAAGGGTATTAGAATAGGAATAATGTTTATTATTTTGGATAATTTCGTTTTTTATTTTTTGTAATGGTAGTTTTAATTTTTGTAATGTTAGATTTTAGTGTAAGGCAGCTTAGGTTTTATTTCACAGGTGCGTTTGTATTTATTTTAACTAGGTAGCTATTAAATAGTTAATAACTATTTACTAACTAATCTACCTAGTTAAAATAAATACAAACTAACCTGTGAAATAAAAATAAAACCTAAGCTTGCTACAATATAACTATTAGTTATATTGTAGCTAGCTTAGGTTTTATTTCACAGGTAAGTATGTATTTAGTTTTAAATAGGTAGTTAGTTAATATTTGTAACTTTAATTTAGCTGTATTTTAATTATGTTAAAGTTAGGGGGTGTTAGGGTTACGTTAGGGTTACATTAGGGTTAGGGTAAGGTTTAGAGGTTAATATAGTTTAATTTAGGTTGTTGAGATGCTAGGGGCTGGTGGTTTAGGGGTTAATAGATTTATTTAGTGGTAGTGATGTGAGAGGCCAGAGGTTTAGGGGTTAATAGGTTTATTTAGTTGCAGTGATGTCGGGAAGCGGCAGCATAGGGGTTAATACATTTATTATAAAGTGTGGGGCGATGTTGGGGTTCAGGGGAATAGGGGTTAATAATTTAGTATAGTGGTGGCGATATTGGGAGTGGCAGATTAGGGGTTAATAGATTTATTTTGGTAGCGGCGATATCGGGAGCACCAGATTAGGGGTTCATAACATTATATAGGTGGCAGCGATGTCGGGGGGCAGCAGATTAGGGGTGTTTAGACATGGGGTTTATGTTAGGGTGTTTAAACAGGTTTAAACATTACTTCCCCCCCCCCCATAGACATCAATGGGGCTGCGTTATGGAGCTTTTCATTCCACGATTGCAGGTGTAAGTTTTTTTCAGACACCTTCTCCCCATTGATGTCTACGGGGAAAGCTTGCATGAGCACGTCAAAACAGTGCTTGCATTTTGTGCAGTATGGAGCTTAAAAGCACCATATCGCACGCACAAGCCGGCTGTTTCAAAACTTGTGATGGTTGCGCTATAGGGTTTTGTTGCGTTCGTTAATTACCCTATAGCGCGCATAACTTGTAATCAACCTGATTGAAATTTACTCATTTTAAGAATATATCAATTTAATTTTATGCAAAAAGATTACACAATTATAACATTGTTACACAATCGTGTTCACAATATAAATGATTATGACATTTTTTTAAACATAAGGCCAGTCTCGTACTTCTTTGTAAACTAAGCAAACATATTAATTTGATATTGCGAACATGTAGGCGTAACATGAGGGTATTATGGGCGTGACAATGAAGTTATTTGTATAATTATTGGATTTCTAAAAGAATTATATGCAAGCATCTCATACCATAGCAAAATATGTCATCAAATTACATATACACCAATCATTTATTACATTTTTTTAAGTTTAACATTATATAACATATTTTACAACATCATACCATTTAAATTTCATGCACAACACACTGTATTGCAATAAAAGGTGACAATATGTTTTTTGTTTTACAATTTCACGCAGGCCGCTAAAAAGCTATTAGAATCGGATCCTATGTGTTTAATGTCTCTATTGCCTATTAGAGCATCTATTTTTGCACTTTTATGACCGTTTAAAGATCATATAAAAGCATTGAAGTACAGCTACATTTACATCCTGCTCAACACTGATGAAGTTGATTGGCTGTTTATTTGTTTGTAGTTTTCACCATTATTATTATTATTATTATCATTTATTTGTATAGCACCACCAAATTCTGTAGCGCACTATGCAGATGACAATAAAAAGAGAAGCTTTGTATCACAAAACACTTACTCTGGGGAACTGAAGACATTTTTAGTTAAATTATCTTCCTTTTTACATAGAGACGTTCATATGATATTTCATTTTCAAGTGATTTAGCGTATGGGTATTATGTGCCTTTAAAGTAAATTTTAAACAGATTAAATCGCACTTTTAACCTGTGAAACTTATAGACAACAGTAATACAGTCATTGCAATGCTAATTTATAGATACATGAAAATGCTTTTTTTTTTTTTTTTAGTTTTTATTGAATAAGAAATAGAAACTCAAGCAATTGGTACAATCTATCAGATTGACAGGTTCTGAGAATTTTGTTACAACATAGGCATAAACCAAATACAGTAGGTAGAGTCATATATCCATTAATATACAGTTTTGTTTGATATTACATTGAGCATCCTAATGGAGTAAAGGACAATTAATTTATTTGAGTTACAATACTCTTCCCAAAGGAACTTCATGGCTAAGAATTCATCTATATGTTTATTACTAGCGTATTGATATTTCTCGAGTATTAGCGTGTTGCGTTACTAAACACTTCCATTCCAAGGTGGAAGGAGTGTTAAGTGATTTCCAGTTTCTAGGGATCAATCTTTTAGCACAGTTAATCATAAGTGACAAAACTCTAATTCTCAGCTTGCATTTAATTCTAGGGACGTTTTTCAGTAAGAATATAGTCGGATCTAAGGGTAGTGTAGTGCCTAAGGTGCTTTCAATGGCTGTCTTAACTTCTAGCCAGTATTGTGTGATGTTAGGGCATGTCCACAATATGTGTTGAAAGTCACCAATGCCACCACAATTTCTCCAACAGTGTGTGTTTGTATTTTTAAACATAGAAGCCAATCTGGTGGGGGTATAGTACCAGCGGCACATAACTTTTATATGCATCTCAATATAGGTGATAGAAGAAGTATGGCTACTCATGTTGACAAAATTATTTGACCAATCATGTGTAGATGTCTGTGCTGCAAGTTCCTCTGACCATTTATGAGTATATGGGAGATTTATAGAGTGATTGTCAAGAATAATTTTATATGTGAGTGAGAGTGACCCTTTAGAGGGCATAGTCTGCAAAGATTTCCAGCTTTAGGGTGAGTAGTGAGGTAGTGTCTCACTTGGAAGTACATATACCAATGGGAAAAGAAGTCTCCCCAGGTATCATTTAGTTCTATTGTGGGTTTCAATTTACCATCTCTCAGAATCAAGTAGCATGGTATAATTTCTTGTAGAGGCATTAGTTGTGTATATGTTTTATTAAGGGCCATTTGGAATTCTGGATTGTCTCTTAGCGGAGTGGGAATTGTGGAGATGCATTGTAATTTAATTACGCGTTTGTCCAAGATGTTGAGTATCAATTTAGTTATTGTGGCTGTTTAGGGTCCTAGTGTTCTACATGTGTGGGGAATCCAACAGGTAGCTCCCAATTGCCTATTTCTCTCCAAGTCATGTTCAATTTGTACCCATTCTTTGTGTGTTGCATGTTTGCACCAATCTACAATACGTGCGAATGTTCCTGCTAATTGATAATAATGAAGATTTGGCATGCCAAGACCTCCTCTAGCTATAGGTCTATATATAGTGGAATTGGTAATCCAGGGGTGTTTGTTTTGCCAAAGGTAAGCATTAAGAATACCATGGAGTCTATTAAGAAATGATGGGAGCCAACTCTCGCTGAGAAAGGACGCATATCCCAAGAGCTCTTATATTATTTAATAATTTCTACTTAGATCTATGTCCTAATCTGCCGATTTCTACCCCACTTTGGAGACCTAACTAGAGAGGTGTCTTTCTGCTATTTTGGAGTCACTTTGGCAGTCCTATTTACTTTTGCAGTCCCTACTTTCTGTCCCCTAAAAGCGCCCTAGATGGAGAAAAATGTGGCTGAGCTCATCATCGCGCAAATGAAGGAGCTGCTGGGCCACTATGTCGGAGCTTTTATGGTTAAGGGGTTTGTTCCTCTTCAGTTCCCCATTGCTCCCACTGTTGCTCCGACCACTATACCACACTGTGAGGTGAAGTGCGCAACAGACGTACAATACCCGAGGCGGTCGCCATCTTTGGAGCCTCAAGCAGCACGTCCACTACTGCCCTGCACTGCAGGGATAATGGCTGAGCTCAGTGATCAGGACACACTAACCAAGGTCTCCAAGCCATTTGCATTGCAACGAGCTGAGACCTTCAGGGGAGAAAAACTACTACCTAAGTCACTTCAGCATATTACGGGTACACTAGAAGGGTAAGCCTGTACAAGCGGAACCGCCATCGGAGGTACCCCAAGCCCTGTTATTTCTGGATTATGGCCAAATGCATCCCACCATCGGCTCAACAACCCTGCCGCTGCCCCCGATATGCGCATATGATGGAGCCGCAGTGGGACCCTGGAGGCTTCTTTTTTTGCCTTCTCCATGTCACGCTCTCGCCTTGCTCCACTGGACATTATCCCATTACCGGGCAGCCGCGCTCAGCTCTCCTTAACTGCTGCGGCCCAACTAACGATCAATGAACTGTTCTGCCAATTACTGAGCCCTTAAAGCTTTAGCAGGGTGACCCGGAGACTTTGACCAGCTTTTCGTTTGGGATACCATTAAACTTGACAGGCAGGTTCAAGATAAGGCCGAATGGCCGGCGACATTTTATACTGCTGCACCATTGAACTCTACTGCTGCAATTCTCCTGGGAGAACTCTATAGCTATATTTCATCAGACTAAGCAGCTAATGCATGTTGAGTACTGTACACTAAGTTTTACAGTTTTGTTTTAGTTAAATGTATTACTATTATCTGTATCCAGTAACAGATGTGAGATTTCTATACTGCTACACCATTGAACTCTATTACTGCAATTCTCCTCGGAGAACTTTATAGCTATATTTCACCAGACTCAGCAGCTAATGCATGTTGGGTAATGTACACTAAGGTTTTACAGTTTTGCTTCAGTTAAATATATTACTATGTGTATTACTATTATCAGTATCAAGTAACAGATGAGAGATTTCTGCTTAAACTATGAATGATCTAGAATGTCTACTGAGATAGCCAGCTGTCTACTGTGCCTTTAATTCATAGTGGCCCTAACTTCTCCGCTTAACTGCTTTAAATTCTAGTTATAACCTGCCAAATGTGCAAGGGATGTTCCCCTCTGTGCAAAGAATTATATGTTAGGGTAAGTCCAGTTTTGCTGTTCATACACCATATGGCATGTGGGGCATTTTATATCACAGTACTTTTAATTGAATGCCTTCTTACTAATAGTTACTTTAGATGTCATACTAACTGTACCTCTTCAGTGTTCTCCGCTCAATCACCTTGGGTTATATCTATATATAGGCAATAAGAGTACATTTTTTATAATGTATGCTTTCCTGCGCACCCCCCTCAGTTCTAGGCTCTGATTGTTTGCAGCACTCTCTTGGACATTTAATTGTTGTTTACTCTCACTTTTCAATGTGGTGGTATGTATGTTTGAAAATCTACACTCTCAGATTCCTCACATTTTAGTCACACAATCTGCGGGATAAATAGCATCTTTACATGGCGTTATCTCTATTTCACTCCCATGTTTGCTTGGGTAAGGCTGGACCTTGGCCCCTACACGTACCCTCTAACTTTAAAAAGGTATCTGCCGTAGTGGATACGCTTCTAATGCTATGGTGCAGCCACTAATTTGGACACTCTTCTGCTAGCGGCCGGAGCAGGGAGTGCCTATCTCTTACAGGTGTGTCGCTCTATGGAAGAATTTTAGTTCTGGCTACATACTGCCATTAATATTTGTTTAACCGCTACACAACCAGAGCTACTATATATGATTGATACATTTACCCATTCCATGCTTAACCTGTCAGATATTGAAGTCCCACATTCACGCAACTAGGCCTGGTTTGTCCTACTAAGGACTTGTTCTATCCCTATATTATGGATAGTCTCCCCTACCTTATTTTGGTACATACCCTTGCAGTGCAGCTCATCCTAGCCCATATTAAGTGCCCCCAGGTTCTTATTATAAATGGAGTTATACATCTTTACTACTATTTGCTCTTATCAAACATTTTAATATCGTAGAGTTTATTTTATCATATCTCCCATACTTAAATGCCCACCTCCCCCCCCTCCCCACCCCATACTAATATACCTCCTAATCTAGGAGATTTAACCACGCAACTTATCTTGCTTATGTCGTACCCTGCTTATTCCTATCTACTTATTTTACCATGCTAGTTCTACCAGTTTCATCACAATATTTCTACCATTTGTAAAGTTATATCATTATACATAACATACCCGCATACTCAATAGCAATAACTTTCTACCTCACACATTCCATTAGACGCAACGTAAATATACTCTCTCATTCAACCCTACTTATCACTATTTGCTATTTATAGAAAATAGAGGTTAGTTTCATAATAACATACCTTCTACTTTAGGAGATTTGACTATACGACTTATCTTGTCTATGTCGTACCTTACTTACTCCTATTTATTTATTTTACCATGTTAGTTCTACCAGTTCCACCACACTATTTATTCCATTTGTTAAGTCATATCTGGTAAAGAAGGGGGAATGGAGTGACCAGCGCCAAAAAGTTTTTACTACAAACTCCAACTAGAAAAATAGGTCACCCTCTCAAACCCACAAAGAAATAGATATAGAAACAAAAATACTAGGGAGCGCTAAAACCAGCTTAAGAGTAAAATTTAAAGCTATTACCTAGCCCGATACTAATTTAATAATATAATATATAACTAAATGTTACAGTTGATGGAAAATCTGAATAAAAAATGTATATATATGTATAAAGATAATATACAAATAATGTATAAATAAGTCAGATTAAAAGTATATAGAAGATGCCAGCAACAAACACTTGGATCAAAAGACTAAATGTTAAAAAACTTGTAATAATAACTAAACACTATTACAATATAGGTCGACCTATTTGAAAAACATTAAATAATATAACACAGAAAATATAAATAAAAACACAATAGTTAAACTTCTGTAGCCAAGAGTTCATGTAGCATTCGAGATCCAGGACAATTATATTCTCCAACTTGTCACTATGGGGACCCACGCTCAAAGCTGTACAAAACTGTGTATAGTTGTGAAAGGAGCGTTCCCAGGACAGAGAGGCAGTCACAGCCGGTGGCAATATTTTCCTACGGACAAGGGATCCTCTTAGTATGTGTCAAAAAAATATGACAAAGGAAAGTATATCCGTACTCACATAATAGTTAACAGGAACCAGCCTCCAAACTTGTGAAACAACGATCCGTGCCGTGGACCACCCTCCAGGAATATCGAACAGTCTCTGGAAACAGAAGTGCTTAACAAGTATGCATTAAATACGCTAAGCTAGAAACCCGGTGAAATTTGACAGTTTGTTTTTACAGGATTAGCTATATAGCTCCCAAGGTCTGCTTTCGCAGCCAGTACTGAAAAAAGTCACCTACAAGGGTTATTCCGCCACAGGGTATAAAAACGAATACTCCAAAGGTATAGGAGTCAATTTAAATAGAGCAACGCGTTTCAAAACTGTAGTTTCTTTTTCAATCTCTAAAATACAGGTACACAATGCTCTCTTTTAAACCCACATCTAGCAGCTGATTTCATTAATTCATTTTCCTACACCTGTTTCTTAAGGTGAGGCTGATTGTGTGAGTAAATCTTAATATATAAAAACATTGTGAACAATATAATTCTTATACAAAACATGTTTTAAAATTTCATATACTTTTCAAGTATCCAAAAAACAATATTCAAAATAATATTTAAAAACCTCAAACATATGGAATTTATACAATACAAATTTATCTGACATAAAAAACTTTTTACATAAAAGAAAAATTGTTTGGAATTAATTTAACTACAAAATCATTAAATTATAATGGAAAAATAAATAAATAAAATGAAAAATGGAATAAGATACATCAACAGGGATCGAACCCATAACCTTAATTCTTAAAAAATATAGAATTTAACCACTCAGCCATCTCACATACCTGAGTATGATATGGGTTGTTTAGAAATATATTGGAACACTCATTTTAGAATTTTACGAAAAATGGAGATTCGAACCCAGGACCTACATGGTCTAAAGCTAGACCATTCGGCCATCCTGATATTTTATAATTAGGATCTAGATTTTTGAAATTAGTAGCTACCATACTACTTACTTTCACAAAGTATGTGATATGAATTGAACCAATGACCTTCGAATCCAAAACAAACACCTTAACCACTACCCTATATTAAACTTAATGTGAAGTCTCAAGTTATTTAATACATATAAAGACACATTAAAATATATATAATATAATGGATCAGCCAAAATGAGAAACGAACCGGTGACTTTGGCATTACAGAAATGAACACCCTAACCACTACCCTATATTATACTAAATGGAGGGTCTTAAAAATATTATATGTATAGGGAATGGAACTTATTACAAAAAACACCCCAAATCAAAATCTAGATTTAGTCCTTGGGGGGCTAAAGTTTTCAATTCAAAAATCCATTTTGCTTCTAGTTTTAAAATTTCTTTATGTATATTTCCTCCCCTCCAATTTGATGTAACTTTATCAATTACAGTATAGGAGAAGTGTTTTATATTTCCATTATTACATTTTTTTAAATGTTTAGGGACAGGTAATTCCTTGTTCCTCTCTGAATCCATATTCTCAATGGAATTAATATGCTCTCTAATCCTATCTTTTACAGCCCTTGTTGACTCTCCAACATATTGAGCCCCACACGAACATTCTAATAGATAGATAACATTGGAATCCGTACATCTATAGATGTCTTTAATATTATATTCCTTATTGGTAATATTTGACTTAAATGTTTTACATTTCTTTGAATTTCTACACGCTTTACAGCTTAAACAGGGAAAAAATCTTGTAATCTTATTACCTCTTAAGTCCCTATCCCTATTTATGCATGACTTTATGTTAAGGTCTGTTGGAGCGAGACGTGTTTTCAAATTCTTAAATTTCTTATAAACTAACTTTGGAAAATTTGGCAAAACTAGCCCTAGGGTATCATCTGATCTCAGGACATGCCAATGCCTTTTTAGAATTTTTTCAAGTTTTTTATTGTCATCATTATATTGTGTAATGAAAGGGATACTCAGAGTCTCAGTGATACTCAAATTGTTTATAGTTCCAAGTTCATTTATATTATCATTTCTTTTTTTATTATTATTACTTTTATCTTCCTTTTTGATCAGAAGATTAGCCCTATATGTCATTAGAGCTTCTGATGTGGCTGATTCTATTAAGCCTGCATTATAACCTTTTTGTAAAATTTTTTTAGCTAAAACATGTGATTGGTTAATAAAATCTATATTATTCGTACAATTTTTTCGAATACGCAGGAACTGGCTCTTTGGAATATTAGATTTCCACCTCTCTAAATGACAACTTTCAGCATGAATGTACCCATTCGCATCAACAGGTTTAAAATAGGTTTTTGTTAATATCTTTCCTTCCTCCACATATATTTTCAAATCAAGAAAATTTATACAAGTATCACCAATCTCATATGTGAAATTCAAATTTTTGTCATTTTGATTCATTCTGGAAAAGAACCATTCCAAATCTTCTTTACTGCCTCGCCATATGATTAAAATATCGTCAATGTATCTTTTAAAGGAGACCAGATTTGCCCCCAGATCTGTAGAGTCAAGGAAAATATACTCCCATAGACCCATAAAAAGATTTGCATAACTGGGGGCAAATCTGGTCCCCATGGCCGTCCCACATTCTTGTAAATAATAATTACCATTAAAATTTAAATAATTATGTGATAAAATAAACTTTATACCATTAATAATAAAATGTTTATGTTCTTTTGGTAAACTTAAATCCTTCTCTAGAAAATAGGCAGTTGCTGCTATACCTAAATCATGTCTGATACAGGTGTATAAAGCAGACACGTCACAAGTGGCGAGAAGGAATTCCTCCTCCCATACAATAGTTTCTAGGGTTCGAAGTACATCAGTAGAATCCTGCAAATAACTAGGTAAAGCTTTTAAATGTTTTTGAAGGTGCAAATCTATATACTAAATTAGCGGTAATTGAATTTATGCAGGATACAATTTGTCTCCCGGGCGGATTTAAATTATCCTTATGTTTTTTCGGTAAGCAATACATAAGTGGAATTCTTGGCTCTTTGGGGAGTAGGTAACTCATCTCTTTATCATTTAAAATACCTTGTTCCCTTGCTTCCGATAGAAGTATAACTAACTCAGACAAAAATTCATTAGTAGGATTTCTCGTTAGAATTTTATATGTTTCTTTATCATTAAGAAGCTGGTTACACATATTTAAATATTTATCTCTATCCATTAAAACAATTCCTCCTCCTTTATCTGCGGGTTTCACCACAATCGTATTATTCTCCTCTAATTTTTTAATCTCAGTCAATTGTGCCTTCGTTAGATTTGTTTTCTTCACCTCATTTTTATTTAAATTTTGTATGTCATTCGTTACCAATTTTTCAAAAGTTTCGATTGACCCTCCTTTGATAAATTTTGGATAAAAACGGGATTTTTCTTTAAGATTAGTATGCTTAAAAAACGATGTGTTATCAGATTCTGCACTTATATTTGTACTTCTCTCCTGAGGGTTTCGAAGGAACCATTTTTTCACTGTTAGGTTCCTTACAAATTTATGTGCATCAATAAAGGCATTGAATTTATTTATTCTCTGTGATGGAGCAAACGATAAACCCCTATTTAATACTTCTTTTTGTTTTAATGTTAATTAAATTTTACTCAAATTATAAATACTGCTGTTATCTTCAACTATACTCTTTTTGTTTTGACGTTTCTGTATTCCACTCCCTCTCCCCCCTTGTTTTCAGATGCCCTTCTTTTTCTCTGATTTACGAGGGGGGAATTTGGATTGTCTCCTTTACAATTTAACTCTTTCTCTAAAAAATGACTCTTAGAGTTACCATGATTACTTGTACTTGGCATTGAATCATAACAATTCTCTTTCTCATCCTTATCAGGGAAAGTGAGGGGCTGGAACCTATTTCTTGTGTTAAAATTTCTTGGGGACTCTAAATTAATATACTCCCTATTTCCTCTGTTTTGATAGGGCCTCACTCTCCACCCATTACTATTATATATTTCATTAGACTGTCCCCATGACCTCTCCTGTTCTTTCTGTTGATAATTTCTATTAGTATTTGTATTAACTCTCCAGCTGTTATCGGATTGTCTATTGTTTCTCCAATTCTGGTTCCAATATGGACCTTTGTTATACTCACTATCTTCACATTGGTAGTTTCTATTCCCTGAGAAACGATGGTCATATTGTCTATTAACTGCTTGATTTCCATTTGAATGTTCATAATGTCTATATGTCGTTTGTTCTGAGTCTATTTGTTTTGTTTGTACTTTTGGATGATAATTGTCCTGAGAGTAATAATTATTACCCATATTTCTATTTTTATTAGTCTGTGACCTAGATTTGGAGTTTGGCGGTAGCCGTGAAAACCAGCGTTAGAGGCTCCTAACGCTGGTTTTAGGCTACCGCCGGTATTTGGAGTCACTCAAAATAGGGTCTAACTCTCACTTTTCAGCCGCAACTTTTCCATACCGCAGATCCCCTTACGTAAATTGCGTATCCTGACCTAGATTTGGAGTTTGGCGTTAGCCATGAAAACCAGCGTTAGAGGCTCCTAACGCTGGTTTTAGGCTACCGCCGGTATTTGGAGTCACTCAAAATAGGGTCTAACGCTCACTTTTCATCCGCGACTTTTCCATACCGCAGATCCCCTTACGTCAATTGCGTATCCTATCTTTTCAATGGGATCTTTCTAACTCCGGTATTTAGCGTCGTTTCTGAAGTGAGCGTTAGACATCTAACGACAAAACTCCAGCCGCAGGAAAAAAGTCAGTAGTTAAGAGCTTTCTGGGCTAACGCCGGTTTATAAAGCTCTTAACTACTGTACTCTAAAGTACACTAACACCCATAAACTACCTATGTACCCCTAAACCGAGGTCCCCCCACATCGCCGACACTCGAATATTTTTTTTTAACCCCTAATCTGCCGACCGCCACCTACGTTATACTTATGTACCCCTAATCTGCTGCCCCTAACACCGCCGACCCCTATATTATATTTATTAACCCCTAATCTGCCCCCCTCAATGTCGCCTCTACCTGCCTACACTTATTAACCCCTAATCTGCCGACCGGACCTGAGCGCTACTATAATAAAGTTATTAACCCCTAATCCGCCTCACTAACCCTATAATAAATAGTATTAACCCCTAATCTGCCCTCCCTAACATCGCCGACACCTAACTTCAATTATTAACCCCTAATCTGCCGACCGAATCTCGCCGCTATTCTAATAAATGTATTAACCCCTAAAGCTATGTCTAACCCTAACACTAACACCCCCCAAGTTAAATATAATTTAAATCTAACGAAATTAATTAACTCTTATTAAATAAATTATTCCTATTTAAAGCTAAATACTTACCTGTAAAATAAATCCTAATATAGCTACAATATAAATTATAATTATATTATAGCTATTTTAGGATTTATATTTATTTTACAGGTAACTTTGTATTTATTTTAACCAGGTACAATAGCTATTAAATAGTTAAGAACTATTTAATAGCTAAAATAGTTAAAATAATTACAAATTTAACTGTAAAAGAAATCCTAACCTAAGTTATAATTAAACCTAACACTAGACTATCAATAAATTAATTAAATAAACTACCTACAATTATCTACAATTAACCTAACACTACACTATCAATAAATTAATTAAATACAATTGCTACAAATAAATACAATTAAATAAACTAGCTAAAGTACAAAAAATAAAAAAGAACTAAGTTACAAAAAATAAAAAAATATTTACAAACATAAGAAAAATATTACAACAATTTTAAACTAATTACACCTACTCTAAGCCCCCTAATAAAATAACAAAGCCCCCCAAAATAAAAAAATGCCCTACTCTATTCTAAATTACTAAAGTTCAAAGATCTTTTACCTTACCAGCCCTGAACAGTGCCCTTTGCGGGGCATGCCCCAAGAAATACAGCTCTTTTGCCTGTAAAAAAAAACATACAATACCCAAGCCCCCCAACATTACAACCCACCACCCACATACCACTAATCTAACCCAAACCCCCCTTAAATAAACCTAACACTAAGCCCCTGAAGATCATCCTACCTTGTCTTCACCTCACCGGGTATCACACCGATCCGTCCAGAAGAGCTCCTCCGATGTCCTGATCCAAGCCCAAGCGGGGGGCTGAAGAGGTCCATGATCCGGCTGAAGTCTTCATCCAAGCGGGGCAGAAGAGGTCTTCCATCCGATTGAAGTCTTCATCCAAGCGGCATCCATCCGGAGCAAAGCGGCAGCATCCTGAAGACCTCCACCGCGGAACATCCATCCTGGCCGACGACTGAACGACGAATGACGGTTCCTTTAAATGACGTCATCCAAGATGGCGTCCCTCGAATTCCGATTGGCTGATAGGATTCTATCAGCCAATCGGAATTAAGGTAGGAATATTCTGATTGGCTGATGGAATCAGCCAATCAGAATCAAGTTCAATCCAATTGGCTGATCCGATCAGCCAATCAGATTGAGCTCGCATTCTATTGGCTGTTCCGATCAGCCAATAGAATGCAAGCTCAATCTGATTGGCTGATTGGGCTTAGACCTCTATTATGTCTCCAAGTGTGTGTGATGTAACAATCATCATTTGGTTCATTTGGCATAATCATCTCTGTCTCTCTTTAATTTTTTGCTTTTGTTTATGAGGATTTCTTCTCTATTATTACTTAAACGTATTTTAATCCCTTGTTCCATATCTTTAAATTCTTTACTTGTCTTAAAGGGAACTAATTTCATATCCAAATGATTTATTTTTGAATTAATATCCTCTAGCAATTTACTTCTGAATTCTTTGATCAATTTCATCAATTTTATTGATGCTTCCTCAAGACTATTCCTCCACTTAGTTTTAAATTCAATATCATCACTTTTAAAAGCACACTCTTTCTTAAATCTAAGACCTCTAGGTACTTTCTCTTCTTTTATATATATATATATATATATATATATATATATATATATATATATATATATCAAAGAAAGCACAGTCTAATTTATATTTCATTTCTAATCTTAAATAATACTCCAATTCTGTCATCATAGTTTCTAGGGTCTCTACATTTAAGCCACCATTGTCAACCCTATCCTGAATATTTGCTATGATATCTTTATAGAAGTCATTTCTCATATCTGATAAAATAGTATCCCTATCCATAATGGCTACTGAAAATCACAGAGAGGGGATAAATGCACTAAAGAAGGGGGAATGGAGTGACCAGCGCCAAAACGTTTTTACTACAAACTCCAACTAGAAAAATAGGTCACCCTCTCAAACCTACAAAGAAATAGATATAGAAACAAAAATACTAGGGAGCACTAAAACCAGCTTAAGAGTAAAATTAAAAGCTATTACCTAGCCCGATACTAATTTAATAATATAATATATAACTAAATGTTACAGTTGATGGAAAATGTGAATAAAAAAATGTATATATATGTATAAAGATAATATACAAATAATGTATAAATAAGTCAGATTAAAAGTATATAGAAGATGCCAGCAACAAACACTTGGATCAAAAGACTAAATGTTAAAAAACTTTTAATAATAACTAAACACTATTACAATATAGGTCGACCTATTTGAAAAACATAAAATAATATAACACAGAAAATATAAATAAAAACACAATAGTTAAACTTCTGTAGCCAAGAGTCCATGTAGCATTCGAGATCCAGGACAATTATATTCTCCAACTTGTCACTATGGGGACCCACGCTCAAAGCTGTACAAAACTGTGTATAGTTGTGAAAGGAGCGTTCCCAGGACAGAGAGGCAGTCACAGCCGGTGGCAATATTTTCCTACGGACAAGGGATCCTCTTAGTATGTGTCAAAAATATATGACAAAGGAAAGTATATCCGTACTCACATAATAGTTAACAGGAACCGGCCTTCAAACTTGTGAACCAACGATCCGTGCCGTGGACCACCCTCCAGGAATATCGAACAGTCTCTGGAAACAGAAGTGCTTAACAAGTATGCATTAAATACGCTAGGCTAGAAACCCGGTGAAATTTGACAGTTTGTTTTTACAGGATTAGCTATATAGCTCCCAATGCCTGCTTTCGCGGCCAATACTGAAAAAAGTCACCTACAAGGGTTATTCCACCACAGGGTATAAAAACAAATACTCCAAAGGTATAGGAGTCAATTTAAATAGAGCAACGCGTTTCAAAACTGTAGTTTCTTTTTCAATCTCTAAAATACAGGTACACAATTCTCTCTTTTAAACCCACATCTAGCAGCTGATTTCATTAATTAATTATCCTACACCTGTTTCTTAAGGTGAGGCTGATAGTGTAAGTAAATCTTAATATATAAAAACATTGTGAACAATATAATTCTTATACAAAACATGTTTTAAAATTTCATATACTTTTCAAGTATCCAAAAAACAATATTCAAAATAATATTTAAAAACCTCAAACATATGAAATTTATACAATACAAGTTGTTGCCGGCATCTTCTTATCTGACATAAAACACTTTTTACATAAAAGAAAAATTGTGTGGAATTAATTTAACTACAAAATCATTAAATTATAATGGAAAAAATAAATAAATAAAATGAAAAATGGAATAAGATAAATCAACAGGGATCGAACCCATAACCTTAATTCTTAAAAATATAGAATAAAACCACTCAGCCATCTCACATATCTGAGTATGATATGGGTTGTTTAGAAATATATTGGAACATTCATTTTAGAATTTTACGAAAAGCAGAAATTCGAACCCAGGACCTACACGGTCTAAAGCTAGAAGCTAGACCATTCGGCCATCTTCATATTTTATAATTAAGCTCTAAATTTTTTAAATTAGTAGCTACCATACTACTTACTTTAACAAAGTATGTGATAGGAATCGAACCAATGACCTTCGAATCCAAAAACAAAACACCTTAACCACTACCCTATGTTAAACATAATGTGAAGTCTCAAGTTATTTAATACATATAAAGACATATTAAAATATATATAATATAATGGATCAGTCAAAATGAGAAACGAACTGGTGACTTTGGGATTACAGAAATGAACACCCTAACCACTACTCTATATTATACTAAATGGAGGGTCTTAAAAATATTATATGTATAGGGAATGGAACTTATTACAAAAAACACCCCAAATCAAAATCTAGATTTAGTCCTTGGGGGCTAAAGTTTTCAATTCAAAAATCCATTTTGCTTCTAGTTTTAAAATTTCTTTATGTATATTCCCTCCCCTCCAATTTGATGTAACTTTATCAATTACAGTATAGGAGAAGTGTTTAATATTTCCATTATTACATTTTTTTAAATATTTAGGGACAGGTAATTCCTTGTTCCTCTCTGAATCCATATTCTCAATGGAATTAATATGCTCTCTAATCCTATCTTTTATAGCCCTTGTTGACTCTCCAACATATTGAGCCCCACACGAACATTCTAATAGATAGATAACATTGGAATCCGTACATCTATAGATGTCTTTAATATTATATTCCTCATTGGTAATATTTGACTTAAATGTTTTACATTTCTTTGAATTTCTACACGCTTTACAGCTTAAACACGGAAAAAATCCTGTAATCTTATTACCTCTTAAATCCCTATCCCTATTTATGCATGACTTTATGTTAAGGTCTGTTGGAGCGAGACGTGTTTTCAAATTCTTACATTTTTTATAAACTAACTTTGGAAAATTTGGCAAAACTGGCCCTAGGGTATAATCTGATCTCAGGACATGCCAATGCCTTTTTAGAATTTTTTCAAGTTTTTTATTGTCATCATTATATTGTGTAATGAAAGGGATACTCAGAGTCTCAGTGATACTCAAATTGTTTATAGTTCCAAGTTCATTTATATTATCATTTCTTTTTTTATTATTATTACTTTTATCTTCCTTTTTGATCAGAAGATTAGCCCTATCTGTCATTAGAGCTTCTGATCTGGCTGATTCTATTAAGCCTGCATTATAACCTTTTTGTAAAAAATTTTTAGCTAAAACATCTGATTGGTTAATAAAATCTATATTATTCGTACAATTTTTTTCGAATACGCAGGAACTGGCTCTTCAGAATATTAGATTTCCACCTCTCTAAATGACAACTTTCAGCATGAATGTACCCATTCGCGTCAACAGGTTTAAAATAGGTTTTTGTTAATATCTTTCCTTCCTCCACATATATTTTCAAATCAAGAAAATTTATACAAGTATCACTAATCTCATATGTGAATTTCAAATTTTTGTCATTTTGATTTATTCTGGAAAAGAACCATTCCAAATATTCTTTACTGCCTCGCCATATGATTAAAATATCATCAATGTATCTTTTAAAGGAGAGCAGATTTGCCCCCAGATCTGTAGAGTCAAGGAAAATATACTCCCATAGACCCATAAAAAGATTTGCATAACTGGGGGCAAATCTGGTCCCCATGGCCGTCCCACATTCTTGTAAATAATAATTACCATTAAAATTAAAATAATTTGTGATAAAATAAACTTTATACCATTAATAATAAAATTTGTATGTTCTTTTGGTAAACTTAAATCCTTCTCTAGAAAATAGGCAGTTGCTGCTATACCTAAATCATGTCTGATACAGGTTTATAAAGCAGACACGTCACAAGTGGCGATAAGGAATTCCTCCTCCCATGTAATAATGGAAATATAAAACACTTCTTCTATACTGTAATTGATAAAGTTACATCAAATTGGAGGGGAGGGAATATACATAAAGAAATTTTAAAACTAGAAGCAAAATGGATTTTTGAATTGAAAACTTTAGCCCCCCAAGGACTAAATCTAGATTTTGATTTGGGGTGTTTTTTTGTAATAAGTTCCATTCCCTATACATATAATATTTTTAAGACCCTCCATTTAGTATAATATAGGGTAGTGTTTTCTGTAATGCCAAAGTCACCGGTTCGTTTCTCATTTTGGCTGATCCATTATATTATATATATTTTAATGTGTCTTTATATGTATTAAATAACTTGAGACTTCACATTATGTTTAATATAGGGTAGTGGTTAAGGTGTCTGTTTTGGATTCAAAGGTCATTGGTTCGATTCCTATCACATACTTTGTGAAAGTAAGTAGTATGGTAGCTACTAATTTCAAAAATCTAGATCTTAATCATAAAATATCAGGATGGCCGAATGGTCTAACTTCTAGCTTTAGACCGTGTAGGTCCTGGGTTTGAATCTCCATTTTTCGTAAAACTCTAAAATGAGTGTTCCAATATATTTCTAAACAACCCAGATCATACGCAGATATGTGAGATGGCTGAGTGGTTAAATTCTATATTTTTTAAGAATTAAGGTTATGGGTTCGATCCCTGTTGATGTATCTTATTCCATTTTTCATTTTATTTATTTGTTTATTTTTCCATTATAATTTAATGATTTTGTAGTTAAATTAATTCCACACAATTTTTCTTTTATGTAAAAAGTGTTTTATGTCAGATAAGAAGATGCCGGCAACAACTTGTATTGTATAAATTTCATATGTTTGAGGTTTTTAAATATTATTTTGAATATTGTTTTTTGGATACTTGAAAAGTATATGAAATTTTAAAACATGTTTTGTATAAGAATTATATTGTTCACAATGTTTTTATATATTAAGATTTACTTACACTATCAGCCTCACCTTAAGAAACAGGTGTAGGATAATTAATTAATGAAATCAGCTGCTAGATGTGGGTTTAAAAGAGAGCATTGTGTACCTGTATTTTAGAGCTTGAAAAAGAAACTACAGTTTTGAAACGTGTTGTTCTATTTAAATTGACTCCTATACCATTGGAGTATTTGTTTTTATACAAAATACAAAGCACTAGGGAGCGCTGAAACCAGCTTAAGAGTAATGATATATAGAAAAGAAATTACATTTTGAAACTAGTTGCTCTATTTGCTCTATTTTAAACTAACTCCTACACCTTTGGAGTATTTTATTTGTGCAGATATCTTGTGGCTGAATAACCCTCTGCTAGGTGTTTTTTGTGCAGTATTGGCCATTACAAACAGGCCTTGGGAGCTAGAATGCATATCCTGTAAAAGAAAGCTGCAAAAAATTCACTGGGTTTCTAGCCTAGTATATCTAATTGCTTTTCCCTGTTAAAGCTTTTCTGTTTCCAGTGGCCATTGGTTACTATTGGAAGGTGTACCCACAGATCGTTGGTTCAAGTTTGGAGGCCGGTTGCTGCTTATTATTATGTAAGTACGGATGTAACTTCCCCTGCTATTTGCTGTGTGACATTTACTAAGAGGATTCCTTGTCCGTAGGGAAAATACCATCATTGGCTGCGACTGCCTCTTTTGTCCTGGGAACGCTCCTCTTACAACTATACACAGAACAGCATCCTTGTATGAGCGTGGGTCCACATAGTAACAAGCCGAAAAATCGTCCACTCCTGGGAACTGTTTCTTATGCATGAACTTCTGGTTTTTGGTTTAAGGAGTTTTTTATACTAATTTTATTTTTTTCTATATTTTTTTCTTAATTTTGTGATTTATTATTGTATGTCTTGAATAGGTCGACCTATATTGTAATAAAGTTTTTTATATATAGATATGCAATTCTAGTATTTGTTGCTGGCATCTTCTATAGAATTGAATTTTTTCATATATCATTTTTTCCAATTTTGAAAAGATTTTTTTTCACACAATTCATAATTCACAATTTACATGTAGTATACATATTGCCTATTATAGTAGTATCATATTAGTATCAGGTTAGGTGTTTTTTATTATTATATATATATATATTCTATATATCCTTACTCTTAAGCTGGTTTCAGCGCTCCCTAGTGCTTTGTATTTTGTATTGATTAGTCCTGTAGGTCTTTGAGAGTAACCTATTTTTTCTAGTTGGAGTTTGTAGTAATTTATATTTTTTGGCGCTGGTCACTTAAGTCTATTTTTTAGTATTTGTTTTTATACCCTGTGGCGGAATAACCCTTGTAGGTAACTTTTTTCAATATTGGCCGTGAAAGCAGGCATTGGGAGCTATATAGCTAATCCTGTAAAAACAAACTGTCAAATTTCACCGGGTTTCTAGCCTAGCGTATTTAATGCATACTTGTTAAGCACTTCTGTTTCCAGAGACTGTTCGATATTCCTGGAGGGTGGTTCACGGCACGGATCGTTGGTTCACAAGTTTGGAGGCCGGTTCCTGTTAACTATTATGTGAGTACGGATATACTTTCCTTTGTCATATATTTTTGACACATACTAAGAGGATCCCTTTTCCGTAGGAAAATATTGCCACCGGCTGTGACTGCCTCTCTGTCCTGGGAACGCTCCTTTCACATTTATACACAGTTTTGTACAGCTTTGAGCGTGGGTCCCCATAGTGACAAGTTGGAGAATATAATTGTCCTGGATCTCGAATGCTACATGAACTCTTGGCTACAGAAGTTTAACTATTGTGTTTTTATTTATATTTTCTGTATATTATTTTATGTTTTTCAAATAGGTCGACCTATATTGTAATAGTGTTTAGTTATTATTAAAAGTTTTTTAACATTTAGTCTTTTGATCCAAATGTTTGTTGCTGGCATCTTCTATATACTTTTAATCTGACTTATTTATACATTATTTGTATATTATCTTTATACATATATATATATATATATATATATATACATTTTTTATTCACATTTTCCATCAACTGTAACATTTAGTTATATATTATATTATTAAATTAGTATTGGGCTTGGTAATAGCTTGTAATTTTACTCTTAAGCTGGTTCTAGCGCTCCCAAGTATTTTTGTTTCTATATCTAAGTCATATCTGGTACCATAATTCTCTATATCATAAATCCCATTAGATTCATCACAGCTATACTCTCTCTTTCAACCCTACTTCTCATGACTCGTCATCCATATAAAAAAAGAGGTTTGAATTGCTCATTATTGCTTGTTCTTCATCCTAGATGTCTGTATACATTTGGTATTGTAACATATTTGACACTTTTCACAGTGCTTACTTGTTTATAATGTTTTTCAGTCTCATTTTTTGTGTTTTGCTTTTTTTTTTTGAAACCTCAATAAAAGAAAATATTAACAAAACTATTAAGAAATGATGTTGGTAACATAATAGGTACTGTTTGAAACATATATAACATTTTTGGTAAGATTGTCATTTTTATAGCATGGAGTCTGCCAAGACAAGGTTTTAATTTTTCAAGAATTAAGGTCTTGTTGTATATTTTTCAATAGTGGATAATAATTTGCAAATCGTAAGCTTTGTGGGTCTTTGGTAATCTGGATCCCTAAATACTTTATTGAGGTGTTGCGGAGTGTATAGGAGTAGACTTTTATTATTTGGTTTATAATTTCACTATTGGTCACTATGGTCATGAATTCAGATTTAGAGGCATTTATTTTAAAGTTGGAGTGGGTGCTATAGATGTGAAATTCTTCATTCAATCCTTGTAAAGAGTATAGGGGATCGGTTAGAGTCAGAAATATATCATCACCATAAAGAGAGGCCTTATACTCCATCTTATGTTTTTTGTCTGATTATTGCAGCTAGAACTTCCATTGCTAAAGCAATTAAGAGAGGGAAGAGTGGGCATCCCTGCTGTGTGCCCTTATAAATCGGGAAAGGGGAAGACAATTAATCATTTAGTTTAATTTTGGCATTTGGAGTGTTATAGAGAGCAAATATTTTCAAAATGTACGATTCAGGGAATCCAAATTAGATTAATGTTTCATTGAGAAAGCTCCAATTTAATCTATCAAAAGCTTGATGGAGTATTGGTCTTGGTTGATGATCTTTAAGGTGTTGTTGCATGCTTCTCTAAAGTGGTGAAAACCACTTGGTTGGAGATCTTTAAGTAGAACCAGTTCAGGCACCCCACGGATGGGCAGATTTTTCCTCCGACTACTATTCTCTAGGTCTTCAATTTTATTGTGCAGGGTTTCCATTGTAGACTGATAAGAGTCCATTTGTGATTGTAGTGTGTTGAACTCCTCTCGCATGCTATCAGTCCCATCTTTTAAGGCCTCTACATGAAATCCAAGTGCATTCACATCTTGTTTATGGTCTGCTAGTTTTTCCCTGATACATGCTCGGACAATATCCATAATCCTGCTTAGAGGGTAGGATAGAAAGAACTGTAGCTGGTACCTGAATGATTTCTGATGTAGAAATGGCTGTTTGAGAGTTAGACTGCAGCGTGGGGTTCTCCTGTGATGGAGAGCTGTGGGGAGATAAATTAGATACATTCTCTGCAGGGTTAAAGTAGGACGCCACAGTGTGGCCTTTATTCTGGGATGATTTAGATATCTTGTACTGTTTAAGGTTCTTTTTAGATGCCATGTTACAAATAATGACGTACAAATTTTAAAGAGGAGAGGCTGACACCGCCGAGTTCAGTTTTATGAATCAGAGGTTATATTGCTAAACTGCAAAGGTGATATGGAGAATGGCGCACTCTGAGCATTCAGGCCTAGTATAGACTTTAAGGTTGTAGGTCAATCAGGCTTATACTCCTGTTTAGGGATGATATAGCAGGTTAGGGGTGTTTTCCACAGCTAGGTATAGATGAGTTATTCGCTATTAGGGATGCCAGCTGCTTTGACGGTAAAGGAGTTGTGTTGAGTACTGTGGCCTTAAGAGTTATCCATTAGCTGAGTCCACGCTGCAATAAATTATTTCTATGTCCCCCTGAATATTACTATTTTCATAGATGGCCATTATCCTGTCTGTGAGGGAAATGTCTATACAGGATTCAAAACAGCGAGTCCATTGAGGGTAGTAAAGGTGATGTTGTCCGCTTAGTATCTGTGTGGGAGTTTAATTTGCTTCATGGCTCAAGAGGGCCCATGTTTACTAGGTGCGTCATTACAGTGACTGAGGTAACTTCAGGCCTGGCGGTTGCAGGTAGGTGCGCACATATTTATATCACCATGTAGCTCAGACGAGGTTCTGGATGACTTTGATGTTGGTGTTCACTTCAAATTTGCGAACATTGGTGGAATTAAGTCAGTTTTGTTAGCCACTTATGCAGAGCTTAGGATTCACAAGGCCATCTTAGCCGCTAATGGCTTCGTCCCAGAAATTGCTTTTTTATTTGCTAATTCAATAGCTATTTGAAATACTAATTCTACAACTGCACAAAACTTAACATTTTTTATTAACTGCACATAACATACAATATGTCATGAGTCACACATTAGGTTGTCATCATCATTATTGTCACATCAATTAGCTATCATGTTTTGGTTCCCTATTGACTATTTCTAAGTAGGTCTTCAAAATTTCCATCTTCATGAAAATCTTGGTTAAAGGGTGTTTCATCTACATACATATGCTTTGGTGACACAGTGAATCCATCTTTATCCCCTTAAAGGGACATGAAACCCAATTTTTTTCTTTCGTGATTTAGAAAGAGCATGTCATTTTAAAAAACTTTCTAATTCACTTCTATTATCTAATTTGCTTCATTCTCTTGATATCATTTGCTGAAAAGCATATCTAGATATGCTCAGTAGCTGCTGATTGGTTGCTGCACATAAAGGCCTTGTTTGATTGGCTCACACATATGCATTGCTATTTCTTCAACAAAGGATATCTAAAGAATTTAGCAAATTAGATAATAGAAGGAAATTGGAAGGTTGTTTAAAATTGCATGCCCTATCTGAATCATGAAAGTTTAATTTTGATTAGACTGTCCCTTTAAGGACAAAGGCCATTTTTCAATTTCTTTCCCTTAAGGACAAGGGCTATTTTTACATTTCTGCGGTGTTTGTGTTTAGCTGTAATTTTCCTCTTACTCATTTACTGTACCCACACATATTATATACCGTTTTTCTCGTTATTAAATGGAATTTCTAAAGATACCATTTTTTTCATCATATCTTATAATTTACTATAAAAAATGATAAAATATGATGAAAAAATGGAAAAAACACACTTTTTTAACTTTGACGCCCAAAATCTGTTACACATCTACAACCACCAAAAAACACCCATGCTAAATAGTTTCTAAATTTTGTCCTGAGTTTAGAAATACCTAATGTTCACATGTTCTTTGCTTTTTTTGCAAGTTATAGGGCAATAAATACAAGTAGCACTTTGCTATTTCCAAACCATTTTGTTTTTAAAATTAGCGATAGTTACATTGCAACACTGATATCTGTCATGAATCCCTCAATATCCCTTGACATGTATATATATTTTTTTAGTAGACAACCCAAAGTATTGATCTAGGCCCATTTGGTATATTTCATGCCAACATTTAACCGCCAAATGTGATCAAATAAAAAAAATTGTTCACTTTTTCACAAACTTTAGGTTTCTCATTAAAATAATGTACAAACAGCTTGTGCAATTATGGCACAAATGGTTGTAAATGCTTCTCTGGGATTCCATTTGTTCAGAAATAGCAGATATTTATGGCTTTGGCATTACTTTTTGGTATCTAGAAGGCCACTAATTGCCGCTGCGCACCACACTTGTATTATGCCCAGCAGTGAAGGGGTTAATTAGGTAGGTTGTGGGGTTAATTTTAGCTTTAGTGTAGTGCAGTAGACAACCCAAAGTTTTGATCTAGGCCCATTTTGGTATATTTCATGCCAAAATTTCACCGCCAAATGCGATCAAATAAAAAAAATCATTAACTTTTTCACAAACTTTTTCATAAACTTTAGGTTTCTCACTGAAATTATTTACAAACAGCTTGTGCAATTATGGCACAAATGGCTGTAAATGCTTCTCTGGGATCCCCTTTGTTCAGAAATAGCAGACATATATTGCTTTAGCATTGCTTTTTGGTAATTAGAAGGCCGCTAAATGCCGCTGCGAAACAAACACTTGCAATATGACCAGCAGTGATGGGGTTAATTAGGTAGCTTGTAGGGAGCTTGAAGGGTTAACTTTAGCTTTAGTGTAGAGATCAGCCTCCCACCTGACACATCTCACCCCTGATCCCTCCCAAGCAGCTCTCATCCCTCCCCCACCCCACAATTGTTCCCGCCATCTTAAGTACTGGCAGAAAGTCTGCCAGTATTAAAATAAAATGTTTTTTTTTATTTATTTATTTTTCTAAGTAAACCACTGTTTTTCTGTAGTGTAGCCCCCCCCCCCCCCTTATACTCAATGGAAAATAGGGCTGGTCTCCAAATTTTCCAGGGCAGTCTGGCCCTGTGCACCTACAATATATAGAGATGACATGGTAATGAAGAAGGGGACAAAACATCCATAAAATGTCACATATTAATGTTATCACGTTGCAAATCATAAGGGTCTGAGATTGCAGCATCTTTCTCTATATTAGAAAGAGAGAGTCTATCTGTAGTGTACTTTGTGCAGAGAGTATCTAATATTGATTGCAACTCAAAAGGAATGTTCTCTTCTGTGCTTTACTTAGTTTAAAATGTAATAAACCCTTAATGAATCCAAAGGATTTTATAATATGCTACCACTTTGTAAATGATCAATAATAATTATAATAGTAATGTCCATCTCATTTAATTACCTATAAGGCAGAATAATATAATAGGCATGATTTTCCTTGAACAAATGAAGTATTGCAATGCTCTTTAGAAATTATATATTTCAATAATGTATATTACCTAAGGGGAGAATTTAGTCTTACAGAAAAAAAGTACTTGTTCAAGAATAAAACATTATAAATATTATACTATTCTATTGGTTGCACCATTTTATAATTGCTTAAAACCTGAAGTTAATGTTTGATCTTGAATACCAATGAACTACAGGGGCATAGCCAGTATCAAAAATGGGCTGGCTCCTAAGCTTACATTCCTGCTTTTTCAAATAAAGATACGAACAGAACGAAGAAAAATTTATCAATGAAATAAATTAGAAAGTTTCTTAAAATTGCACGCTGTATCTGAATCATGAAAGAAAAAAAAATGGTTTTCATATCCCTTTAATTATCAAATTTAAAACACAGTAACATAGTAAATGAGGTTGAAAAAAGACTGTAGTTCATCAAGTTCAACCTGTACAAATCTAATATAGTTACAAAAAAGCTCCAGTTGAGCTTAAAGGGACAGTCAACACAAAAAGTGTTATTGTTTAAAAAGATAGATAATGCCTTTACTACCCATTCCCCAGCTTTGCACAAAAAACATGGTTATATTAATATACTTTATAACCTTTAAGCCTCTAAATTTCTGTCTGTTTCTAAGTCACTATAGACAGCCCCTTGATCACATGTTTTGTATTAGCCTTTCACAGCAGGGGAGTGCTAGTTCATGTGAGCCATATAGATACCATTATATGGGAGTTATTATATATGGATAACAAAATATACAGAACAGCGACTGGAATATAATTAGAACCTATCTGGAACATATTTGAAACCCTGCTTACAATGCTCTCTCTCTCCAGGTATGTGTGAAAGGACAGAATCCATTTTAACTCTGCATAACACAATATAGCTGCCTTTTGCCCCTACAAATCTTAAATCTTTGGTATGTGTGAATTACCTTAAAAACTTTCTTTTCTCTGTCTTCCATTTCAATAAGAAAGGTGTCATCTGCAGTGTTTGATCAGGCTTTGTTAGATCCTGCTTTAATTTATGACCTTTGCTAATTAGGATCTTGTGACTGTTATTACCTTTAAATTGTATACCCTTAGCTTGTTACATCAAGCTTGCTTGTGAGATCAGTGCAGCATGTGTATTCCTCTAAGTGTGTTAGTTCATAAGTGTAGGGAGTTATAACAAGGGAGTTAGACAAAGGAGTGGACAACAGAAATAAGTACTTTCAAATCTCACAAATTAACTGCAAACATGCTACGCTTTCTAATGTCTGCATTAACCTTTTCCTCCCTTCTCATTAAAGTCACAGCTCTTCCTTTCACAAACAGCACTCAGACAATTCATATTTCTAATTCTCTTCTACCTTCCCCCCCTCTTCAACACACATGAACTCTGTTCCTATCTCACATCCCTCAGCCAGTCATGCTTCACTGATCCTAAACTTAAACACTCACATAAGACACATTATCACCTCCTTTCGCTCACCATCTTCCTTCTTCTTGCAGCTGGGGATGTCTCGCCTAACCCAGGTCCACCCTCTGCTTCCCTCAGCTCACTACCCCAAATGACACCTCATACACCTTGCCCATGTAACCCTCTAAACCTCATTAACTGCACCTCTGTTGGTACACCCCAATTCTCTTGTGCCCTTTGGAATGCATGCTCTGTATGCAATAAGCTTACATCTATTCACAACATATTTATTTCAAGTTCACTTAACCTGTTAGCCCTCACTGAAACTTGGCTTTCCTTCCATAACACAACTGCTGTAGCCTCTCTGACTTATGGCGGCCTGCACTTCAGCCACACTCCCAGGCCAGGAGACAAACAAGGAGGGGGAGTAGGAATTCTCATGTCTTTACACATTACCTTTTACTGCATTCCTTCACCCCCTCTCTTTCCTTTTCATCTTTTGAAGTTCATGCTATCCGCATCTTCTCCCCTCTAGCTCTTCGTCTTGCAGTTATTTATCTGCCCCCTGGCCCAGCATCACAATTGCTGGACCACTTTGAGGCCTGGCTTCCAAATGTTCTCTCTTGTAATGCCCCTTCTCTCATCTTAGGGGACCTTAACATAGCCCCTTGATAATCCTAACATGCTCGCTGCCACTAAACTTCTATCCCTCACCACCTCTTTTGGCCTGTCCCAGTGGACAACATCTCCAACCCACCATGAAGGTAACTCCATAGACCTGGTCTTCACTAATCTGTGTGTCGTTTCCAACTTCCTTAACTTCCCGTTTCTTCTCTCTGACCACCATCTACTAACTTTCTCTCTTATTCTACCTGCTACATCTTTGCAAGCCCCCAAGAAACTGCTACCTTACTGAAATTTAAATGACTTGGATCTCACAGACTTTTCCACTCAACTGACTATAATTCGGCACTAAAATCAACAATTGACAAAGCAGCACCCTCCACTGTTCATCATACATCAATCACTCGAAGGCAACCATGGGACACCAAACAAACCAGATATCTTCAGCAATGTTCACGGGCTGCTGAACGGCAATGGGGGAAATCACGCACCTGTGCTGATTTCCGGCATTATAAATTCATCCTTAAGTCCTACAACTCTGCGCTTAGCCTGGCCAAACAAGTCTATTTTTCCTCCCTTGTGACATTTAATATATCCATATTCACTCCTATGGTTAGCACCTGTCACGTATCCACTTTGTCAAAGTCCGTATATGAACCCCACAACTTCCAATACAGTGACATTTGCCCTTTGCCGCTATCCAGTACACACACAACTCTGACCAGATTTACATATTTCACTCACATTCGCCTTTACCGAAGTTCATCTCCAGATAAATGTATTCCTAAGCAAACTAAATGCAAATACCAGCAATGTTCACCTGTCTTCTGGAGACTCCACTGTCGCGGATAATCCGGCTTTTCCTTTCTCGGCGTTTCTGTGTGTCTCTGACGTTCCTCGTGTGTGTACGCTAAGGCGTGCCGGGCGTTCCTCCGTCACTGGGTCTGCAGTGGGGCGTGGTGGAGACCGCTGTGCTGTGTGTGCTCACCAATGATTACTCAGATACTTCTTGACCACGAAAATGAAGCACCATCACAGTTATGCGATTTAAAACAAACTTGCTTTTATTTCTTTTTCTTGAACAGCAATTAGATGTTATTATATTCTGCTTAGGTTGGAAAGTGCTGGGACATTCCCAGTGACCCACTGACGCGTTTCGGCTCGCTGGCCGTAATCGTAGTGTGGTCTGGTAGCCTCTTTCGGCTCTTTTTAAATCTATAGGACTTTGCCTATTGGTTAAAACCAAAAACTGGGAATTAACCCATTGCTTTCCAATATTATGCATGCGAAAATATTATCTTACTCATCTTTCCTGTGGACAATGAGTTTATATCTGACTATTATCACTATACAAAAATGCACAATAAACAGTAACAATAGTAACAATACTAGTTACATTCTTTGAGCTTATATGCACAATAAATAGTAACAATACTGGTAACATTTTTTTAAAATTATAGGTAATATGAATAATCGTCAATTCCTTCCTCATCCAATGATTAGTTATATAATAAAATAATAATAAACTGCCTGTATAACAATACACAGTGTCAAATGACCAAACAATCCTTTGTTTGCTTCTTCCTCCATCAAATTATTCCAAACTGGCTTAAGTGTCTTACTATAAATTGAGAACTATTATTCTTACATTGGGTATTACAATTAATTGGGTAGAAAGATTTTTATAGTTGGCGCAAAGGAAGGGTATAAACTGGTAGGTTTCAGAGGGGTTTTCCTCAATTCCCCTAGTAGAGATCAATAGTAAGGAGTTAGGATAGAAACAACCAGCGCCTCCAATTAGGCTTAAATCCCCAAAAAAGGAGTTAGTATAATTTCTTAAAATTTAGGTATGATATAATTTCTTGAAATAAATGTAATATGTAGAAAAAACTTTCTCTTTAAAATGTTTTATTTGCATATAATGATTATTATAAAATCACAGGACAGAATAAAATAACAATTACTATGTTTAATCAAAATGCCCAAATCAAATAAAATAATGGTTGGCCAACCTTATATGATACAGTTTAATCCATATAGATATCGCAGGCTAGGGTAAAAACATAAACAGCATATGAAGCATAAAAAATCTCCCTGATTCAAGTATTAAAAGTACAACTAAAACTGTTTCCTTCTCTATGTTGGGTAAAACACCACTACAAAGACTCACAGTACTGCTGTACAAAATTATTCAGGTCATACACTCACGGAGTGCTAAAAACCATATTGCGATATAGAGAAGGAAACAGTTTTTAGATGCAGGAATAAAATATACCTGTGAAATAAATAAAAACAGTATAAATTATCTAGATGTCAACCTAAAAGGAGGGAAATCAAGCAATATAGAAGTAGAGCTATATAGAAAACCCATATCGGGTAATACAATCCTGCATGCCCGTAGTAATCACCCCCAGAGAGTCTTCAAATCTGTTATAAAAGGTCAATATATAAGGCTCAAAAGAAATTGTACGGAAAGGGAAGTGTATCAGATATCAGATACAAGCAGATGAACTCAATAAAAGATTGAGAGAAAGAGGTTATTCACAAAAAGACATAGATCTGGTCAGAAAGGATATAGATGATAAGGATAGATCGTTATTTCTGAACTATAGAGTATTATCAAAGAAACAACGCAAAAAAGAAGAGAATGTAGTTACTTTTGTAACCCAATATAGTAATCAATATGAGGAAATTTGCGAAATTATTAAAAAGAATCTATCCATGTTGAAAGCTGATGATAGGTTAGAGGAAATAAATCCGAGAAGGTGCAGATTTGCATTCAAAAGGGGATTGTCTATTGGGAACAGGATTGCTCCTACACAACTGAAACCTGAGACTCCAAGAAGAAGCTCATGGTTAGAGCACAGAGGAGTGTTTAGGTGTAGTAATTTACATTGCAAGGCCTGTGAAAAGTTAGATCCCAGACAACAGTTTAATAGCTGTGTAACAGGAGAGACCTTTGAATTTAAAGGATGTACAAATTGTAGAGCCACATATTCAATTTATCTCTTAACCTGTATTGAATGTGAAGTACAGTACACTGGACTCACTACAAGAGAAGTACAATACAGGATTAGAGAACACCTATCCAATATTAAATTAGGCAAATTATCCACACCACTAGTACTCCATTTTAAGAATTATCATAATAAAAGCAGTAAAACCCTTAGATGGACAATAATAGATGATGTACATATGGGTTCTAGAGGAGGGGACAGGGAGTCAGTTTTAGCCAAAAGAGAAATTTTCTGGATACACAGACTAAAAACCAGATTGCCACAAGGTTTAAATTCAGAATATGATCTGATAAATTTCTGGCAGTAGTCTGTGTATCAAAGAATTAAAAAATATGATTTTGATTGTCATGTGTCAATTAATTGTAATACCCAATGTAAGAATAATAGTTCTCAATTTATAGTAAGACACTTAAGCCAGTTTGGAATAATTTGGTGGAGGAAGAAGGAAACAAAGGATTGTTTGGTCATTTGACACTGTGTATTGTTATACAGGCAGTTTATTATTATTTTATTATATAACTAATCATTGGATGAGGAAGGAATTGACGATTATTCATATTACCTATAATTTTTAAAAAATGTTACCAGTATTGTTACTATTGTTACTATTTATTGTGCATATAAGCTCAAAGAATGTAACTAGTATTGTTACTATTGTTACTGTTTATTGTGCATTTTTGTATAGTGATAATAGTCAGATATAAACTCATTGTCCACAGGAAAGATGAGTAAGATAATATTTTTGCATGCATAATATTGGAAAGCAATGGGTTAATTCCCAGTTTTTGGTTTTAACCAATAGGCAAAGTCCTATAGATTTAAAAAGAGCCGAAAGAGGCTACCAGACCCCACTACGATTACGGCAAGCAAGCCGAAACGCGTCAGTGGGTCACTGGGAATGTCCCAGCACTTTCCAACCTAAGCAGAATATAATAACATCTAATTGCTGTTCAAGAAAAAGAAATAAAAGCAAGTTTGTTTTAAATCGCATAACTGTGATGGTGCTTCATTTTCGTGGTCAAGAAGGATTTAATATATCCAACCCCAGAAAGCTATTCTTAACCTTTAACTCCCTTCTACATCCGCCTGCACCCCTGCCCACTACCAACCTAACTGCTCAGATTATTGCTGATCACTTCAAAAATAGAATTGACACCATTAGAAAAGATATCTGAACCTCACATCCTTCAAACTCAGCAATCCTACCCACCCCTTCTATTAACAAAACTCTATGCTGCTTCCCTCCTGTAACAGAGGAAGAAGTCTCTTTACTCCTATCCTTGACTTATCTCACAACCTGCCCACTTGACCCTATTCCTTCATGACTTCTTCCCTCTCTCTCTCTGCTTCACTAACCCCTATCCTATCTCATCTCTTTAACCAATCTCTCACAGAGGGCACATTTCTGGATACATTCAAGCATGTCTCAATTATACCAATCCTAAAAAAGCCCTCGCTTGACCCCTCCACGCCTTCTAACTATCGTCCGGTCTCCTTACTTCCCTTTGCTTCAAAATTATTGGAACGACTGGTATATCTATAATCCTTAACTAACTCCTTACTTGATCCACTACAATCTGGTTTCCACCCTAAACACTCAACAGAAACTGCTCTTGCTAAAGTAACAAATGACCTGTTATCAGCTAATGCAAAAGGCCACTTCTCCTAACTAATTCTTCTTGACCTATCTGCTGCTTTTGACACAGTCGACCATCCTCTCCTCCTAAAAATACTACATTTATTTGGCATCTGAGACACAGCCCTCTCCTGGGTTGCCTCATATCTCTCAAACCGCTCTTTTTCAGTTTCCTTTAACAACATATCTTGCGATCCTATGCCTCTCTAAGTTGGAGTACCGCAAGGCTCTGTCTTGGGCCCCTTCCTTTTCTCTCTCTCTATACATCCTCCCTTGGAAAACTTATAGTCTCCTTTGAATTCCATTACCACTTATATGCTGATGATACCCAAATCTATCTTTCCTCTCCTGATAGCTCTCCCTCTTTACTCAACCAGATTTCCAACTGCCTCTCAGCAATTTACTCTTAGATGTCTTCACACTACCTCCAACTCAATCCGTCCAAAACTGAGCTGCTTCTTATTCCCCCCTCTTCGAGGCGTCCAACAGCTGACATTTCTCTGGCGGTTGGAGACTCTATTCACAACACCTCTACCCAGGTCTGCTGTCTTGGGGTCACACTAGACTCAGAGCTCACATTTAACCCACATATACAAGCACTTACCAAATCCTGCTGTTCACACCTACGCAACATTTCCAGAATTCGTCCCTTCCTTACTCAAAAAATACAAAAATACTTTTTAATTCCCTCATTTTGTCACGCATTAATTATTGCAATCTACTCCTAAATGGCTTTCCAAAACACCGCCTCTCCTCCCTCCAATCTATTATGAATGCTTCTCGTAGACTCATCAGTGGTATCGCTACAGTGGGGCAAGGGGGGCAATTGCCCCCCTCGAATATCATTTGTCCCCCCATCTGCCCCCCGCCAGTCCTGGCGCTTGTGTGAAGTTTGTGAATGGCCAGTGTTTTTTATTTTAAAAATTAATGACTGAGTAAGTGAGTAGTAAAAAATAATATGCGCAGCGCGCCTCCCCATGCTCTGATCGAACGGAAGAACCCCCACCACCCATCTACATGCAGCACCACTTGGCTCCAATGCTGCTATTTGCTGTGCTAGCCTCCAGTTCCAGCCAGCAGCCGGTCACATTCCTACACAACACAAGGAACATGACCAGAGACAGGAGACTGGACTGGAGAGGAAGAGGGAGGAGCCAGCCAGGAGCTGTGGTGTGGTGCAGGAAGAGCTAGAGAGCGCGGGAAGTAGCCGAACAGGACCAGGCCAGCAGGCAGCAAAAAAAACGAAGATTTGGGGGTAAGTCACACTCACAACAGGGACAGGGTTACATAGGACGCGGCAGATGGCTCACTCTGTAACAGACAGACTCCACCGATAAAAAACATGTTAGCTCGTTCTCTAGTCTAGAGAATCTGTAAAATGCTGGCTGCTACAAATTCCCCTGTCAACTGTCAAAATGTTTTTTCTGGCATGGCTGACAAGGTGGCAGAAGTGACAACACGACTCAATCATTTTCTAGATGTCAAAATCTGCAATGTACATTTCACACTTCTGCCACCTTGTCAGCCATACCGGAAAAAACATTATGACAGTTGACAGGGGACTGTATGTGCAGCAGCATTAGTAGCCTGGTAGGTTTCTCTGGAACCCCAACACACAACTAAATCCACTGGAAATACATTTAAAATACATTGTGAAATTGTAAAATACATTGTGTTAAAATACATTGTGCTGTGCTAGACAAGAGAGCTGTGTCAGATGTATAGGTGTGGCACTGCCAGCATAGCAAAGAGTTTTATGTGTGAGGGGTGGATGTGGCAATACTGAGATACTAACTACTCAATATACCTGAGGTTTAGGTAGGGAAGTATAGAAATGCTGGAATTGCTCTACAGCAAGAGACTGACTGAGGTAGTTGATATAGGCTGAACTTTGGGTATAATAGTGTAGGACATGCAGAGCTTGCTGTAGACTAGCTGAGGAAATATGTAAGAGTTCCATAGGCTGCTTTAGATATTAAAATATAAATTCAGGCTCCAGCAGGCTTGTGAGCAGCTGGCAGTTTAAAAAGTTGTCACAATACATTTAACAAGTTTTAGCTAAGCTGAGCAACAATTATCCTGACTGATATGTGCACCAATAAATATAATCAATATTTCTTACAAAAACACAATTAGAAGTCCCTGTGTGTGTGTATTTGTGTATGTATGTGTGTGTGTGTGTGTGTATGCATGTGTGTTTAACTATGTGTGTGTATATTTATGTGTGTGTGTGTGTATGTATTTGTGTGTATGTGTGTATGTATGTGTGTATAATGTGTGTATGTATGTGTATGTAAGTATATATGTGTGTATGTATGTGTGTATTTATGCATGTATGTAACTGTGTGTGTATGTATGTATAATGTGTGTGTGTGTAACTGTGTATGTATGTGTATGTAAGTATATGTGTGTGTGTGTGTGTGTATATGTATATATGTATGTGTGTGTATATGTGTGTGTGTAACTGTGTGTGTGTATGTATCTCTGTGTGTGTATACTTGTGTGTGTATTTATGTGTCTGTGTGTGTATGTATATGTGTGTGTGTGTGTGTCTATTTATGTGTCTGTGTGTGTATGTATGTGTGTGTGTGTGTATTTACTTGTCTGTGGCAGCTGGCTGTGTAAAATTGGTACATGGAGTATTAGATAGTTACACACACATACCAACAAACACTCAGGGTCTGTTTATTGGTCTTCATTAGTGACATATTTAATATAGGGGAGGGGATTAATTATAGAGCCCTGGTGTTTGCTGAAATTGCTTTAAACTATAAAGAAAACCTTTTGAGAGTTTTCCTCTCTTTCTCAGGTCTGAAGCAATACCTGAGGAAGAAAGGAAAACTCGAAAGCTTGTTTTTTAAGTATTTAGGTTAGTACAATAAAAAGGTATCATTGCATACCGCATTACTCTGGTATTTTGGAATCTTATTTATATATATTTACTTAGTTTATTTTCAGTGGTATGATTTAGTGGGGAAAATTATTAGTGCCCCCCCCCCAGTTTTGACTGTGGTATCTTATGTGCCCCCCCTATATATTATTCCTAGAGTTGCCACTGAGACTCATCCACCTAAGTCGCCGATCTACTTCAGCTGCTCCGCTCTGACAGTCTCTACACTTGCTCCCCATACACTCCAGAATACAATTTAAAGTATTAACCCTAACTTACAAAGCACTCAACAGTCTAACTCCCAACTAAATTTCCTCTCTCATTGTGAAATATTCCCCATCCTGTCCTCTTCAATCAACCTCTGATCTATGTCTCTCCACTCCTGTTATCTCTACGTCCCACTCCCACCTCCAAGACTTCACACATGCTGCTCCTGTCCTCTGGAACTCTCTACCCCGCTCCATAAGACTGTCTCCAACCTTGTATAGCTTCAGATGCTCCTTGAAAACCCACCTATTCAGAGAGGCTTACCATCTCTCCTCCATCCCTCATCTGAACCAAACTAATACATAAACTGCCTGACTCACTGCTGCAACTACAACCAATGT
Organism: Bombina bombina; assembly: GCF_027579735.1. NCBI lineage: Eukaryota > Metazoa > Chordata > Amphibia > Anura > Bombinatoridae > Bombina > Bombina bombina. Next base: position 294,499,892 of record NC_069503.1, on the reverse strand, counting down.
AACAAGCTACACCAACCTTATGTCTCTGCACCCTAAACCTGTAGACTGTGAGCTCTCCGGAGCAGGGCCCTCTTTCTCCTGTACTAGATTTGTTTAGTTTTGTTATGTTTTGTATTTTATCAAAAATCTTTGTCATTGTTTACCCCTATCCTTGTACCCAGTGCTACGGAATTTGGTGGCGCTATACAAATAAATGATAATAATAATAACATTTAGCTCACGCCCATGGATTCTAACTACACAGCACTAATTGGCTTAAATGCAAGTCAATAAATAAAGTCATGTGATCAGGGGGCTGTCAGAAGATGCTTAGATACAAGGTTATAACAGAGGTAAAAAGTATATTAATATAACAGGGTTGGTTATGCAAAACTGGGGAATGGGTAATAAAGGGATTATCTATATTATTAAACAATAACAATTTTTGCATTGACTGTCCCTTTATATGAATCCCATTAAAAATGTGACCCATTTAACACAAGCAATCATTTCCCTGAATTCTGTTTCTAGCAAGAAATGTATCCAAACCATTTTTAAATATATCTAAGGTATTGGCATTCACTACCTCCTCTGGTAATGAATTTTATTGCTCTTTCAGTGAAAAAATGTTTCCATTTGAGGAGATTAAATCTGCTTTTCTCCAGCCTTAAATCGTGCCCTCTTGTCACAAACAATTTTCTTGGAATAAATAGAGCTTCTGCCATCTCTGTATATGAACCTTATATATTATATTTATATATATATTTATATGAAGTAATCATGTTACCTCTCAAGTGCCATTTTTCTAGAGAAAACAGACAGTTTGGCAACCTCTCCTCATAGCTTAAATTCTCTATTACCCTTATTGGATTTGTGGCCCTTCTCTGAATTTTTTTTTTTAACTCTGCAATGTCTTTTTTTGAGATCGGTCCCCAGAACTGCACTCCATACTCAAGGTGAGGTCTTACCAGGGATTTATAAAGTGACAGAATTATGCTTTCTTCCCTTTTATCAATGCCTCTTTTAATACATGCTAGTATCTTATTAGCCTTAGAAGCAGCTGCATTGCATTGTGCACCCATCCTTAGCTTGTTATCTATTACTAAAACAGCTTTTTAAAAATGATGAGGCCATAGATTTTTATAGATTTGGGATGTAATAGCTAGTTATATTTACTATACGTAGTATAAAGTTATTAACCCCTATTCTGCCGCTCCCCGACATCGCTGCCACTAAATAAAGTTATTAAACCCTAAACCTCTGGCCTCCCACATCATCGCCACTAAATAAACCTATTAACCCCTAAACCGCCAGCCCCCACATCGCAAAAAAATAAATTTAACTATTACCCCTAAACCTAAAAACCCCCTACCTTTAAATTAAAACTACAATATCCCTATCTTAAAATAAAGAAAAAATTACCTGTGAAATAAAAAAAAACAAGTTTAAACTAACAATTAACCTAACATAACTATTATACTAAAATTAAAATAGCTACCAATTAAATAAACGAAATTACACATTAAAAAACCTAACACTACTAAAAAAAATGTATTCTAAAATTACAAAAAATAACAAACACTAAATTACGAAAAATAACAAACAAAATTATCCAAAATAAAATCAATTACACCTAATCTAATAGCCTCATAAAAATAAAAAAGCCCCCCAAAATAAAAAAAAAACCTAGCCTACAATAAACTAGCAATAGGGCCTTTTGTAGAGCATTGCCCTAAAGAAATCAGTTCTTTTACCTGTAAAAAAAATACAAAGACCCCCCAACAGTAAAACCCACCATCCAAACAACCCCCCCCCCCAAAAAAAACCTAACTCTAACAAAAACCTAAGCTACCCATTTCCCTGAAAAGGGCATTTGCCTTAAAAGGGCATTTAGCTCTTTTGCATTGCCCTTAAAAGGGCATTTAGCTCTTTTAAAAAAGTCCAAACCCTAATCTAAAAAAAAAACACCCAAAAAAAGTAAAAAAAAACCCTAACACTAACCCCCGAAGATCCATTCCCAGTTTCTGAAGTCCGGACATCCAGGCGGCAAGGTCTTCATACATCCAGGGGGCATCTTCTATCTTCATCCAGGCAGCGTCTTCTATCTTCATTCCGGCGGTGCGGAGCGGGTCCATCCTTGAAGACATCTGGCGTGGAGCTTCCCCTTCATACAGTCACCGCCATACACTGAATCTACAAGGGAGCCTTTTCAAAATGGTGTCCTTTGCATTCCTATTGGCTGATTTGATTTTTGAAATTCAAATCAGCCAATAGGATGAGAGTTACTAAAATTCTATTGGCTGATTTAAATAGGGTTAGTGTTAGTTTTTTTTTAGATTAGGGTTTGGGCTTTTTTAAAAGAGCTAAATGCCCTTTTAAGGACAATGCCCAGACAAAGGTGTAATTGTTTTTATTTTTGATAATTTTGTTTGTTATTTTTTGTAATTTAGTGTTTGTTATTTTTTTAAATTTAGTGTTTGTTATTTTTTGTAATTTAGTATTTTGATTTTTTTGTAATTTTAGAATTACATTTTTTTAGTAGTAGTGTTTTTTAATGTGTAATTTAGTTTATTTAATTGGTAGTTATTTTAATTTTAGTATAATAGTTATGTTAGGTTAATTGTTAGTTTAAACTAAGGTTTTTTTAATTTCACAGGTAAGTTTTTATTTATTTTAAGATAGGGATATTGTAATTTTAATGGTTTAGGGGTTAATAATTCAATTTAGTTTTTTGCGATGTGGAGGGCTGGCGGTTTAGGGGTTAATAGGATTATTTAGTGGCGGTGATGTGGGAGGCCAGAGGTTTAGGGTTTAATATCTTTATTATAGTGTCGGCGATGTTGGGGTGCGGGGGAATAGGGGTTAATAACTTTATTATAGTGGTGGTGATGTTGGGGAGCAATGGAATAGGGGTTAATGACTTTTATTAGTGGCAGTGATGTCGGGAGCGGCAGATTAGGGGTTAATACATTTATTTAGGTGACGGCGATGTCGGAGCAACAGATTAGGGGTGTTTAGACTTGGGGTTTATGTTAAGGTGTTAGGTTTAAACTTAACTTTTTTTTCCCCATAGACATCAATGGGGTTGCATTACGGAGCTTTTCATTCCGTGCTTCAGGTGTTAGTTTTTTTTTCAAACACTCTCTCCCCATTGATGACTATGGGGAACGCGTGCATGAGCACGTCAAAGCAGCCCTTGGATTTTGTGCGGTATGGAGCTTAACACTACCATATCACACGCACAAGGGGGCTTTTTAGAAACTTGTAATGTCAGCGCTATAGAGGATGAAATAACGCAACTTTTGTTGCGTTCGTTTCGCACCCTCTATAGCGCAAAACTTGTAATCTAGGTGTCTGTTAGTTGTTAGTATTAAATTAGTGTTTAAAATTATCAAGTACTAAACTATTACCAAGTACACTATTCTACAAAATAGCTCATAAAGAATTGAAAATATATGGCTATTTTTCTTAAGTTCAAAATAAACTACTTCAGTACTAATCATTACATATTTTTTTTAATCAATGCAAAAATATGGGTAACTGTTACCAACTGCCATAAAATTGTAAAACATTTTTTTCAGAAATAAATTGACTAAGATCCACTTGAATAGGCCAATTGTCATACACCTCTTATAACTGGCTGGCGCATGCAGTGCACTCACAAAGAAGAAACTATGAGGCGCAAGTTTCATTGCCAGAGCAGGTGGCGCAAACCAAGTTGCTATTCCCAATGTGTCTTACTGTAAATATGTGTGATAATATGTGGGCTCAATATATGTTAATGTTTTGATGAGTACTATTTTATATTCTCTTTTGGAAAAAAATTGTCGAAACTTGTTTAAGAAATAAATATGATCCTTTATTTGATTATGGTAAATTTACCCAATACTAGTGATGCTAAAAGTACAATTAAACAAAAATTATTACAAATTCCTTCAAAGTTTAAAAAATGACACCGGTGTCTCTATGTATAAGAATGTACGTAATTTTCTAAAAAATATATAAATATATAAAAAATTAAATTAAAATAATATCATTGAAATCTTGCAATTTATACAGTTATAGGTTTATCACAAGTTGTAATTTCTAACAAAATGTTTGTAAATACAATTTTATAGTGGATAAGACAATAGTTGCTGTATAGTTCATATAGGATACTTTGTTTCAAGTTCAGCTGTGCAATTGAGATCTTATCTTAGGCAACTATATATCAAATGTAGAGGTATGTTGGTGCGATTTTTATCACACTATAATATAAGTATACAAATTAGTACCTTGAAGTGTATCTGTTTGATATCACTTTTGTGAGATGATTGCGGTTAAATAAACGCCGCTATGCCAATGATTTGCTTAGGTTTCTAGATCTAGCTGGTGGCAGTTCTATATGAGCTGCTGGCGGTTAAATAAATGCAGCTTTGGTTTCCTCTTGTTAGGTGGGCTTATCTGTTTGCTGCGAGAAAATTCACTTTTATATGAATGCTTGTGTAGTTGCCGTGGCCGCTCTGTTATCTTGTCCTTTGTTGGTCAGTGACCGATCGCGCTCTTAAGGGTTTCTTGGTGGGATCTTCGTTGCGGTTAGGTGCTAAACGTTTGCTGATGTTTTTTAAGTATCTCCGGTTTTTCTTTTCTGTGGCTTGTCTGTCGGTCAGTGACCGATCACTATGGTATGGTTGTTGGATAACCTCCTGATGTGGAATATTTGCGTGCCTCTCCAGTCCGTTGTTCCCAGGTTTCTTAGATGTCGGTCAGTGATCGATCTGGGTACTGAAATGTGGTTGTGGGATAAGTAGAAAGTTTGTAGGATAAGTAGAAAAAGGAATTCTAGTTATCAATCTGATCTTTGCGGTTAAATATATGCCGTTAAGTGGGAACTTGAATATTTCAACAGGGTATAGCTGGTATTCTCTTTGTCTTCTCAGATCCTGTGCAGGTGTGCTCTGGTATCAACACGTTTCGGCTGGACACACAACCACAACCCACAACCACATTTCAGTACCCAGATCGGTCACTGACCGACATCTAAGAAACCTGGGAACAACGGACCGGAGAGGCACGCAAATATTCCACATCAGGAGGTTATCCAACAACCATACCATAGTGATCGGTCACTGACCGACAGACAAGCCACAGAAAAGAAAAACCGGAGATACTTAAAAAACATCAGCAAACGGTTAGCACCTAACCGCAACGAAGATCCCACCAAGAAACCCTTAAGAGCGCGATTGGTCACTGACCGACAAAGGACAAGATAACAGAGCGGCCACGGCAACTACGCAAGCATTCATATAAAAGTGAATTTTCTCGCAGCAAACAGATAAGCCCACCTAACAAGAGGAAACCAAAGCAGCATTTATTTAACCATCAATGAAATGTGATGATAGACTGTGCTAGAAAAAGAGGGTATGGCTAGTGAGTTTAAAAAGGACTTCCTCTAAAGGTCCCAAAGAAGGAGTAAGCATGCAAAGAGAAAACACACCAGCGCCAAAAATAGGCTGTAATACCCAATGAACACAGAGTCAATATATAGATAAAGGTAAATATGTATTACTGGACTATATACATAACAATATAGGAATTAAAAGACTTTGGTAGTTCTCACTATGTTAAAAGAACTAAAGGGTATTCAGGTTGGCCAACCTTAAATTCTTGTATTACAACAATAGGAGTATCTATAAGGGCATATATAAAACATAAAAAAGCTTCATATAAAAGCTATCTAAGCATAAAAGAAATAGAATCTAGCAGCACACATTTAAAAAAGGCGAAAAAATAAATATAGAATATAGCAGATATAGAAACTAAATGGATAAGGGATCAGTGCACGGAGCACTAATAAACCTTGTTTCAAATATACCTTGTTTCAAATATAACATCCACTTCTAGTTGTGGGTAAAAACAAATTTTAGATAAGAACAGTCTTAGAATCAAAGTCTTTAAGTCTGTATTATCAATGTTTATATGGCATATAACTTCAGTAAATGACAAACGGATTGAATATATAAGTTCAGGTTAACCTGTATAATGTGCAGCTGAGAGGTACCTTTGACGTATTCTTTGCATTTTATCCAGTTCTGTTCTTCTAATGTAGAAACACTGTATTTGCCTCTAATAGAAGCTAGGCATGGGGATCCTTCAAATTTCTCTGAAGATAGCCAATCGTGAAGCCGGTTAGAACTCCTCGGCGTTCTCCCGCTGTGAACCTGCAGAGTGCGCGCCTTCTCCTGAAGGGGCTCTGATTGGTCCTGGTTGTTTTGGGGGAGTTACCGCTCTCGATGAGGATACCGGCTCTACGGCTGTGGTAGCAAGTGATATTGAGTTGTATCCAAGACGTCCTATACGTCCTCAGCAATCTCCTTAGGTTGGAAAAGTGTAGCAGCAACGCGTTTCAACTGAGAGAACTCAGTCTTTGTCAAGCTTGACAAAGACTTGCTACCACAGCCGTAGAGCCGGTATCCTCATCGAGAGCGGTAACTCCCCCAAAACAACCAGGACCAATCAGAGCCCCTTCAGGAGAAGGCGCGCACTCTGCAGGTTCACAGCGGGAGAACGCCGAGGAGTTCTAACCGGCTTCACGATTGGCTATCTTCTGAGAAATTTGAAGGATCCCCATGCCTAGCTTCTATTAGAGGCAAATACAGTGTTTCTACATTAGAAGAACAGAACTGGATAAAATACAAAGAATACGTCAAAGGTACCTCTCAGCTGCACATTATACAGGTTAACCTGAACTTATATATTCAACCCGTTTGTCATTTACTGAAGTTATATGCCATATAAACATTGATAATACAGACTTAAAGACTTTGATTCTAAGACTGTTCTTATCTAAAATTTGTTTTTACCCACAACTAGAAGTGGATGTTATATTTGAAACAAGGTATATTTGAAACAAGGTTTATTAGTGCTCCGTGCACTGATCCCTTATCCATTTAATTTCTATATCTGCTATATTCTATATTTATTTTTTCGCCTTTTTCAAATGTGTGCTGCTAGATTCTATTTCTTTTATGCTTAGATAGCTTTTATATGAAGCTTTTTTATGTTTTATATATGCCCTTATAGATACTCCTATTGTTGTAATACAAGAATTTAAGGTTGGCCAACCTGAATACCCTTTAGTTCTTTTAACATAGTGAGAACTACCAAAGTCTTTTAATTCCTATATTGTTATGTATATAGTCCAGTAATAAATATTTACCTTTATCTATATATTGACTCGGCATTTATTTAACCGCCAGCAGCTCATATAGAACTGCCACCAGCTAGATCTAGAAACCTAAGCAAATCATTGGCATAGCGGCGTTTATTTAACCGCAATCATCTCACAAAAGTGATATCAAACAGATACACTTCAAGGTACTAATTTGTATACTTATATCACAGTGTATTAAAAATCGCACCAACATACCTCTACATTTGATATATAGTTACCTAAGACAAGATCTCAATTGCACAGCTGAACTTGAAACAAAGTATCCTATATGAACTATACAGCAACTATTGTCTTATCCACTATAAAATTGTATCTACAAACATTTTGTTAGAAATTACAACTTGTGATAAACCTATAACTGTATAAATTGCAAGATTTCAATGATATTATTTTAATTTAATTTTTTATATATTTATATATTTTTTAGAAAAACAGAATTTATGCTTACCTGATAAATTACTTTCTCCAACGGTGTGTCCGGTCCACGGCGTCATCCTTACTTGTGGGATATTCTCTTCCCCAACAGGAAATGGCAAAGAGTCCCAGCAAAGCTGGTCACATGATCCCTCCTAGGCTCCGCCCACCCCAGTCATTCGACCGACGGACAGGAGGAAATATATATAGGAGAAACCATATGATACCGTGGTGACTGTAGTTAGAGAAAATAATTCATCAGACCTGATTAAAAAACCAGGGCGGGCCGTGGACCGGACACACCGTTGGAGAAAGTAATTTATCAGGTAAGCATAAATTCTGTTTTCTCCAACATTGGTGTGTCCGGTCCACGGCGTCATCCTTACTTGTGGGAACCAATACCAAAGCTTTAGGACACGGATGAAGGGAGGGAGCAAATCAGGTCACCTAAATGGAAGGCACCACGGCTTGCAAAACCTTTCTCCCAAAAATAGCCTCCGAAGAAGCAAAAGTATCAAATTTGTAAAATTTGGCAAAAGTGTGCAGTGAAGACCAAGTCGCTGCCTTACATATCTGGTCAACAGAAGCCTCGTTCTTGAAGGCCCATGTGGAAGCCACAGCCCTAGTGGAGTGAGCTGTGATTCTTTCAGGAGGCTGCCGTCCGGCAGTCTCATAAGCCAATCGGATAATGCTTTTAAGCCAAAAGGAAAGAGAGGTAGAAGTCGCTTTTTGACCTCTCCTTTTACCAGAATAAACAACAAACAAGGAAGATGTTTGTCTGAAATCTTTAGTAGCCTCTAAATAGAATTTTAGAGCACGGACTACATCCAAATTGTGTAACAAACGTTCCTTCTTTGAAACTGGATTCGGACACAAAGAAGGTACAACTATCTCCTGGTTAATATTTTTGTTGGAAACAACTTTCGGAACAAAACCAGGCTTAGTACGCAAAACCACCTTATCTGCATGGAACACCAGATAGGGCGGAGAACACTGCAGAGCAGATAACTCTGAAACTCTTCTAGCAGAAGAAATTGCAACCAAAAACAAAACTTTCCAAGATAGTAACTTAATATCTACAGAATGTAAGGGTTCAAATGGAACCCCTTGAAGAACTGAAAGAACTAGATTTAGACTCCAGGGAGGAGTCAAAGGTCTGTAAACAGGCTTGATCCTAACCAGAGCCTGAACAAATGCTTGAACATCTGGCACGGCTGCCAGTCTTTTGTGAAGTTAAACAGATAAAGCAGAGATCTGTCCCTTCAGAGAACTTGCAGATAATCCTTTCTCCAAATCTTCTTGTAGAAAGGATAGAATCTTAGGAATTTTTATCTTGTTCCATGGGAATCCTTTAGATTTACACCAACAGATATATTTTTTCCATATTTTATGGTAAATTTTTCTAGTTACAGGCTTTCTAGCCTGAATCAGAGTATCTATTACAGAATCTGAAAACCCACGCTTTGATAAAATCAAGCGTTCAATCTCCAAGCTGTCAGTTGGAGGGAAACCAGATTCGGATGTTCGAATGGACCCTGAACAAGAAGGTCCTGTCTCAAAGGTAGCTTCCATGGTGGAGCCGATGACATATTCCCCAGGTCTGCATACCAAGTCCTGCGTGGCCACGCAGGAGCTATCAAGATCACCGAGGCCCTCTCCTGATGGATCCTGGCTACCAGCCTGGGGATGAGAGGAAACGGTGGGAATACATAAGCTAGGTTGAAGGTCCAAGGTGCTACTAGTGCATCTACTAGAGTCGCCTTGGGATCCCTGGATCTGGACCCATAGCAAGGAACCTTGAAGTTCTGACGAGACGCCATCAGATCCATGTCTGGAATGCCCCATAATTGAGTTATTTGGGCAAAGATTTCCGGATGGAGTTCCCACTCCCCCGGATGGAATGTCTGACGACTCAGAAAATCCGCTTCCCAATTTTCCACTCCTGGGATGTGGATCGCAGACAAGTGGCAGGAGTGATCCTCCGCCCATTGAATTATCTTGGTCACTTCTTTCATCGCCAGGGAACTCCTTGTTCCCCCCTGATGATTGATATATGCAACGGTCGTCATGTTGTCTGACTGAAACCTTATGAATTTGGCCTTTGCTAGTTGAGGCCAAGCTCTGAGAGCATTGAATATCGCTCTCAGTTCCAGAATGTTTATCGGGAGAAGAGACTCTTCCCGAGACCATAGACCCTGAGCTTTCAGGGATTCCCAGACCGCGCCCCAGCCCACTAGGCTGGCGTCGGTCGTGACAATGACCCACTCTGGTCTGCGGAAGCTCATTCCCTGTGACAGATTGTCCAGGGTCAGCCACCAACGGAGTGAATCTCTGGTCTTTTGATCTACTTGAATCGTCGGAGACAAGTCTGTATAATCCCCATTCCACTGTCTGAGCATGCACAGTTGTAATGGTCTTAGATGAATTCGTGCAAAAGGAACTATGTCCATTGTTGCAACCATCAATCCTATTACTTCCATGCACTGCGCTATGGAAGGACGAGGAACAGAATGAAGTACTTGACAAGAGCTTAGAAGTTTTGATTTTCTGACCTCTGTCAGAAAAATCCTCATTTCTAAGGAATCTATTATTGTTCCCAAGAAGGGAACTCTTGTTGACGGGGACAGAGAACTTTTTTCTTTGTTCACCTTCCATCCGTGAGATCTGAGAAAGGCTAGGACGATGTCCGTATGAGCCTTTGCTTTTGATCAGGTCCAAATAATGTTTTACCTTTGAAAGGAATGTTAAGCAATTTTGTCTTGGAAGACACATCCGCTGACCAAGACTTTAGCCAAAGCGCTCTGCGCGCCACGATAGCAAACCCTGAATTTTTCGCCGCTAATCTAGCAAATTGCAAAGCGGCATCTAAAACAAAAGAGTTAGCCAATTTAAGTGCTTGAACTCTGTCCATAACCTCCTCATACGAAGATTCTTTACTGAGCGACTTTTCTAGTTCTTCGAACCAGAAACACGCTGCCGTAGTGACAGGAACAATGCATGAAATTGGTTGTAGAAGGTAACCTTGCTGTACAAAAATCTTTTTAAGCAAACCCTCTAATTTCTTATCCATAGGATCTTTGAAAGCACAACTATCTTCGATAGGAATAGTGCGTTTGTTTAGAGTAGAAACCGCCCCCTCGACCTTGGGGACTGTCTGCCATAAGTCCTTTCTGGGGTCGACTATAGGAAATAATTTCTTAAATATAGGGGGGGGAACAAAAGGTATGCCGGGCCTTTCCCACTCTTTATTTACTATGTCCGCCACCCGCTTGGGTATAGGAAAAGCGTCGGGGGGCACCGGAACCTCTAGGAACTTGTCCATCTTACATAATTTCTCTGGAATGACCAAATTGTCACAATCATCCAGAGTAGATAACACCTCCTTAAGCAGTGCGCGGAGATGTTCTAATTTAAATTTAAATGTCACAACATCAGGTTCAGCTTGATGAGAAATTTTTCCTGAATCTGAGATTTCTCCATCAGACAAAACCTCCCTCATGGCCCCTTGAGATTGGTGTGAGGGTATGTCAGAACAGTTATCATCAGCGTCCTCTTGCTCTTCAGTGTTTAAAACAGAGCAATTGCTCTTTCTCTGATAAGTAGGCATTTTGGATAAAAGATTTGCTATGGAGTTATCCATTACAGCCGTTAATTGTTGCATGGTAATAAGTATTGGCGCACTAGATGTACTAGGGGCCTCCTGTGTGGGCATAACTGGTGTAGACACAGTAGGGGATGATGTAGTATCATGTTTACTCCCCTCATTTGAGGAATCATCTTGGGCAATATCATTATCTGTGGCATTACTGTCCTTACTTTGTTTGGACACTATGGCACAATTATCACATAAATTTAAATGGGGAGACACATTGGCTTTCATACATATAGAACATAGCTTATCTGATGGTACAGACATGTTAAACAGGCTTAAACTTGTCAACAAAGCACAAAAAACGTTTTAAAATAAAACCGTTACTGTCACTTTAAATTTCAAACTGAAAACACTTTATTACTGAATATGTGAAAAAGTATGAAGGAATTGTTCAAAATTCACCAAAATTTCACCACAGTGTCTTAAAGCATTAAAAGTATTGCACACCAAATTTCAGAGCTTTAACCCTTAAATTAACGGAACCGGAGCCGTTTTTAAATTTAACCCCTATACAGTCCCAGCTATATGCTTTGCTGAGACCCAACCAAGCCCAGAGGGGAATACGATACCAAATGACGCCTTCTAGAAGCTTTTTTAGTGATTCTTAGATCCTCACACATGCATCTGCATGCCTTGCTCTCCAAAAACAACTGCGCAGTAATGGCGCGAAAATGAGGCTGAGTCTATAACTAGAAAGGCCCCCAGACTAAAAAAGGTGTCCAACACAGTGCCTGCCGTTTTTTAAACGTTCCCCAAGATTATAATGCCAATTATAAGCTACAATCTGCATAATATGCCCCAATAAAGCAATCGTTTTAGCCCATAAAAATGTCTACCAGTTTTTAAGCCCTTTTTTAAGCCCTTTATTCTTTTATATTTGACTAAGAAAATGGCTTACCGGTCCCCATGAGGGGAAATGACAGCCTTCCAGCATTACATGGTCTTGTTAGAAATATGGCTAGTCATACCTTAAGCAGAAAGGTCTGCTAACTGTTTCCCCCAACTGAAGTTACTTCATCTCAACAGTCCTGTGTGGAAACAGCAATCGATTTTAGTTACTGTCTGCTAAAATCATCTTCCTCTTACAAACAGAAATCTTCATCCTTTTCTGTTTCAGAGTAAATAGTACATACCAGCACTATTTTAAAATAACAAACACTTGATAGAAGAATAAAAACTACATTTAAACACCAAAAAACTCTTAACCATCTCCGTGGAGATGTTGCCTGTGCAACGGCAAAGAGAATGACTGGGGTGGGCGGAGCCTAGGAGGGATCATGTGACCAGCTTTGCTGGGACTCTTTGCCATTTCCTGTTGGGGAAGAGAATATCCCACAAGTAAGGATGACGCCGTGGACCGGACACACCAATGTTGGAGAAATTACGTACATTCTTATACATAGAGACACCGGTGTCATTTTTTAAACTTTGAAGGAATTTGTAATAATTTTTGTTTAATTGTACTTTTAGCATCACTAGTATTGGGTAAATTTACCATAATCAAATAAAGGATCATATTTATTTCTTAAACAAGTTTCGACATCCAATTTTTTTCCAAAAGAGAATATAAAATAGTACTCATCAAAACATTAACATATATTGAGCCCACATATTATCACACATATTTACAGTAAGACACATTGGGAATAGCAACTTGGTTTGCGCCACCTACTACAACTAACTATAACTCTTTAAACTTTGGGATAAAGTTTACTTCCGGTGTGCTAGATTCCCCACCAGCTAGACAGTCTAACCCTACCAAACATTCATTGCCAGAGCAATTTACAGTAGAAAGATTGTCCCTAAATTTGACAGAATATATAATCTAACTCTTCAATTGTCCTATTTGAATTTCAGGTTCTTAAATCAATTTTACTACAAGCACCAGATTAATCATCCCAGAGACATACACTTTGTTCTACAATGAATTTAAGGATCTAACATCTGTATGTATTAATATAAAAGCTAATATATTTTAGTTTTATGTTTATGTATGTCTGCTTACACACACACACACACACATATATATATATATATATATATATATATATATATATATATATATATGAGAGAGAGAGAGAGAGAAAGAAAGAGAGAGAGAGAGAGAGAGTGGAGAGAGAGAAAGAGGAGACATAGATGTTTCTCTTCATTCTTTAAAATAAATAGCAATAATATATTTGAGATATTGACAATATCTAGGGAATTTTACAGACTACAGGGAGCTATAATATGTATACTACATCAAGAGTTCTCATTTAATTAGAATTCTCATGAGAAATGTAACAGAAATAGCATCTGATACTTGACTAAAACTTATGTAAAAGAATTATGCAGATAATTAATATATCATCCCTTGATACAGCTGGAGATGATACTCATGAGGCAATAGGTAGGGAGAAGGGTTATGCAACTGGATAGATAAAAAATATTCTGTAACAAACATTGTAGAGACGAAGACATATTAAACCCATTCTTGAAGTAGATCAATTTAATCCACACAACAGGATAATATGGCTACTGGACATTAAAGTGATGATAAACTTACAGCATTTAAACGTTTGTAATGACAGTAGATGAACAATAAAAGTAAGTTTAAAACACTGGATTATGAGTGGAGAGGTGCTACAGCTTGCACGTTAACCCTGATAGGCTTTGGCTTTTTGCGTGCGTATTACAAGTTGAAAGTAAAAAGTTTTTGCTCGTATGCTAACTCGACATGGGCTGAACTTGGAATATCGTGACCGCGTTAACATATTCCCCCCTAGACTTCAATTGAGCGAGAAAAGTGGAAAAGCATCCTTACCCTTACACCCTAAACAATTCCCTTCATACTAACATAACATAGCTACCCTAGTTGTCTGCAGACTCAAGCCTTGATTGGCTTCTTCAAATAAGGTAAATAGTGGGTGGAGGTGGCTATTAAAAAAAACCAATTGCTTTAAACAAGATGTTAATTTGTTTTAAAAGAAGATTTAGATTTGGCTGAAATGTTATTCTATAGCAAGACAACAGGAATGTGTTTAGTGACATTAACAATTTGTGCCATTGAATTTATTATTTTTTTTAACATGAAAACTTTTTGATTGGATTGATTTTCTGGATCTGTGATACTTTATGGGATTAATACAGTTTCTTAGTGTTTAACACATCCTCGTTTTCAGATTAATACATAGTTAAGGCACAACCTGTCTGTGGAACTTATGCCTTATTTTAATGTCCTGTAATTTTCTCTTGCTGCTATTTGGATTAGAATAGTAGATAAAGTATTTATCTCGGTCACATTAATAGAACCATAATTATTATGAACAGATATTATTAAGTATTTTCTTTAGCATGGTCACATTATGTGTGCTTCATGCATCCTGTCCAATAAAACTTGGGCTCCTTTAGGAGTTTTCTTTAACTAAATCGACCAAAAATAGGAACCCCTAGGGGAACCGTGAACGGGGTGCCACAAAATATATATGTTGATAACAAATAGTAAAAGTGATTAATGTCTATGGACAAACCATATTAGTCCATATGAAGAAATGGTGCTGTGTCTTTTGCAACAATAGAAATGTGCTGGCGGCGAGGCTCCTCTGGACTTCAGGTGGAAGGTGTCTGTAAATTAGAAATAACAAAGAGGGCGCCACATAGCGTGATATTGTAGATTCAAAGCCAAAATAGGTGAATAATGTAAAGGCTTACCAGAGGTAATGGCACCGTATGGTAACCGGTGCTGACAGGCAGGCTAACACTTTCAGTGGCTAGCACACTGGGTGGTCTCCGGCAAGCTGTTCACAGGTGATGTTCAGCGTTTCTTTGATTGGCGTCTGTGCGGCTGAAACCTGAGACGCTGCGGTAGAGCAGATACTTTGATACCTTATCCAGGAAGGCTCAAAGGGAGAACCAAGGCAAAAACAAATGGACAACTTCCGTGTATTTAAAATCAGTAGATTTTAATCCATAAAAACTGCTACGCGTTTCTAGACCATAAACCGGTCTTTTCTTCAGGCATACAAACAATGGATACAAATTTTTTAAAAAAATCTCTCATACGCCTTACTTGAATATGCCCTAAGCAGCTAGACCACGCAATACTCAAGCTGGGAGAACCATTATCACAGTAAAGAAATAGGAGAGGCCTGCGGCCTTATATAGCTTACACAGAATGACTGGTCTAGCCTCCAAGGGCTATAGCATCTAGCATCAGATGGGGGAGTCGGAAATATGAGACTGGCGATCATGAGTAGCACCTATGTCTGGGATTCAGCACAATACATCAACCCATAAGGGAATGTGAGTAGTAAGGGTAAGCCATCAAGATTGAATCCCAGAGCTCTTGGTGGGGTGAGCCCAGTAAATATTTACCCCCTGGTTTGCAGCCCTACCAAAGATTACAGGCCAAATACAGCCACAGACATGGAAAAACCGGCCATCTTAGCAATACCTACTTCTATGCACTCAGGGAACAGAATGGACACAACTATGCACAGAGCTCAGATAAGTTCCATAATTATATCTACCACTCTGTAACAGTGTACAGTTCTTGCTAAATGGAACTCAGACATAACACACAAACCCCAATAAGTCACATAGCAAAGTTTCAGGGTTAGTGAACTCATAAACATGTGGCCTTGGGGACAGTTTATTTATGTCAGGGTTTTTCCCTGTTTTGTTTGCCATGTGCTGCTGGCAGCCAATTTACTCACCTCTCTTGCTGACTATGGTGCATTGTGGGGGATGCTGCTCATTTCCTGCACTTCCAGACTGGTGTGCATCATCTGTGTGAGACAGGATGCAGTCTCAGAATTGTGATGTCATCACTTATTATTCAAAGGGCCTCTGTTCAGTATGCTTTGCCTTTGCGTTGTCTCAGACTTGTTTGTGACAGTTCCTGTGTATTACCTGGCTGTCTGATCTCCTTCCTGGTTCCTGATCCCTGGCTTGTTCCTGACTCTGCTGTTTTCCTTGTTCCTGATTCCGGCTCGTCTGACTATTCGCTTTGGCTCCTGATTCGGCTCGTCTGACTACCAGCTCTGGTTTTGACTCCATGCTTGTTATTTGACTTGTGGACTTTTTATTTTTTTTTGTTATTAATAAAGGTGTGATTATTTTTGCACTTCTCGTCTCAGTCTGATTCCTGGCACCCTGACATTACGCAAAGGCCATGAATCCTGATGGTGCTAATAATCCACCTTTACCTGCCATCATTTTCAGGATGAATGAACAGGATCACCGCTTGGATCAATTTGCACTAGCCCTGCAAACCCTGCAGACTCGCACTGCACATTTGGACCAAAGTGTCCCACAAGTTATGGCTGCTCCTGTTTCCGCTGCTGCACCTAGTCCTACCAGGAGCATGTCCGGCTCTGCACCTCTACCTCAGCGATATGGAGGTGATCCTATTCAGTGCAAATGGTTTTTGAACCAGGTGGGCATTTACTTTGAGATGTTACCTCAGGCGTTTCCCTCTGACAGAGCTAAGGTGGGATTTCTCATCTCGTTACTCTCTGACACAGCTCTTGCCTGGGCTAATCCCTTGTGGGAGACTAATAAACCTGTGATTTCAAATTACCATGAATTTGTGGCCTCCTTTCAAAGGGTATTTGATGTTCCGGCTCACTCCTCCTCTGCTGCTAAACGACTCATGTCCATTCAGCAAGGTACAAGATCTGTTGCTCAGTATGCTATTGAGTTCCGTACGCTTGCCGCAGAGGTTGGTTGGAACAATGAAGCCCTTGTTGCCGCCTTCGTTCATGGGCTCTCTGATGCGATTAAAGACAAAGTTGCTGCCAGAGATTTACCAGAGGATCTCGAGGCATTGGTGTCTTTTTTGATCCTAATTAACATCAGACTCAGAGAGAGGCCCTCTTTCAAGGAGCGCTTGCAGAAGCCTCCATTTCCGTTGTCTCCTACGTGTTTGTTCCCACCCATGCCTCCCTCTCCTCCCATGCCTCCTGGTCTCGAGTCACCAGGTACTGCTGAGCCAATGCAGTTTGGATTAACGCGTCTCTCCGCGGCAGAGAGGGCCTTTAGGAGGAGGGAGAGGCTCTGCCTCTATTGTGGGTTACAGGGCCACCTTTTGAAGTCTTGTCCTACACAGCCAGGAAACGCTCACACCTAAGGTCCTGTCGGGGGCAGAACTTGGGTGGTTTATCCTCGTCCCTGGAACCGCTAAAGGAGAAACCTTTGGTCACGGTTGTCCTTTCCTGGGTGGACTCCTCCATAGTCACCCAGGCATTGTTGACTCCAGTGCTGCGGGCTATTTCATTGACAGTGCTTTTGTATCAAAGCACTCCATTCCTGTTTTGCCTCGGTCCGTTCCGCTTGCTATTGAGGCCATTTGATGGCAGGCCCCTTCAGCCCGCACTCGTTACTCACGAAACTGCTCCGTTGTCCATGGCTGTTGGGGCTCTCCATTTTAAGATCCTCCAGTTCCAGGTGATAAACTCTCCGCATTTTCCGGTTGTTCTGGGTTATCCCTGGCTCCAAAAGCACAATCCCAGTCTCGACTGGCGCAGGTCCGAAATTTTGTCGTGGTCCCCGCAATGTATTTCCACTTGTCTTCGGAAACCAGTTAAAGTCTTGTGCACTTCTTCGGTATCTCAATTGCCAGAGGAGTACCGAGAGTTCCTAGACGTTTTTGACATGGTGCGTGCTGGTACATTACCTCCTTACCGGTCTTACGATTGTGCCATATCCTTTGTTGCACTTTGATTTTTTTATCTTTCGTCCAAGTCCAGGGAGATTAGCTACAGTGTCATTGGGCTGTAAACTTCTTGACAATGTTGCGCAGTGTGGACACAAGAACATTAAGATCTCTGGAGATGGATTTGTAACCTGTAGAATGTCCATGATTTCCACATTTTTTGTTCTCAAATCTTCAGACAATTCTTTGCTGCTCTTTCTCTTCTCCATGCTCATTGTTGCACACAGAGACACACAACAGAAAGGTTGAGTACATTTTTCCCCATTTTAACTGTTCAATCACACACGGTTGCCAATGTGATTTCTATATTGTCAACACCTGTTAATTGATACAGGTGAGTTTAATTACAAATTACAGGAGCATCACAAACTTGGAATGTAATTATTTCTTACAATTTTGAGAAGGTGCCAATAATTTTGTCCCATCCATTTTTGGACTTTTGCGTAGAATGTGTCAGATTTGGCTTTTTCTCCCCACTATTTTGTGTCAGACCAATACAAACACAACAAATAAACATGAAAATGCTTAAACATTTGTAATTGCCACAATTTTCTGGGCGAAGTGGTGGCACGGTTGCCAATATTTTTGGCCATGACTGTATATAGATGATTATATATAGGTACAGATATATATAGGAATATCTATTTAGAATTTGAATTATTTACACTAAATGCATAGCTAAAACCTTTATTAAAAATGAATATTGCAAAAATATGCTTTAACATGTTTTCATCTACTTAACTGCAAAGGGCTCAAGTGCATTTGTTTTTATATATATATACGTCTGTAAATACATATATACACATATAAATACATATGTACACATACACACACATATATATATATTGTGACAAAGCCCTTGCAGGAACAGTCACTTCAGCACGAAATATAGTTTTTTAGGCTGTTTTATTTTTATCAGCTGTTTTAAACATGGGGTGTACTTCCCCTTTAAATGAAACATAAAACAAACAAAATCCTACTCCTTTTTAGGAGACTAACTATATATGCAATATTTCCTTACTAACCAGTACTGGGCAACTAAGCTGGTTCCAGTTAACAAAACAAATCAAAATAAGCAGAATAGAACAATATTTGCTCACCAGTTTATTGTTTCTGCCAGCTATACATTTAGTCATACAGCAAGGTCTCAGCTCCTCCCTCTCTGGAGTAGCCTGCACAATGAGACACTGATTTCCTCTACATAACTGCTTATAAAGGATCCAAATGATTTAACCAGAATCAGCTTTGGTGAGCTACTAACAAATTAACACTTTGTTAGAGGGAAAAAAGTGACTTTGCCAATCTCCTCCTAATATACACTGCTCTCGCCCTGTTACACATTCCCCTCCCCAGCGCAACACCAGTGTGTGAAGCGACTGCTACAAGAAGCCCATGCACACGAGACAGTGCATCAGCGTTACCATGGACCAAACCAGCTCTGTGCTTCACTACAAAAGTAAATGGTTGCAAGGACAAAAACCATCTAGTGACTTGTGAGTTTCTATCTTTGTTGGTGTGCATGCATTTTAATGGAGCATGGTCAGTGACAAGGGTGAAGCGCCTTCCCAGTAAACAATAATTTAGAGTCTCCATAGCCCCCTTAATTGCTAAGCACTCTTTTCTATAACAGCATAGCGGTGTTCTTGAGGCAACAATTTCCTGCTTAGCCCCTTAAGGACAAGGCCATTTTTCAATTTCCTTCCCTTAAGGACCAGGGCTATTTTTACATTTCTAAAGATACCATCATTTTATCATATATTATAATTTACTATAATTTTTTTTTTATAAAATATGATACAAAATGAAAAAAACACACCTTTTCTAACTTTGACCCCCAAAATCTGTTACACATCTACAACCACCAAAAAAGACCCATGCTAAATAGTTTCTAAATTTTGTCCTGAATTTAGAAATACCCAATGTTTACATGTTCTTTGCTTTTTTTGCAAGTTATAGGGCAATAAGTACAAGTAGCACTTTGCTATTTCCAAACCATTTTTTCTCTCTCAAAATTAGCGATAGTTACATTGGAACACTGATATCTGTCAGGAATCCCTGAATAACCCTTCCCATGTATATATATTTTTAGTAGACAACCCAAAGTATTGATCTAGGCCCATTTTAGTATATTTCATGCCACCATTTCACTGCCAAATGCGATCAAATAAAAAAAGTGTTAATTTTTTCACAAACTTTAGGTTTCTCATTGAAATTATTTACAAACAGCTTGTGCAATTATGGCACAAATGGTTGTAAATGCTTCTCTGGGATCCTCTTTGTTCAGAAATAGCAGACATATGTGGATTTGGCGTTGCTTATTGGTAATTAGAAGGCAGCTGAATGCCGCTGCACACCACATGTGTATTATGCCCAGCAGTGCAGGGGTTAATTAGGGAGCTTGTAAGGTTTATTTTAGCTTTAGTGTAGTGTAGTAGACAACCCAAAGTATTGATCTAGGCCCATTTTGGTATATTTCATGCCACCATTTCACTGTCAAATGCGATCAAATAAAAAAAATCGTTAACTTTTTCACAATTTTAGGTTTCTCACTGAAATTATTTACAAACAGTTAGTGCAATCATGGCACAAATGGTTGTAAATGCTTCTCTGTGATCCCCTTTGTTTAGAAATAGCAGACATATATGGCTTTGGCGTTGCTTTTTGGTAATTAGAAGGCTGCTAAATGCCGCTGCGCACTGCACGTATATTATGCCCACTAAATCTCCTGATACTAGAGTTAAGGCACTGCCAGAAAAGCAGTATCTCTTTTATTAAAGCATTCTGACACCCGGAAGGTGTGTATGCTTTCTCCCATGCCTGCTAGGCAAATAAGTCCACAAAAGTCCAATGGTTCTTCTCCTAGGGCACATTGCATTAGTTCTGGTAGGTTTGGGCATCCTGCCCTGACATGTCCTTTGGCACCACACTTAAAGCAGGTTATAGGTTTCCTCCCCTTTCCTGGCCTCTGGGTCCTAAAAGTCTTTTTGTTGTCTCAGAGATTCTGAAACAAATTTAGATGGCATAGGACATGCTTTCTCAAGGTCCCTGGCAGCAAGGTATCCTTCCACTTGAGCCACCATAGAATCATATGTAGTGGGGTTTCCTTGTCCTACCCACTTGAAGAGGCCACGGGGCAGTTCTCGCAAGAATCTGTCAAGTAGCATTTCAACAATCTGTGCAGGACTTTAGGCCTCTGGTCTGTCAGTTTCATGCCAGATGTATTGTCAAACATCTGGGACCTGGGCGCTTTCCCCATGTTGAAATGCCAGATATAGAAATGCTAGGCTCTAACTGTACATGTTACACCCATTCTAGTGAGAATTTCAGCTTGTAGCCGTGTATAGTCTCTAGCAGCCTCTTCTTCCAAGTCATAATAAGCCTTTTGGGCTTCACCAAGGAGAAAAGGAGCAATGATTCCTGCCCATTGCTCTTGTGGCAAGGCTTCCCGGATAGCTGTGCATTTAAATGCCACCAAATATGCCTCCACATCATCCTAGCAATATGCTGCAACACATCATAAAGCATGGCATGATCCTGTTTTTGGGTCTCAGCAAGGGTCCCAATTTGTAAAGCTAAAAGTCTGTTACACTCTTGCTGAGCTGCAGCTGATGCTGCAGCCTGGCAATTAGTTTCTTGTTGTATAGACGCAGCCTGTGACAGGGCCTGTAAAACATCCTCCATATTTATATGAGTCTGTACCTTTAAGGCTTCCAGTGTAGTAAAGCAGGCACTAACAATCCCCTTCTGACACCACTGTGGCAAAGCCCTTGCAG
The DNA here is from genome assembly GCF_027579735.1 of Bombina bombina. Taxonomy (NCBI): domain Eukaryota; kingdom Metazoa; phylum Chordata; class Amphibia; order Anura; family Bombinatoridae; genus Bombina; species Bombina bombina. The sequence continues at coordinate 294,478,167 of NC_069503.1, read as the reverse complement.
GAATAGTCACTTCAGCACAAAAACATAATTTATGTTGATATATAGAGTCCATGAGCTAGTGACGTATGGGATATACAATCTTACCAGGAGGGGCAAAGTTTCCCAAACCTCAAAATGCCTATAAATACACCTATCACCACACCCGCAATTCAGTTTAACGAATAGCCAAGTAGTGGGGTGACAGAAAAAAGGAGTAAAAAGCATCAAAAAAAGGAATTCGAAATATAATTGTGCTTTATACAAAAAAACATAACCACCATAAAAAGGGTGGGTCTCATGGACTCTTGCCAATATGAAAGAAATTAATTTATCAGGTAAGTTCTTACATAAATTATGTTTTCTTTCATGTAATTGGCAAGAGTCCATGAGCTAGTGAAGTATGGGATAGAAATACCCAAGATGTGGAAAGCCACACAAGAGTCACTAGAGAAGGAAGGATAAAAAAAAAAAAACAGCCATTTTCCGCTGAAAAAATTAAATCCACAACCAAAAAAATATGTTTTACTCATAAATGAAAAAAAAACAAACTAAAAACATAAGCAGAGGATCCAAACTGAAACAGCTGCCTGAAGAACTTTTCTACCAAAAACTGCTTCCGAAGAGGCAATACATCAAAACGGTAGCATTTAGTAAATGTATGCAAAGAAGACCAAGTTGCTGCTTTGCAAATCTGATCAACTGAAGCTTCATTATTAAAAGCCCTTAAAGTGGAGACTGATCTAGTAGAATGAGCTGTGATTCTCTGAGGCAGGGCCTGACCCGACTCCAAATAAGCCTTATGAATCAAAAGCTTTAACCAAGATGCCAAGGAAATGGCAGAAGCTTTCTGACCTTTCCTAGAACCAGAAAAGACAACAAATAGACTAGAAGTCTTCCTGAAATCTTTAGTAGCTTCCAGGGGCGTATTAAGGCATAGGCCAACGAGGCCGGTGCCTATTGCGACAGATTTTTAAGGGGCAGCAGAATTTTTAGTCCCTAGGGCCACTCTACTGAACTCAGGGCCGGGTGGCTAAATCAACCAATTACAAATGACTTAAATGGCTGGCCCAACTATTGCTATCCTATGGGATTGTATGTGGGTGCGCATGACGTGGTGACAGTGGATGCGGAGCTCACTTGCGCAGCCTGGCCTGAGAGGGAATGCGGTATTCTTCCTGGCTCCACCGCGTGATTGAGACTCACACAGACTACACAGTGCAGTGTGCACTACACCGTGACCACTGTGAAACAGCATATGCCTTTCTCCCTTCAATACATCTTCATTAGGCATTAACATACTTAAACGGATTAGTCACTAAATACTTGTACATTTACTGTGTGTCTATCTGTCATACATGCAAAGAATAAGTATTTATTGCTGAATCTATACAACTATGTGACTTAAAACACAACTGAAAATATGTTGTATGCATTTAATACATTCAGAAACAATACAAGTATATACTTTATTATGATTGTATCATGTGACTTTATCCCCTAGGATTCAATTCCTAAACCTATCATAACTACTGTTGTATTTTTTAAGTACTTTTAAAGGCCAGTTTGTATATTCATTACATATTTATCCAAGCAGATATTTTGCTTAAATAACTGTCAATCACCAAAGAAGATGTTTAAGGTTAAACAACTACCTACTGACAAACTATCATACAGTGAAGGCAATTTTTTTCTGATATTAACACTTTAATCATCTGACTTGCAAAATAATGTCTTTATATATATATATATACATACATATATATATATATATTTATATATATGTGTGTGTGTGACCAGAGTGAATGCAAGCCCTGGTGAACATCTACTTAAAAAGACATTTTTTTTATTTTTTACACCCTTCCCCAAAAATATTATGTCTAAAAAAAGGCCTTAAACCTGGGGTGGGTTGGGGGGGGCAGCAGAATTTTGAGTGCCTAGGGCAGCACAAAACCTAAATACGCCCCTGGCTAGCTTCGACATAATATTTAAAAGCTCTTACAACATTCAGAGAATGCAAGGATCTTTCCAAAGAATTCTTAGGATTAGGACACAAAGAGGGGACAACAATTTCCCTATTAATGTTGTTAGAAACCACAACTTTAGGTAAAAATTTAAATGAAGTCCGCAAAACTGCCTTATCTTGATGAAAAATCAGAAAAGGTGACTCACAAGAAAGAGCAGATAATTCAAAACTTTTCTAGCAGAAGAGATAGCCAAAAGGAACAACACTTTCCAAGAAAGTAGTTTAATATCCAAAGAATGCATAGGCTCAAAAGGAGGAGCCTGTAAAGCTTTCAAAACCAAATTAAGACTCCAAGGAGGAGAGATTGATTTAATTACAAGCTTGATATGGACCAAAGCCTGAACAAAACAGTGAATATCAGGAAGTTTAGCAATCTTTCTTTGAAATAAAACAGAAAGAGCAGAGATTTGTTCCTTCAAAAAGCCTTTATCCAAACCATCCTGAAAAAACTGTAAAATTCTAGGAATTCCAAAAGAATGCCAGGAGAACACCATGAAATATAAGTCTTCCAAACTCGATAATAAATCTTCCTAGAAACAGATTTACGAGCCTATAACATAGTATCAATCACTGAGTCAGAGAAATCTCTATGACTAAGCACTAAGCGTTCAATTTCCATACCTTCAAATTTAACAATTTGAGATCCTGATGGAAAAAAGGTCCTTGAGACCGAAGGTCTGGACTTAAAGGAAGTGGCCAAGGTTGACAACTGGACATCGGACAAGGGCCGCATATCAGAACCTGTAAGGCCATGCTGGAGCTACCAGAAACACAAACGAATGTTCCATGATGATTTTGGAAATCACTCTTGGAAGAAGAACTAGAGGCGGAAAGATATAAGCAGGTTGGTAAAACCAAGGAACTGCTAACGCATCTACCGACTCCGCCTGAGAATCCCTGGACCTGGATAGGTACCTGGAAGTTTCTTGTTTAGATGAGAAGCCATCAGATCTAATTCTGGAAGACCCCACATCTCAACAAACTAAAAAAAAAACACATCTGGATGGAGAGACCACTCCCCCGGATGTAAAGTCTGACGGCTGAGATAATCTGCTTCCCTATTGTCTATACCTGGGATATGTAACACAGAATTTAGACAAGAGCTGGATTCCGCCCAAGCAAGTATCCAAGATACTTCTTTCATAGCTAGGGGACTGGGAGTCCTGCCCTGATAATTGACATATGCCACAGTTGTGACATTGTCTGACTGAAAACAAATTAATGGTTCTCTCTTCAACAGAGGCCAAACCTGAAGAGCCCTGAAAATAGCATGGAGTTCCAAAATATTGATTGGCAACCTTGCCTCTTGAGATTTCCAAACCCCTTGTGCTGTCAGAGTTCCCCAGACAGCTCCCCAACCTGAAAGACTTGCATCTGTTGTGATTACAGTCCAGGTTGGACGAACAAAAGAGGCCCCTTGAATTATACGGTGGTAATCTAACCACTAAGTCAGAGAAAGTTTAACATTGGGATTTAAGGATATTAATTGTGATATCTTTGTATAATCCCTGCACCATTGCTTCAGCATACAAAGCTGGAGAGGTCTCATATGAAAACGAGCAAAGGGGATTGCGTCCGATGCTGTACTCATGAGACCTAAAACTTCCATGCACATAGCTACTGAAGGGAACAATTGAGACAGAGTCATGGACGCTGAATCTATCTGGAAACCTAAAAAGGTGACCCTTGTCTGAGGAATCAAGGAACTTTTTGGTAAATTGATCCTTCAACCATGTCTTTGAAGAAACAACACTAGTTGATTCGTGTAAGATTCGGCAAATTGTAAAGACTGAGCTAGTACCAAGATGTCGTCCAAACAAGGAAACACCGCAATACCCTGTTCTCTGATTACAGAGAGTAGGGCACCAAGAACTTTTGAAAAAATTCTTGGAGCTGTCGCTAGGCCAAATGGAAGAGCGACACATTGGTAATGCTTGTCTAGAAAAGAGAATCTCAGAAACCGATAGTGGTCTGGATGATTTGGATTATGAAGATATGCATCCTGTAAGTCTATCGTGGACATATAATGACCTTGCTGAACAAAAGGCAGAATAGTCCTTATAGTCACCATTTTGAAAGTTGGCATTCTTACAAAACTGTTCAAAATTTTCAGATCCAGAACTGGACTGCATGAATTTTCTTTCTTTGGGACAATGAATATATTTGAATAAAACCCCAGACTCTGTTCCTGAAACGGAATTAGTATAAAGCTCTAGATCTGAAACACACTTCAGAAAAGCCTGAGCCTTCACTGGGTTTGCTGGAACACTTGAGAGAAAAAAATCTTCTCACAGGAGGTCTTACTCTGAATCCTATTCGATACCCTTGAGAGACAATGCTCTGAATCCATTGATTTTGGACAGAATCTGCCCAAATGTTTTGGAAAAATGGCCGCACCTTCATGCAGACTTGGGGGCTGGCTTTGGTTTCTTAAAATGCTTGGATTTATTCCAACTTGAAGAGGGTTTCCAATTGGAACCACATTCTTTGGGGGAAGGATTGGCTTTCTGTTCCTTATTCTGTTGAAAAGAACGAAAACGATTAGAAGCCTTAGATTTACCCTTAGATCTTTTATCCTGAGGTAAAAAAAACTCCCTTCCCCCCAGTAAAAGTTGAAATAATTGAATCCTGATGGAAAAACGGTCCTTGAGACCAAAGGTCTGGTCTTAAAGGAACCAAATAAATTGTTACCTTGGAAAGAAAGAGATAGAAATCTAGACTTAGATACCCTGTCAGCATTCCAATATTTAAGCCAAAAAGCTCTTCTAGCTAAGATAGCGAAAGACATAGATTTAACATCAATTTTGATGATATCAAAAATAGCATCACAGATAAAATGATTAGCATGTTGAAGCAAGCGAACAATGATAGACAAAACAGGATCCGTTTCCTGTTGCGCTAAACTTTCCAACCAAAAAGTTGATGCAGCTGCAATGGCCTGAGAAGATAGCCAGAACATAAATAAGCTTTCCTTAGATAACATTCAAGTTTCCTATCTAAAGGGTCCTTAAAGGAAGTACTATCTTCCATAGGGATAGTAGTACGTTTGGCAAGAGTAGAGATAGCCCCATCAACCTTGGGGATTTTTTCACAAAACTCCAATCTAATTGCTGGCAAGGGATACAACTTTTTAAACCTAACAGAAGGAATAAAAGAAGTACCAGGCCTATTTCATTCCTTTGCAATCATATCAGAAATAGCATCAGGAACTGGAAAAACCTCTGGAGTAACCACAGGAGGTTTATAAACAGAATTTAAACGTTTACTAGTTTTAATGTCAAAAGGACTAGTTTCCTCAATATCCAAAGTAATCAACACCTCTTTTAACAAGGAACGAATATACTCCATCTTAAAAGAGATAAGTAGATTTGTCAGTGTCAATATCTGAGGTAGGATCTTCTGAACCAGATAGATCCTCATCAGAGGAGGATAATTCAGTATGTTGTCGGTCATTCGAAATTTCATCAACTTTATGTGAAGTTTTAAAAGACCTTTTACGTTTATTAAAAGGCGGAATAGCAGACAAAGCCTTCTGAATCGCATCAGCAATAAAATCTTTTATATTCACAGGATATCATGTACATTAGATGTTGAAGGAACAACAGGCATTGTACTAGTACTGATAGATACATTCTCTGCATGTGAAAGCTTATCATGACAACTGTTACATACTACCGCTGGAGATATAATCTCTACTAATTTACAACAGATACACTTATCTTTGGTAGAACTGTTATCAGGCAGAAGAATCCAACAGTGGTTTCTAAAGACAGGATCAGATTGAGACATCTTGCAAATGTAAGAGAAAAAACAACATATAAAGCAAAAATGATCAATTTCCTTATATGGCAGTTTCAGGAATGGGACAAAAATGCAAACAGCATAGCCCTCTGAGCATAGAAAAAGGCAAGAGGCATATAGGAAGTGGTGTTTAAATAATTAAATTATTTGGCGCCAAGTATGACGCGCAATGCAAAATGAAATTTTTTGGTGCTAACAACATCCGGAAAGGACGCGACTCGGGTCATGGCAGACGCAAGGAACCTGGTGTCAACTAAGACGCCGGAAATGCCGAATTTGCATCAACAAACGTACCTTTGCGCCAAAAAATTCTCACGCCAAGAATGACGCAATAAATATTAGCATTTTGCGGCCTCGCAAGCCTAATTTTGCCCGCGAAAATTACAGAAAACAGTCAATTTTGAAGAAAAGACTATACCCCAGGTAAGAAAAAATAACTTTCTAAATATGTTTTTCCTAATTTTGAAACTGATAGTCTGCTAAAGGAAATATACATAAACCTGACTCATGGCAAATATAAGTACAATACATATATTTAGAACTTTACAATAATACATAAAGTGGCAAACCATAGCTGACAGTGTCTTAAGTAATGAAAACATACTTACCGAAAAAGACACCCATCCACATATAGCAGATAGCCAAACCAGTACTGAAACAGTTATCAGTAGAGGTAATGGAATATGAGAGTATATCGTCGATCTGAATAAGGGAGGTAGGAGATGAATCTCTACGACCGATAACAGAGAACCTATGAAATAGATCTCCCGCAAGGAAAACCATTGCACTCAATAGGTGATACTCCCTTCACATCCCTCTAACATTCACTGTACTCTGAGAGGAATCGGGCTTCAAAATGCTGAGAAGCGCATATCACAAGAAAATCAAGCACAGACTTACTTCACCACCTCCCTAGGAGGCAAAGTTTGTAAAAACTGAATTGTGGGTGTGGTGAGGGGTGTATTTATAGGCATTTTGAGGTTTGGGAAACTTTGCCCCTCCTGGTAGGATTGTATATCCCATACGTCACTAGCTCATGGACTCTTGCCAATTACATGAAATAAATATAGTTTTTTAGGCTGTTTTATTTTTATCAGCTGTTTTAAACATGGGGTGTACTTCCCCTTTAAATGAAACATAAAACAAACAAAATCCTACTCCTTTTTAGGAGACTAACTATACATGCAATATTTCCTTACTAACCAGTCCTGTGCAGCTAAGCTGGTCCCAGTTAACAAAACAAATAAATAAAAAGCAGAATAGAACAATGTTTGCTCACCAGTCTCTTGTTTCTGCCAGCAATACATTTAGACATACAGCAAGGCTCAGTTCCTCCCTCTCTGGAGTAGCCTGCACAATGAGACACTGATTTCCTCTACATAATTGCTTATAAAGGATCCAAATATTTAACCAGAATCAGCTGTGGTGAGCTACTAACAAATTAACACTTTGTTAGAGGGGAAAAAGTGACCTTTCCAATCTCCTGCTAAAATACACTCCTCTCACCATGTCACAATATATATATATATATATTTATACACACATACACACTCATCTCTAGACATGTATATATATGCATCTCAATGTTAAATCCCTTTTCCTGCCTATGAGTTCTCATATCTTTGAGCCCTTATAACTTTTGTGTGCCATATTTTTAGATAGTGTTCTTATGAGTGTAACTATACTTTGTAATGTATTTTTTATGTGTTTTGTGAAACTTTTAAGTTTTGCAAAACTGTTAACCAGAGCTCTGAAGGCGCGGTAATCATTCTAGCGTAAATTGTGATTGTGCGCAAGGGACTACATTTACGTTCAGCTTGTAATACCAGCGGTAAGCCCGACGAGCACAAACCCACACTATAAACCCCTTATCGCCCAAGCGTTTCCGATCCACTTGTAATCTGGGCCATAATGTTTTTTTTTATTAATATTGTTTATTTTTTTTCTTTTGTGTATCACTATATACAGTATGAATGAATAAATAAATAAAAACAAAAAGTACAAGACATTTTTTTACTTTATCGTGACATTTTGCTAAGACAACCCATTTAAATACAAAAATTAACACTGATTTTTTTGGTTCATTATTAGTGTCTTTATTATATTTTCATTGTTTCCAAACATCATCTTTTCATATATTTAGTTGGGTCTTTTTACTATGAAAGCATTGCAATACAATAACAATTATTATTATATGCATTTTTGTACAATGAGATGACAAAAAACACAACAAAGATAAAAGAAAAAAAAAAAAAACAGCCATAGAAACCAAAAGTTGGGGTGTTTTCAGTCCAATAAAGGGTATTCCAAGTCATGATTTTAATATTTCATTAAATAACTCACATAATAATTTTGTGCACTATATACAAATTTTACTGTGAATATTAGTTTACCATCAGAAAAGACCATTCTTGATAAAATAACTACTACAGCAACAATATATATATATCTTTAGCCCTATTCCTTGAACAACAATTTGACAAAAAGGTTGGGAAATTGTTCTATTCCCTAATTAAATCAGACTTAAAGGAATAGTAAAGTCAAAATTTAACTTAAATTGATAGGATAGAGCATGGCATTTTAAACACTTTTCTAATGTACTTCTATTATACATTTTGCTTAGTGCTCCTTTGTTTAAGAGTAATCTTAGTTTAGCTGAGGAGCGTGCACGTGTCTTTAGCCATCTGGCAGCAGTGTTAGCAGCATTGTTTATTGCATGGCTATGCAATGTTGCAAATACTGCTGCCATAGACTGTGAAAGATCACACTCATAAGCTCACTTCTTTAAATGGATAGAAAGGTCAAAATTGAAATCTGCACGGGTGCATTTCAATGTGAAATAGAAGCATTTTTGCAATATACATCCATTAGAGAAAATGCTTCTAGTAAAAGTTATTACTGTTTTTTCTACAGCATATGCACATATCTTTTAAGGGCACTTGCATCAGTATTCAAACACTACCTTCTCAGTGAGTCAGTGGTGGCTTGTTTGACACAAATTACATCTTCACAGAAGCAATCACCAGCTCTTTGAGCTTGACTACTGGTGCACGGGCACAGGACGTGTGCGTATGCCGCAGAAAATTAGAAACTTTTACTAGAAGTTATTTTTTTTGCTAATGGAAATGTATTGCTAAAATACTTCTGTTTTAAATTGAAATGCTTTTATGTACATTTCATTTCAATATTGGCCTTTCTGACCCTTTAACAAAGGAGACAAGGAAAACAAAGCAAATTTGATAACAGTAAACTGGAAAGTTGTTAAAAATGACATGCTCTATCTGAATCATGAATGTTTAACTTTGCCTTTACTGTCCTTTTAAGGCAAATAATGAAAATCTGCACGCATTGCTACACTTTAATGTACAGAATCCAAGAACATACCTAATAATTAGATATTTTGCTTTTGTTTGTTTTCTAAAATATGTAGGATAGTTAATAACCTCATCAAATAACTATAGATCAGACATTATTGTTATGGACTAAGGTGTAACAGTAAGCAAAAATATTTTAATTGGTCACAGTTTTCACATACTAGTACAAATATATTAACAAATGTGTTCAAAAACGGATGTCTTTATTGATCCTTACTCAGTAAATAAGTCTTCATATTTTTTTATATGCAGATGTTCAATAATTGAGCTATGGAATAATCAGTCTTCAAAATGTACACACCATGGACGGTTTACTGATATCTTAATATTTAAGAAAACTATCCCATATAAATACAAAATAATTATTCCTATTGTTAAAAATAGTACAATATGGAATGATATGTAGGTATTAAAAAAAGTGTTCAAATGATCATGATCAGAAACCAAAAAGGTAACATATAATTACATATTTAAAAATAAAAATATTAGGATATTTAGGTAATGCATCCAAACAAAAAACTAAATGCATGCAAATGTTTATTTTTTGTCATTGTATATGATCAGATCATCCAACTGGATGATTATCTCTTAGGTCTGTCCAAGTCATCAATAGCTGCTAGAAGTTTCTGCCTGGCTTTTTTATTAATGTGAGATCCCAAGCAAACATTCACCAAATTTGTCAGCTGCTTTGTTGAATACTCCTGTTATATATAAAAAAAAAGATTTGACATGAGTTAGATGCATAGTTAAATACATAGATATAGGCAAGCAATAGTGCCATATGAAAATCTTCTTTTGTGTCTATTTAAATAGGTGCCCAACATTGCTCACTATAGTGCAGAATTGTTTGCAAATGTACAACGTTACCAGCCACCATTGGTCTAAGCCTAATTGTGTTTAACACAGGTCAGGTGGCATACCTTGCATAACACTAGTAACACTCATCAACAAGTTTGTCAAAGCATTCAAATCAAAGGGTTACAATGATAATGCAAATAATGAAAAATAACTTTACTGTGTATCAAATACAAAAGGGAGAAGATTTCCTCTAAATTTTTAATATTTCATAAATATATGAAAATAACTCCACACTACTGGCTTGTCACAAGTTGCCCAATAAGATGATACTTCCCTTGAATAATTAACTTTAAGCCCCACAGTAACATTGCTGTCTTAACCCATTTAGGGTGTCATTGTAGAATTACCTGTGTCTGTTTTCTTTAGTCCATTCAACTTCTATGTAAATCTATCTATCTATCTATCTATCTATCTATCTATCTATCTATAATGAGCACTCTCACCTTAATGGCAACTCAAGTAGGAGAAGGCACTCACTGGCTTTTTTATGTGTACTTTATTTCAAAAGCGTGACGTTTCGGGGGGACACTCCCCTTCCTCAGACAAGCAAACACAAAACCCAGGAGTCTATTTAAACAATATAGGCCCCTCCCAGTGAGGTGCAAAAGTGCGCCAAAACCGTAGTCATGGCAATGATGCAAAACAATATCAATAGTGTCAATTAATAAATGTGTATATAGCATAGTTCAATAAACTTGTGTATATAAATATGAGTGCTAATCCCCTATTGCAATATGCTAGAGGTGAGCATTCTCACATATATGTGAAGTAAATTTGCTTATGTCACACATATTTTATGTAGTGCACTAAAACAAGCAGCTGTGTTACTGGCCAATTATCTGTGAAAAACAAACCTGTGCAGCAAGAGGTGCTATGCTTCAAGCATAGCTATATATACCCAGCAGGGCCCATAATCCCTCTCACTAAAGGATAGCTATTAATGCTCCACATTACATCAGTGTGAGGGATCGTTATGTGGCATACAAGAGTAAAGAAAAACAGAGAATAACTTAAATAAAACTATTGCTCTAACAGGCTATATAAGAGACCACATATGTAAGCAGAAGCAAGCAGGGCATAAGCGGTGCACAATACTTAGATGCATTACAATAGTCATCATAAATAGTCAGTAATAATCATCAATAGTCAGTGGTATATACACAGACCGGATCAAAAGCGGGTATCGGGCTAGCCTCCCTGTTTCTGGCTGTATATCTCATGTGTCCCCGGTGTGCAGATCAGCTGAATCAGTGTTTGCTACAAGTTCAAACAACTTCCTGGTTTGGTGTGTGCTGACATCATCACCTGAGACCCATTCAGTTAAAGGGCCACTAAACCCAAAATCTTTCTTTCATGATTCAGATAGAACATACAAATTTAAACCACATTACAATGTACTTCTATTATTTATTTTGCTTCATTGTTTAGATATCCTTAGTTGAAGAAAAAGCAATGCATATGGGTGAGCCAATCACATGAGGTTTCTATGTGCAGCAACCAATCAGCAGCTACTGAGAATATCTAGAGAATAAAAAAATTATATAATAGAAGTAAATTAGAAAGATGTTTAAAAATGCATTCTCTTTCTGAATCATGAAAGAAAAAATGTGGGTGTCATGTCCCTTTAACCCCTTAATGACCACAGCACTTTTCCATTTTCTGTCCGTTTGGGACCAAGGCTATTTTTACATTTTTGCGGTGTTTGTGTTTAGCTGTAATTTTCCTCTTACTCATTTACTGTACCCACACATATTATATACCGTTTTTCTCGCCATTAAATGGACTTTCAAAATATACCATTATTTTCATCATATCTTATAATTTACTATAAAAAATATTATAAAATATGAGGAAAAAATGGAAAAAAAACACACTTTTTCTAACTTTGACCCCCAAAATCTGTTACACATCTACAACCACCAAAAAACACCCATGCTAAATAGTTTCTAAATTTTGTCCTGAGTTTAGAAATACCCAATGTTTACATGTTCTTTGCTTTTTTGCAAGTTATAGGGCCATAAATACAAGTAGCACTTTGCCATTTCCAAACCACTTTTTTTCAAAATTAGCGCTAGTTACATTGGGACACTAATATCTTTCAGGAATCTCTGAATATCCATTGACATGTATATATTTTTTTTTAGAAGACATCCCAAAGTATTGATCTAGGCCCATTTTGGTATATTTCATGCCACCATTTCACCGCCGAATGCGATCAAATAAAAATTTTTTTGTACTTTTTCACAAATTTTTTCACAAACTTTAGGTTTCTCACTGAAATTATTTACAAACAACTCATGAAATTATGGAATAAATGGTTGTAAATGCTTCTCTGGGATCCCCTTTGTTAATAAATAGCAGACATATATGGCTTTGGCTTTGCTTTTTGGTAATTAGAAGGCTGCTAAATGCCACTGCGCACCACACGTGTATTATGCCCAGCAGTGAATGGGTTAATTAGGGAGCATGTAGAAAGCTTCTAGGGTTAATTTTAGCTCTAGTGTAGTGTAGTAGACAACCCCAAGTATTGATCTAGGCCCATTTTGGTATATTTCATGCCACCATTTCACCGCCAAAAGCAATCAAATAAAAAAAAATTGTTCACTTTTTCAAACTTTAGGTTTCTCACTAAAATTATTTACAAACAGCTTGTGCAATTATGGCACAAATGGTTTTAAATGCTTCTCTGGGATCCCCTTTGTTCAGAAATAGCAGACATATATGGCTTTGGCGTTGCTTTTTGGTAATTAGAAGGCCGCTAAATGCTGCTGCGCATCACATGTGTATTATGGCCAGCAGTGAAGGGGTTAATTAGGTAGTTTGTAGGGAGCTTGCAGGGTTAATTTTAGCTTTAGTGTAGAGATCAGACTCCCACCTGACACATCCCACCCCCTGATCCCTCCCAAACAGCTCTCTTCCCTCCCCCACCCCACAATTGTCCCCGCCATATTAAGTACTGGCAGAAAGTCTGACAGTACTAAAATAAAAGGTATTAAAAAAAATAATATTTTTTTTTAGCATATTTACATATGCTGCTATGTAGGGTCCCCCCTTAGCCCCCAACCTCTCTGATCCCCCCAAAATAGCTCCCTAACCCTCCCCCTCTGCCTTATTGGGGCCATCTTGGGTACTGGCAGCTGTCTGCCAGTACCCAGTTTGCAAATAAAAATGTTTTTTTTTATTATTTTTTTTTTATTTGTTTCTGTAGTGTAGCTTCCCCCCCACAGTCCAATACCCCACCAGCCAAACCGATCACCAAATAAATATAATTACCCCTTTGATCCCCACTTCTAACTAAAAAATTTCTGTAGCGCAGTGGTTCCCACCCACTCCCTCCCCGTGCACGCGCCTGCCCGGCCTCCCCGTGCACGTGCGCGCGTCCCCCCCGGTCGTCCCCGCCCCCGATCCCCCCCCCTCCGCATCACAAAGGCCATCGATGGCCGCCACCCACCTCCCACACCGGCTCCCACCCACCAACGAACTTAGCCGTTAATGTCCGGTGCAGAGAGGGCCACAGAGTGGCTCTCTCTGCACCGGATGGCTAAAAATGGTTATTGCAGGATGCCTCGATATCGAGGCATCACTGCAATAACCGGAAAGCAGCTGGAAGCGAGCAGGATCGCTTCCAGCTGCTTTCCACACCGAGGACGTGCAGGGTACGTCCTCAGGCGTTAACTGCCTTTTTTTTGAGGACGTACCCTGCACGTCCTCGGTCGTTAAGGGGTTAAGCTGCAAATCGTTTACACCGGTCCATACGCCCCCTGGTGGATAAGCTTATATCAAATGCTTTTATAAAATAATCCAGGGCCATGTATAGAAAAATATAGATATAAAAACCCTAGCTGCTGTTGGTGTACAGGTAGGACTGTGGGACCATGCTTCAACAGGCATCCACTGTGCACCCCAGAGTGTTAATAGGGGGAACAGATGAAGAGCTTACCCCATAGATATAGGAAAACAAATACAAAAAAAACTAAAAATGAAAGTATAGGAGGGAGAATCAAACTAAAGACAACAAATGAATAAAGTACATACATGTAACGAAAAGGAATGAAATTAAATAATAATAAAATAAATTAAAATAAATAAATAGAGTGATAAAATAAAAATACAGGTAAAATACAGAGTCAATCGCAATTATAGCGACATATCTAAGAAGAACTCACAACTGCAAGACATGGCAGCTAAATTCATAGCCAGGCCATACAAATGGGGACACCTATTAGACTGTATTAATGAACAGAAAAGACTCAAGAAGATGGAAGAAGAGGCTTCCAGCAACCGGATGACATTTGTAACAAAGTACTGTCCAGATACTAAGAACATTGGACATAGCATTAGGAAATACTGGCATATTGTCAAGAGCGACCCCACTCTACCATTCCAGGATTTGGATAGTCCCAGAGAAGGATTTAAGAGGAATCGGAACCTGAGGGATCAACTGGTCTTAACAGATCCTAAACACTGTTATAACAAAACAACATGGATGAAGGGCCCCAAAAGAGGTTGCTTCCGGTGCATTGGCTGCACAACATGTAATGCTATGATCCCGGGCTCCAGTTTTCATCATCCGGATACATATCAGAAATTTCAAATCCAAGATTACCTGACATGCACTACCCCATTTGTAGTGTACATGATCAGCTGCCCCTGTGGTCTTTTCTACATTGGAAAGACGGGAGACGACGAATGTACGCATATTGCAAACAATAGATCCTCCATTAGAGCTGCCATTAAAAAGAAACAAAGCGACCAACCGGTGGCCCATCATTTTGCAACAAAGGGACACTCAGTACAAGATCTACGGTTCAAATTAATAGACCATGTACCAATACTACCCAGGGGAGGTGATAGACATTGGAAATTACTTGAAGTCGAAGTGGATCTTTACATTGAACACTCTACTCTTTCATATAATTAAGCCTGGGAATAAATTGGCCCTCATGAATGAGCTCCCGGAAAGACTCCTTGGGAAGTCCAGGGGCACTATCACGATCCTGAGTTATGAGAACCACTGTTTATATCTAACAATAATAATAATTTCTTGACTCTCGGGGGCTCTCTTCCCCTTAAGAGAGGCCTGTTACTGTTACATGTTACACAACAATAATATTTTTGTACACAATATTTTCACACACATGCATACTAATAATGGTTTGATTTAGCAGTATTACACGCAAAAAATATACCCCACCTTTTCTAGCCTGAGCGCTTAGTCCATGTAGCGGCTGCAGTAGCTGTAGTATCCTTGCTGCACATTGGAACTCATATTTTTACATGGATTGGGGTATGGTAGAATAACCCCTCTAGCATTCTCATTTCATGACTCTAGGTATTACTATTGTCTTTTTATCCTAGACAATAGTCCCCACTAATCTCTGTTTCACAGATATTCTGGAATTTCTGACCCTTTAAGAGTAGTACACATCTTCCCTTTTCTTCTCTTTTATTTTTTCTCTTCTTTTATCCTCATTCTATTAGTATTTTATTTCAATGGAGACTAGAGAGAAATGCACTCACAGGAACGAACAACCAGCTAAATACCATTGTTAGCCTGTTCTATGGCGATTTACCACCTGGGTGCAACTTCTTTTAGCCCAGTAATGCTTTCCACAGAGTAGAACTCTCCTGTAGTATATCAGTCTGATCCAACCTATTACGGTCAGTCCAGCGCTGAAATACCAGGCAGTTCCCCCCTGAACAAGGAACACAGCAACCCCAGACGATCGTTTCGGCCTTCATTGGGCCTCGTCAGGAAAGTTCTACTTTGTGAAAAGCATTGCTGGGCTAAAAGACGTTGCACCCAGGTGGTAAATCGCCATAGAACAGGCTAACAATGGTTTTGAGCTGGTTGTTCGTTCCTGTGAGTGCATTTCTCTCTCTGTGTATTTAGTCTCCCTATGGGAAAAAAGGGAAACCAGACGTGGACTCCTTGCTCAGTGTGCTTAGAGGAATACTGCTACACCTCACTGACGAGGCCCAGTGAAGGTCGAAACGATCGTCTGGGGTTGCTTTGTTCCTTGTTCAGAGAGGAATTGCCTGTTATTTCGTCGCTGGACTGACCGTAATAGGCGGGATCAGACTGATATACTACAGGAAAGTTCTACTCTGTGAAAAGCATTGCTGGGCTAAAAGAAGTTGCACCCAGGTGGTAAATCGCCATAGAACAGGCTAACAATGGTATTGAGCTGGTTGTTCGTTCCTGTGAGTGCATTTCTCTGTGTGTGTGTATATATATATATATATTTCTATACATGGCCCTGGATTATTTTATAAAAGCATTTGATATAAGCTTATCCACCAGGGGGCGTATGGACCGGTGTAAACGATTTGCAGCTTAACTGAATGGGTCTCAGGTGATGATGTCAGCACACACCAAACCAGGAACGTGTTTGAACTTGTAGCAAACACTGATTCAGCTGATCTGCACACCGGGGACACAGAGATATACAGCCAGAAACAGGGAGGCTAGCCTGATACCCGCTTTTGATCCGGTCTGTGTATATACCACTGACTATTGATGATTATTACTGACTATTTATGACTATTGTAATGCATCTAAGTATTGTGCACTGCTTATGCACTGCTTGCTTCTGTTTACATATGTGGTCTCTTATATAGCCTGTTAGAGCAATAGTTTTATTTAAGTTATTCCCTCTTTTTCTTTACTCTTGTATGCCACATAACGATCCCTCACACTGATGTAATGTGGAGCATTAATAGCTATCCTTCAGTGAGAGGGATTATGGTCCCTGCTGGGTATATATAGCTATGCTTTAAGCATAGCACCTCTTGCTGCACAGGTTTTCTTTTCACAGATAATTGGCCAGTAACACAGCTGCTTGTTTTAGTGCACTACATAAAATATTATGTGTCACATAAGCAAATTTACTTCACATATATGTGAGAATGCTCACCTCTAGCATATTGCAATAGGGGATTAGCACTCATATTTATATACACAAGTTTATTGAACTATGCTATATACACATTTATTAATTGACACTATTGATATTGTTTTCAATGATTGCCATGACTACGGTTTTGCCGCACTTTTTC
Organism: Bombina bombina; assembly: GCF_027579735.1. NCBI lineage: Eukaryota > Metazoa > Chordata > Amphibia > Anura > Bombinatoridae > Bombina > Bombina bombina. The sequence goes on along the minus strand of NC_069503.1, from coordinate 294,461,073 downwards.
ACCTCACTGGGAGGGGCCTATATTGTGTAAATAGACTCCTGGGTTTTGTGTTTGCTTGTCTGAGGAAGGGGAGTGTGTCCCCAAAACGTCACGCTTTTGAAAAAAAGTACACTTGAAAAGACCAGTGAGTGCCTTCTCCTACTTGTGTATATATATATATATATATATATATATATATATATATATATATATATATATATATATATATAAAATGAGAAAAAAAGGCTGATTTTACCTTTGGAGACATGAAACATAATTTATGCTTACCTGATAAATTTCTTTCTTTCATGGTGGTGAGAGACCACAATCCATCACTCCTGGTAATTACTCTCCCCTACCACTAGGATGACACAGATTCCAAAACCCCAAAAGCTCTGTAAAACCTCTCCCACTTCATAGGTACCTCAGTCTAACATAAAACCAAGCATAATGAGGTAGGAAAAGAAAATAAGAGCAAACAATCAAAGGTAAAGAAAAAAACACCCACAGAGTGGGGGTTTAATGAAAGAAATTTAGCAAGTAAGCATAAATTGTGTTTTCTTTCATACAGGTGGTGAGAGTCTATGATCCATTACTCCTGGAACTAATACCCAAGCTGTGGAGTCCACAAGTAATGAGACATAAAGGGGAAGGATTTAAAAAAAAAAAAAAAAGGATAAAAATTTAAACAGGCAAAAATAAAACAAGCTGAGACAACTGCCTGAAGGACTTTTCTACCAAAGGTTGTCTCGGAAGAAGCAAATACATCAAAATAGTAGAATTTAGTAAAAGTATGCAAAGATGGCCAAGTAGCTGTCTTACAAATTTGGTCAACTGAAGCCTCATTCTTGAAACCCAAGAAGTGGCAACTGATTTTGTAGAATGAGAAGTAATCTGTTTCGGTGGAGGCTAACCTACCTCCAAGTACACCTTATGAAACAAAAGTTTCAACAAAGAGGCCAAAGAAACAGCAGAAACATTCTGTCCATTCCTAGAAGCAAATGAGTTAGCAAACAAAAAAACTAGAAGTTTGTCTGAAACCCTTAGTAGCATCAATATAATACTTCAATGCTCTAAAAACATGCAAAGTATGCAAAGATTTTATTAATCATTCTTGGGATTAGGACACAAGAAGGGACAACAGTTTCCCTAATGATATTGTCTAAAGACCCAACTTTAGGCAAGATATCAAATTTAGTCCTTATGGCAGCCTGATCCTGGTGAAAAATAAGATAAGGAGGGTCACAAGAAAGAGCAGAAAACTCAGAAACTCTTTTAGCAGAAGAGAAAGCCAAAAGAAACAAAACCTTCAAGGAAAGAAGCTTAATATCCACTCTATGCATAGGTTCAAGAGGAGGAGCCTGCAAAACCTTTAACACCACATTAAAACTCCTGGGAATGTGAAATTTGCTTGATCACAGGCTTAATTCATGTGAAAGCCTGAAAAAAAAAACATGAATGTCAGAAAGATTAGCATTCTTCCTATGAAACATAACTGAAAGAGCAGAAATCTGCCCTTTCAGAGAACTAGCAGATAGGCCCTTATCCAAACCATCATATAAGAACTACAAAATTCTAGGAATTCTAAAAGAATGCAAGGAAAAGCCATGATCTATACACCAAGCAATAAAAGCCTTCAATAACTGATGATAAATATTCATTGTCACAGGCTTGTGAGCCTGGATTAAAGTTTTAATCACATAATCTGAGAAACCTCTTTGTTTAAGAACTAACCGTTCAATCTCTATGCCATCAAGCTTAGAGATTTGAGATCCAGATGGAAAAACGGTCTAGAGACAGAAGGCCTGGTCAAAGTGGAAGGGGCCAATGAGGGTAACTGGACATCTGAGCCAGATCTGCATACCAAATCCTGCCAGGCCAAAGATCCACAATATGAATGAACATTTCCTGGTGAGGAGACCATTCCCCTGTAGAGACTGATGAATGAGAAAATCTGCTTACTAGTTGTTTACTCCTGGAATATGAACTGCAAAGCCTAGACCGGAATTTACTTTAGCCCATGAAGAAACAACAACAGTCTGTTGGTGTGAGATTCTGCTAAAAGAAAAGATGGAGCTTGAACCAAGATATAGTCCAGGCAAGGAAACACTGCAATACCATGAGATCTGATCACAGACAAAAGGGCACCCAGAACTTTTGTGAAAATTCTTCTCAGACCAAATCGTAGAGCAATAAACTGAAAATGCTTGTCTAGAAAGGCAAACCTCAAAAACTGTTAATGTTCCCTGTGCATCGGAACACGCAGATAAGCATCCTTTAAATGTATTGTAGACATAAACTGACCTTGCTGAACAAAAGGCAGAATAGTCGGAATAGTTTCCATTTTGAAAGTAGGGAAAACTTGTTCAGAGCTTTCAGATCCAGAACTAGTCTTACAGTACCTTCCTCTGGAACAAAGAAGAGATTTGAATAAAATCCCATCCCATGTTCCAGCAAAGTAACTGGAGCTATCACCCCCATAGTGTCCAGATTTGAATCTGACTGAGAGATTCCTTGGAACATTAGAAAGAAAAAACCTTCCTCTGCGAGGCCTTGCTCTGAAACCTATACGATAAGCCTGGGAAAATATATTCAGAACCCAGGGATCCGGAACAGAATGAAACCAAGCTTCTTGAAAAAGGTTTAACCTGCCCCCTACATCTGGATAGGGGGCTGCAACTTAATACTGACTTCTAAGTAAGGGTGGAATTTTTGGCTTGCTTAGATCTGTTTAAATTTTCACTAGGCCTCCAGACTGGGCCAGAGGTGCTTTGCTTCTGAGAGGAGGAATCAAATTCTGTTCTGATCAAAGAAATAAAAACGATTAGAGGCATTAAATTTCCCCTTGAACATTTTGTCCTGAGGAAGAGAAGCCCCTTTACATCCAGTAAATTAAATTTTTAAATATGAGTCACATAAATAAGCTGGGGGAGATACTTCAGTTTTTTTGTTTTTTTTTACAATATACACACAACATTGGTAGGAAAGGGTTCACAGCACCCAACATCTAAGGTAGATTTAGGGAAAGAATTAGAAGGCTCCATTATAGCATACATAAAAGCATAACGGCTAGATTTAGAGTTTTGTCGGTAAGGACCCGCGTAGCTAACGCCGGCTTTTTTCTGGCCGCACCATAAAAATAACTCTGGTATTGAGAGTCCACATAAAGGCTGCGTTAGGCTCCAAAAAAGGAGCGTAGAGCATATTTAACGCAGCTTCAACTCTCGATACCAGAGTTGCTTACGGACGCGGCCAGCCTCAAAAACGTGCTCGTGCACGATTCCCCATAAGGAAACAATGGGGCTGTTTGAGCTGAAATAAAACCTAACACCTGCAAAAAAGCCGCGTTCAGCTCCTAACGCAGCCCCATTGTTTGCTATGGGGAAACACTTCCTACGTCTGCACCTAACACCCTAACATGTACCCCGAGTCTAAACACCCCTAGCCTTACACTTATTAACCCCTAATCTGCCGCCCCCGCTATCGCTGACCCCTGCATATTATTTTTAACCCCTAATCTGCCGCTCCGTAAACCGCCGCTACTTACATTATCCTTATGTACCCCTAATCTGCTGCCCCTAACACCGCCGACCCCTATATTATATTTATTAACCCCTAATCTGCCCCCCACAACGTCGCCTCCACCTGCCTACACTTATTAACCCCTAATCTGCCGAGCGGACCGCACCGCTATCATAATAAAGTTATTAACCCCTAATCCGCCTCACTAACCCTATAATAAATAGTATTAACCCCTAATCTGCCCTCCCTAACATCGCCGACACCTAACTTCAATTATTAACCCCTAATCTGCCGACCGGAGCTCACCGCTATTCTAATAAATGTATTAACCCCTAAAGCTAAGTCTAACCCTAACACTAACACCCCCTAACTTAAATATAATTTAAATCTAACAAAATTAATTAACTCTTATTAAATAAATTATTCCTATTTAAAGCTAAATACTTACCTGTAAAATAAACCCTAATATAGCTACAATAAAAATTATAATTATATTATAGCTATTTTAGGATTAATATTTATTTTACAGGTAACTTTGTATTTATTTTAACCAGGTACAATAGCTATTAAATAGTTAAGAACTATTTAATAGCTAAAATAGTTAAAATAATTACAAAATTACCTGTAAAATAAATCCTAACCTAAGTTACAATTAAACCTAACACTATACTATCATTAAATTAATTAAATAAAATACCTACAATTACCTACAATTAAACCTAACACTACACTATCAATACATTAATTAAATACAATACCTACAAATAACTACAATGAAATAAACTAACTAAAGTACAAAAAATAAAAAAGAACTAAGTTACAAAAAATTAATTTTTTTTTACAAACATACGAAAAATATTACAACAATTTTAAACTAATTACACCTACTCTAAGCCCCCTAATAAAATAACAAAGACCCCCAAAATAAAAAATGCCGTACCCTATTCTAAATTACTAAAGTTCAAAGCTCTTTTACCTTACCAGCCCTGAACAGGGCCCTTTGCGGAGCATGCCCCAAGAAGTTCAGCTCTTTTGCCTGTAAAAAAACCCACATACAATACCCCCCCCCCAACATTACAGCCCAGCACCCACATACCCCTAATCTAACCCAAACCCCCCTTAAATAAACCTAACACTAAGCCCCTGAAGATCATCCTACCTTGTCTTCACCTCACCGGGTATCACCGATCGGTCCTGGCTCCAAAATCTTCATCCAACCCAAGCGGGGGCTGGCGATCCATCATCCGGTGGCTGAAGAGGTCCAGAAGAGGCTCCAAAGTCTTCATCCTATACGGGAAGAAGAGTAGATCCGGACCAGTAACCATCATCTTCCAAGCGGCATCTTCTATCTTCATCCGATGAGGACCGGCTCCATCCTGAAGACCTCCACCGCGGACCCATCTTCATCCGGCGACGTCCAACTGAAGAATGACGGTTCCTTTAAGGGACGTCATCCAAGATGGCGTCCCTCGAATTCCGATTGGCTGATAGGATTCTATCAGCCAATCGGAATTAAGGTAGGAATATTCTGATTAGCTGATGGAATCAGCCAATCAGAATCAAGATCAATCCGATTGGCTGATCCAATCAGCCAATCAGATTGAGCTCGCATTCTATTGGCTGATCGGAACAGCCAATAGAATGCGAGCTCAATCTGATTGGCTGATTGGATCAGCCAATCGGATTGAAGTTGATTCTGATTGGCTGATTCCATCAGCCAATCAGAATATTCCTACCTTAATTCCGATTGGCTGATAGAATCCTATCAGCCAATCGGAATTCGAGGGACGCCATCTTGGATGACGTCCCTTAAAGGAACCGTCATTCTTCAGTTGGACGTCGCCGGATGAAGATGGGTCCGCGGTGGAGGTCTTCAGGATGAAGCCGGTCCTCATCGGATGAAGATAGAAGATGCCGCTTGGAAGATGATGGTTGCCAGTCCGGATCTACTCTTCTTCCCGGATAGGATGAAGACTTTGGAGCCTCTTCTGGACCTCTTCAGCCACCGGATGATGGATCGCCAGCCCCCGCTTGGGTTGGATGAAGATTTTGGAGCCAGGACCGATCGGTGATACCCGGTGAGGTGAAGACAAGGTAGGATGATCTTCAGGGGCTTAGTGTTAGGTTTATTTAAGGGGGGTTTGGGTTAGATTAGGGGTATGTGGGTGGTGGGTTGTAATGTTGGGGGGGGGGTATTGTATGTTTTTTTTTACAGGCAAAAGAGCTGAACTTCTTGGGGCATGCCCCGCAAAGGGCCCTGTTCAGGGCTGGTAAGGTAAAAGAGCTTTGAACTTTAGTAATTTAGAATAGGGTAGGGCATTTTTTATTTTGGGGGTCTTTGTTATTTTATTAGGGGGCTTAGAGTAGGTGTAATTAGTTTAAAATTGTTGTAATATTTTTCTTATGTTTGTAATTATTTTTTTATTTTTTGTAACTTAGTTCTTTTTTATTTTTTGTACTTTAGTTAGTTTATTTCATTGTAGTTATTTGTAGGTATTGTATTTAATTAATGTATTGATAGTGTAGTGTTAGGTTTAATTGTAGGTAATTGTAGGTATTTTATTTAATTAATTTATTGATAGTATAGTGTTAGGTTTAATTGTAACTTAGGTTAGGATTTATTTTACAGGTAATTTTGTAATTATTTTAACTATTTTAGCTATTAAATAGTTCTTAACTATTTAATAGCTATTGTACCTGGTTAAAATAAATACAAAGTTACCTGTAAAATAAATATTAATCCTAAAATAGCTATAATATAATTATAATTTATATAGTAGCTATATTAGGATTTATTTTACAGGTAAGTATTTAGCTTTAAATAGGAATCATTTATTTAATAAGAGTTAATAAATTTCGTTAGATTTAAATTATATTTAAGTTAGGGGGGTGTTAGTGTTAGGGTTAGACTTAGCTTTAGGAGTTAATACATTTATTAGAATAGCGGTGAGCTCCGGTCGGCAGATTAGGGGTTAATAATTGAAGTTAGGTGTCAGCGATGTTAGGGAGGGCAGATTAGGGGTTAATACTATTTATTATAGGGTTAGTGAGGCGGATTAGGGGTTAATAACTTTATTATGATAGCTGTGCGGTCCGCTCGGCAGATTAGGGGTTAATAAGTGTAGGCAGGTGGAGGCGACGTTGAGGGGGGCAGATTAGGGGTTAATAAATATAATATAGGGGTCGGCGGTGTTAGGGGCAGCAGATTAGGGGTACATAAGGATAACGTAGGTGGCGGTCGGCAGATTAGGGGTTAAAAAAATTTAATCGAGTGGCGGCGATGTGGGGGGGCCTCGGTTTAGGGGTACATAGGTAGTTTATGGGTGTTAGTGTACTTTAGATGAACCGGCGTTAGCCCAGAAAGCTCTTAACTACTGACTTTTTTCTGCGGCTGGAGTTTTGTCGTTAGAATTCTAACGCTCACTTCAGTCACGACTCTAAATACCGGAGTTAGAAAACTCCCATTGAAAAGATAGGATACGCAATTGACGTAAGGGGATCTGCGGTATGGAAAAGTCGCGGCTGAAAAGTGAGCGTTAGACCCTTTTTTGAGTGACTCCAAATACCGGAGGTAGCCTAAAACCAGCGTTAGGAGCCTCTAACGCTGGTTTTCACGGCTACCGCCAAACTCTAAATCTAGGCCTAAATAATTATATCTCCTTAAAAAAATCTCTTGAGGAATGAAAAACGTACCCGCTCCAAAAGAAGCTTAATAACATTTACAGGACTAAGGCGTACTAGGCTGAAAAAAAAATAAAGCAGGAGACAAGCAGACTCGCCGCCTGAAGCCTGGATAGCGCTAAGCAGAATAGGAGGACGCGCACAAAAACAAAGGGAGATTAGTGCGGGAAAAATGAATGGCCAAAAGTGTGCAAAGAAAAAACAACCTAGACAAAATAAGAGGGAGATGTGATTACTTTGCATGCTTATAGAAGCATCTTTATGCTGGAATCATGTAGCACACTTTTGTTCAAACAACACCTCTTAATCCTCAAACCATCAGGTGCAAGGCCTCTATATTGAAATTAAAAAATGGATCTCAAAGTAGAATGTTGGGGTGTGTATGAAAATCCTAGGGTTTTGATCAAAAACATTATTACTAGAAAAGGAAACCAGGGATGCCAAGGCAAGCAGGGCTCAAAAACCACTGTCTCTGTATTGCCCAACAATGAGTTAGCTGTTTAAAGTAAATGGACTGCAGAAATACCCAACCAATGTATTTCTGTACATTGCTTTGTTCATTATAATATAACAAAACTGCTGTACATTTGTCTAAAAAATGCTTTAATGCCGTATTCTGTAGATAATCATGAAAGTGGAGATTAATCAATCAAACTAGTCAGAGTTCAAACACATTTATTGAAAATGATGATCAATAGCCTTGATTGAGTTGGTTCTGCAGTAAATAATAACCAATGTTGGTGCACAAGTTAAAAATACAAAGATTAATTTAAACTACATAAACAAATAAAAATACGCCCTTGAAACAGAAATGGTTAATAGTATGAGTTTGGTATTATATGTTTCGGACTGAAATCATAGATACAGTCTTATACAATTAACCCTTTCTATTTAAATGGCTCTTTGCTGTTATTTTTTAAATTACGTATTTGAATTTGTAACTAATATACCTATTTTGGCTATTATTTTATATCTTTTGTTCACTGAAGCATAGGGACTTATTTTGCAAATAGTCATTATGGATGAGCATTTTCAGTACATTCCTTAGGACACATTAGGTCACATCATGGGAAGTATTATTCCTCAGTACCACAATTGATCTAAAGTGATTGCTGTTTTATATTAATATTAAAAAAACAACTAATTAAAAGTGAAGTAAGGTTAGGGAGAAGGATAAGGAATATTTACTAGCAATTGAAAAAACTAAATTTATGCTTACCTGATAAATGTCTTTCTTTCTTGACATGGTGAGTCCACGGAATCAGCAATTACTGTTGGGAATATCACTCCTGGCCAGCAGGAGAAGGCAAAGAGCACCACAACAAAGCTGTTAAGTAACACCTCCCTTCCCACAACCCCAGTCATTCAACCGAAGGAAAAGGAAAGAAAGGAAGCAACACAAGGTGTCTGAGGTTTATATAAACAACTGTCTGAAAACAGGGAGGGCCGTGGACTCACCATGTCAATAAATAAATAAATTTATCGGGTAAGCATAAATTTTGTTTTCTTTCTTAAGACACAGTGAGTCCACGGAATCAGCAATTACTGTTGGGAATCAATAAACAAGCTAGAGTACACAGATGGTTAGGGAGGGACAAGACAGGTAACCTAAACCGAAGGCACCACTGCTTGAAGAACATTTCTCCCAAAAGAAGCCTCAGCCAAGGCAAAAGTATCAAATTTATAGAATTTAGAAAAAGTGTGCAAAGAAGACCAGGTCGCAGCCTTACAAATCTGTTCTACAAAGGCGTCATTCTTGAAGGCCCAAGAAGAAGAAACCGCCCTAATGGAATGAGCTGTAATTCTCTCAGGAGGCTGCTGTCCAGCAGACTTATATCCCAAACGAAGAAAACTTGTCAACCAGAGAGAAAGAGAAGTGGTAGTAGCCTTCTGACCCTTACGTTTTCCAGAAAAGCAAAAAAACAATACAGAAGACTGACGAAAGTCTTTAGTAGCCTGCACATAGAATTCAAGAGCCCGCACAACATCTAAATTGTGCAAAAAACATTCTTTATGAGAGGAAGGGTTAGGACAGAGAGAAGGAACAACTTTAGGAAGAACCTCCATAACCTGTCTGTCTGCTCTGAGGTGGCGGACAGACATCGCCGTTAATCAACCCGATTGAATACGATCGGGTTGATTGACACCCCCTGCTAGCGGCCGCGAATCTGCAGGGGGCGGTATTGCACCAGCAGTTCACCAGAACTGCTGGTGCAATGATATATGCCGAGAGTGTATGCTGTCTGCATTTTTCGATGTGCAGCGGACATGATCCGCAATATCGGATCATGTCCGCTCACATCATGATAAACAGGCCCCTAAGGCTCCAAGGTGGAGCAACAGATTTAAACACAGGCCTGATTCTGACAGGTATATTTTTTGGCACATTTTATTGGGTTTATGTTTTTATATGAATGTTTTTTTATATTAAAGTGTATTAAATTTTTAACATATTTTCACATTATTAGTTTTTATTACCTTTTTGGGTTTATTACATCACTATTATATTTCTTTTTATTATAATCCATATCTCAATTTGCTTTTCGTTTAACGCTCACCTATATTGCTTGCCGTTTTCTGATTCTGACCAGGGCCTGAAAAAAGGATTGTACATTTGGCACGTCCGCCAGACGCTTGAGCAGCAAAATAGATAGAGCAGAAATCTGACCCTTGAGGGTACTGACAGATAACCCCTTCTCTATGCCTTCCTGGAGAAAGGATAAGATCCTTGGGATCCTGACCTTACTCCAAGAATATCCTTTAGACTCACACCAACAAAGATATTTATGCCATATCTTATGGTAAATCTTTCTAGTGACAGGCTTACGAGCCTGAACCATGGTCTCTATGACCGGTTTGGAAAAACAATGCTGAAATTAAGCGTTCAATCTCCAAGAAGTCAGCTTGAGAGAAAGGAGATTCGGATGAAGGAAGGGCTCCTGAAGCAGACGATCTTTCCTCAGTGGTAGTCTCCACGGAGGTAGAGACGACATCTCTACTAGATATGCATACCAGATCCTGCGAGGCCACGCAGGAGCAATTAGAATTACCGACACTCTCTCCTGCTTGATCCGAGCAATGCCTCGCGGGAGGATAGCAAACGGGGGAAAGAGATAAGCCAATCTGAAGTTCCAAGGAACTGCCAGAGAATCTATCAGAAAGGCTTGAGGATCCCTTGACCCGTACTTTGGGAGCTTGGTGTTCTGACGAGACGCCATCATATCCAATTCCGGTAAACCTCATTTGGTTGTTAACCTGGAAAACACTTATGGATGGAGTTGGAAAGTCCCACCCCGGGATGGAAAGTCTGTCTGCTTAGAAAATCCGCTTCCCAATTGTCCAGTTCTGGGATGTGGATGGCAGATAGACAGCAATTGTAAACCTCTGCCCACTGAACGATTCACGCCACCTGCTTCATGGCTAAGGAAATCCGAGTTCCCCCCTGGTGGTTGATGTAAGCCACTGAGGTTATGTTGTCCGTCTGGAACCTGATAAACCGGGCTAGAGCTAGCTAAGGCCAAGCCATCAAGGCATTGAAGATCGCTCTCAACTCCAGAATGTTTATGGGAAGAGCAGATTCCTCCTGAGACCAAAGTCCCTGCACCTTCAATGAGTCCCAGACTGCTCCCCAACCCAACAGGCTGGCATCCATGGTCACAATCACCCAAGAGGGTCTCTGAAAACACGTCCCCTGGGACAAGATTTTCTTGAGACAGCCACCACGGAAGGGAGTCCCTTGCTGATTGATCCAGAACTATCTTCTGGGATAAGTCTGTATAATCTCTATTCCACTGAGCCAGCATGCAAAGCTGTAGAGGTCTCAAATGGAACAGAGCAAAGGGAACTATGTCCATGGAAGCCACCATCAACCCAATGCATTGGGCCACTGATGGTCTAACCGCCGACTGTAGGGACAGACAAGCAGAAAGAATCTTGACTCTTCTGAACCCCGTCAGAAATATTTTCATAGATAGAGAATCTATAACGGTTCCTAAGAAGATCACTCTTGTTGTCGGAACAAGAAAACTTTTCTCTAAATTGACCTTCCAACCGTGGGAACAAAGAAACCCAACAAGATCTTTGTATGAGATTCTGCTAGTTGCAAGGATGGCGTCTGAACCAGAATGTCGTCCAGATAAGGTGCCACTGCAATTTCCCGGGACCGAATTACTGCCAATAGAGCTCTCAGGACCTTTGAGAAAATTCTGGGAGCTGTGGTGAGGCCAAATTGAAAATGTTTGTCTAGATAGGCAAATCTCAGATATTTGTGATGATCCCTGTGAATGGAAATGTGCAGGAACTTATCCTTCAGGTCTATGGTCATCATGGATTGACCCTCTTAAATCAGAGAAAGAATGGAGTGGATAGTCTCCATTTTGAAGGACGGCATTCTGAGGAATCTGTTTAGTAGCTTTAGATCTAGAATGGGCCTGAAAGTTCTCTCTTTTTTGGGAACCACAAACATGTTGGAGTAAAACCCGAGACCCTGTTCCTGACTTGGAACTGGAACTATCACTCCCAAGACGGAAAGATCCTGTACACATTTCAAGAGTGCCTCTCTTTTTATCTGGTCTACAGATAACCTTGAGAGGTGGAATCTGCCCCTTGGAGGAAAAGTCTTGAATTCTAACTTGTACCCAGGATTGTGCGAACTGAGAGAGTCTGCCCCCCACTTGATCCGATCCTGGATTGGGGGCAAACCCTTCATGCTGACTTGGATTCAGCTGCGGGTTTGGATTGCTTCCCCTTGATCCAAGAAGGCTTAGATTGTTCCTGCTTGTTAGAGGCAGGGGAAGACTTACCTCTGAAGTTATGAATGGAACGAAAATTAGTCTGACGTTCCTTCAATTTACCCTTCTTGTCTTGAGGCAGAAAGGATCTTTTACCACCCGTAATATTGGAAATAATTTCTGCCAATACCGGCTCGAACAAGGTCTTTCCCTTGTAAGGGATTGCCAAAAGCTTAGATTTAAAAGAAACGTCTGCAGACCAAGATTTATGCGCTACGCGCTAAAATTGCAAAACCAGATATTTTGCCCCCCAACTTAATGACCTGCAAAGAAGCGTCAGCTATAAAGGAATTGACTAACTTGAGCACCTTTATCCTATCCTGAATTTCCTCCAAAGGAGTTTCAGCTTGTAGGAACTCGGAGAAAGAGTCAAACCAATAGGCTGCCGCACTGGTTACTGTATCAAAGCACACCGCCGGTTGCCATTGTAACCCCTGATGAGTATACATCTTCTTTAAAAAGGCCTTCAGCTTTTTATTAATAGGATCTTTGAAAGAGCAACTATCCTCAATAGGAATATTAGTTCTCTTGGCTAGAGTGGTAATCACTTCTTCCACCTTTGGAACCGTCTGCCACAACATCTGATGTAGTGGGTCACTGGGTCTTAAAGACAGGGGAGGGGGAAAAGTGTATTCCTGGCCTCTCCCATTCCCTGGTAATAATCTCTGTGGCACGGTCTGGCCCTAGAAAAACTTCCCCAGAGGAGGGAACATCAAAGTATCTATTTAATTTACTAGACTCTTTAGGGTTGACAACGATAGGTGTATCATAGTCGTCCAAGGTAGCTAAAACCTCCTTTAACAAAACACGGAGGTGTTCAAGCTTGAATTTGAAGGAAACCACTTCAGCATCAGAATAAGGAATTACACTATCCGAATCTGAGATTTCACCCTCAGAGGCTACCGAAGTATCTTCCTCTTCCGAAGAAAGAGGAACCCGGTCAGCATGAACGGGATCTGATACCTTATCTGATTCTATAATTTTCCTCTTACACTTCCCCTGCAGCATGGGGATGGCTGCCAGCGCCTCAGATACCACTGAGGATACCTGGGCCGCAATCTCAGCCTTTAAAAACACTCCATCCAGAGATTTAGAGGAACCGCAGGGCACTGCATGTGACTTAACCACAGATTGGGACATTTTAGGGAGAGGCTGTGGCAGTGCCTGGACAGCATCATCCTGAGGAATGGTAGCTCAGAATCAAGGAGTTTGTCTTTTATACATAAGAGTTCTATCAATACAAGAACTGCAAAAAGGCAAAGGGGGTTCTACTTGGGCATCCAAACACAGTTTGCACTCTACAGTAGGCCTAGACTCCAAGTCCATCTTGCACCAGAAATTTAAGCACAAGTTTTCAAAGAAAAAAAACTTTTAAATTCTATTTGATAAAAACGTAACTGTCTCTTTAAGAATTTGATAATAAAGGCGACAGTCTATGGATTTAAAATCCCTTATGACAATATATCTGTTAACAAGTGATTTGAAAACCAGTTTTATATATATATATATATATATATATATATATATATATATATATATATATATATATATTGTAATAACCTCCTGAGCACTCTCTACACCTCAGCGATAAGCTGAGGTGCCTACCTGCTCCTCCTGATACAGAACGATCAGCTTGAGTCTTCCGATCTGCAGAAGAACCGGAGCAACACAGCAGAGAGGAGGAGGGCTGCCGACTAGACTTTTTACTCAAACACAAGCCCCCCAATATTAGCAACAGCATGTATAAGCAGTTTCACTGTCTGAGTCACCAATAATATTAAAAATCCCTCCTACCGCCACACAGTACCCTGCATCCTGCCTGAAAAATCCTGACCCCAATATGGTTCAGCTATATGCTGTACTGCCAAAATAGATTCTATAAGAAATAACATGGCACTTACCTGCACCCCTAACAGAGACCCTTGTATAGAAGAAGGAACAGAGTAAGCCTACTCTGGCATTCTGATTGAGGGCAGCAATCTGTCAGGAAAATGCAATGAGGCCCATCCCACAAGTTCCTAACTGCTTGAAAGCTACCACAGCCCTACTGAAGAGACTAACGTGGAGTACAGCTAAGCCCAATTTGTCAGGGAAGATCAGAGCAAGCCTGCTCAGGCTTCCAAAATAAAAAAATCTTGATAGAAGAATCTTAATCAGACACCTAAAACTTCACCTCCACCTTGCACTGAAGGCAAAGAGAATGATTGGGGGTTGTGAGAAGGGAGGTGATACTTAAAGGGACATAAAACCCAATTTTTTTTTCATTCATGCAGATAGAGCATACAATTTTAAACAACTTTCCCATTTACTTCTGTTATCAAATTTTATTAGTTTTCTTGTTATCCTTTGCTGAAAAGCTGGGATATAAGCTCATAAGTGTGCACATGTCTAAAGCACTATATGGCAGCAGTTTTTAAACACTGTTATACATTAGCAGGAGCACTAGATGACAGCACTATTTCCTGGTATGTAGTGCTTCAGGCATGTGCACGCTACCTACCTAGGTATTCCCTCAACAAAGAATAACATGAGAAAAAAAGCAGATTTGATAATAGAAGTACATTGAAAACTGTTTTAAAATTGTATTCTCTATCTGAATAATGAAATAAATTTTTTGGGTTTAATGTCCCTTTAACAGCTTTGCTGTGGTGCTCTTTGCCTCCTCCTGCTGGCCAGGAGTGATATTCCCAACAGTAATTGATGATTCCATGGACTCACCGTGTCTTAAGAAAGAAACTGAGGTTTCAGGCTTTGTGTTATCTTTCCAGGCTATTTTTATAGCATACAACTAAGACTTTATGAGGAGATATTAATTTACTTTCAAAAATATTATTATAAATATATTTTAATTTATAATAGTGTTATTAATTTAACAAATGTTATAATATATTTGATGTCACCAACGATACCACTGATATGCAATATGTTGTGTAATATGATGTCATGTGCTGTAAGAGTCACACAAAATCTCCCAGGGGATGAGAGGTTTAAGTTCAGGATTTCACTGCTTTTTGTACATCTGAATTAGAAATTAAACACAGGTATGAAGTATTTTGCCTATTAATTTAAACATACCCTTTTACTATTTTGCATAGTGTGACACATTTTCTTTACAATGCAATACAATGTAAATTCATAAAAGATAAAAAGGCAAATTTAAATTCCCAGAGGAAAACTGGACAAAAAGTATAGTGTATCTTATTAGAATATCCATTTTGTTTTGTACATCAGTATACCTAGCAATCATCTGATTATACATGTGGCCTCCATGTAACATGACTAAAGCTTATAATTTATTAGTACACTGCAAGTGTTCTCTTCTCATTACTTTTTACTAATAACTATTATAATTGTTACCGGCTCATTAATGTTTAACAAATCTTGTTTTTATCTAAAAAACATAATTTATGTAAGAACTTACCTGATAAATTCATTTTTTTCATATTAGCAAGAGTCCATGAGCAAGTGATGTATGGGATATACATTCCTACCAGGAGGGGCAAAGTTTCCCAAACCTTAAAATGCCTATAAATACACCCCTCACCACACCCACAATTCAGTTTAACGAATAGCCAAGAAGTGGGGTGATAAAAAAGGAGCGAAAGCATAAAAAAAGGAATTGGAATAATTGTGCTTTATACAAAAAATCATAACCACCACAAAAAAGGGTGGGCCTCATGGACTCTTGCTAATATGAAAGAAATTAATTTATCAGGTAAGTAAATTAATCCACTACCCAAATCAAAAAAGTTTTAATTTTTATAATGAAAAAAAAACTGAAAATATAAGCAGAAGAATCAAACTGAAACAGCTGCCTGAAGTACCATTCTACCAAAACTGCTTCTAAAGAAGAGAAAACATCAAAATGGTAGAACATAGTAAAAGTATAAAAAGAAGACCAAGTCATTGCTTTGCAAATCTGATCAACAGAAGCTTCATTCTTAAAAAGCCCAGGAAGTAGAAACTTACCTAGTAGAATGAGCCATAATCCTCTGAGGCGGGAATCATGATGAATAAAAAGTTTAAGCAAGATGCCAAATAAATGGCAGAAGCCTTTTGACCTTCCTAACACCAGAAAAGATAACAAATAGACTAGAAGACTATCTGAAATCTGAATAGCTTCAACATAAGATTTCAAAACTCTTACCCTATCCAAAGAATGTAAGAATCTTACCAAAGAAGTCTTAGTAAAAGACAATAATTCCTCCCTAATGTTGATAGAAATCACAACTTTAAAATTAGGTAAAAATTGAAATGAGGATAGCAAAAACCACCTTATCCTGATGAAAAAATCAGAAAAAGGAGACTCACAAGAAAGAACAGATAATTAAAAATTGTTCTAGCTGAAGAGATGTCTAAAAAGAACAATACTTTCCATGAAAGTAAATAATGTCTAGAGAAAACATATGCTCAAATAGAAGAGCCTGTAAAGCCTTTAGAACCAAATTAAAACTCCAAGGAGGAGAAATTGGCTTAAAGACAGGTTTGATAAGAACCAAAGCCTGAACAAAATAATGAATAACAGGAAGGAGCACTGCCTTACCCTGATGAAAATCAGAAAAGGAGATCCACAAGAAAGAGCAGAAAACTCAGAAACTCTTCTAGCAGAAGAGATAACCAAAAGGAACAATACTTTCCAAGAAAGTAATTTAATGTCCAGAGAATGCCAAGGTTTAAACGGAGGAGCCTGTAAAGCCCTCAGTACCAAATTGAGACTCTAAGGAGGAGATATTGACTTAATGACAGGCTTGATACAAACCAAAGCCTGTACAAAACAATGAATATCAGAATGAATAGCAATCTTTCTGTGAAAAAGAACAGAAAGAGTAAAGATTTGTCCTTTCAAATAACTTGCAGACAAAACCAACCTGAAAAATTGTAAAATTCTAGGAATTCTAAAAGAATGCCAAAAGAATTTATGAGAAGAACACCAAGAAATGAAAGCCTTTCAAACTCGATAATAAATCTTTCTAGAGACAGATTTACAAACCTGTAACATAGTATTAATCACTGAGTCAGAGAAACCTCTGTGACTAAGAATCAAAACGTTCAATCTCCATATCTTCAAATTAAATGATTTGATATCCTGATGGAAAAAGGGGCCTTGAGATAAAAGGTCTGGTCTTAACGGAAATGTCCAAGGTTAGCAACTGGCCATCCGAATGAGATCCGCATACCAAAACCTGTGAGGCCATGCTGGAACCACCAGCAGTACAAACGAACGCTCCATTAGAATTTTTGAAGAACTAGAGGCGGAAGATATAGACAGAATGATAATTCCAAGGAAGTGTCAATGCATATGCTACTTCCGCCTGAGGATCCCCGGACCTGAAATAGGCCCCTGGGAAATTCCTTGTTAAGACGAGAGGCCAACAGATCTATTTCTGGAGGCCCTCACATCTGAAAAATTTAAAAACATATCTGGGTAAAGACCATTCTCCCGGATGTAAAGCTTGATTAACAGAGATAATCCGCTTCCCAAACGTCTATACCTGGGAAAAGGACCCCAGAATTTAGATAGGAGCTGGATTTAGCCCAAGCAAATATCCGAGATACTTTGTCACAGTCTAAAGACTGATAGTCACACCCTGATGATTGACATACACCACAGATGTGATAATGTCTGAAAAAAACAATAAACGTCTCTTCTTCAAAAGAAACCTAACTGAAGAACTCTGGGAATGCACGGAGTTCCAAAATATCAAATGGTAATCTCGCCTCCTGAGATTTCCAAACCCCTTGTGCTGACAGAGAACCTCAGACAGCCTCCCAACCTAAAAGACTTGCATCTATAGAGATCATGGTCCAGGTTGAAAGAATCGAAGAGACCTGTAGAACTAAATGATGGTGATCTTAACCACCGAATCAAAGATAGATAAACATAGAATTCGAAGATTTAAAAAGTGAAATCCTAGAATCCCTGCACCATTATGCAGCATAAAAAACTGGAAAGGTTTTCTATCAAAAGAAAATGAATCCAATGCTGCAGCCATAAGACCTAAATTTCCATGCATATATAGCAACTGAAGGAAATAATAGAGACTGAAGGTACTGACAGACGGAACCCAATAAGAAAAAAATCACTTATCTGTTAGAGACAAAGACAGTGACACAATCTATCTGGAAACCTAAAAAAGGTGACCCTTGTGTGAGGAATCAAGAGCTTTTGATAAAAAGATCCTCAAACCATGTCTTGAAAAAACAAAATTGACTCATATGAGATTCTGTAGTCTCAGAAAATAAAAATAATCTGAATGAAAACAGAAATGAAGATATGCATCTATTGTATCTAATGAAAACAAATAATGCTATCACTGACCAAAAAAAGTCAGAATAGACCATATAAATACCAATCTAAAAGATGGTACATTTATATCATAAAAAGATTTTCTATCTTTGGAACAATGAATAGTTTGAATAAAACCCCAAAACTCAGATCCTAAAAATGGAACTGGAATAAATACCCCAGAAGATTCCAGATCTGAGCAGCGCTTGATCCTCAACAGGTGATCAACCGCACTTCAACATTACCCAAAATATATGGGACTGAAACACATTGAGGAAAGTGTTAGCCTTACTGGAAAAGCTGGAATATAATACAGAGAAAAAGACTTCTCACAGACGGTTTTACTTCAAATTTTATTTTGTACCCAAAATCTAAGAATTTTGGACCGAATAGAACCAAAAAAACTTCTAAATAAAAACATGTTACTTGGGTAAGAATTTAGAATTTTGTTCTTTAGTAAGAACAACCAAACTAAAATAAGCTTAAAGTTTTAGTCTAAGAACTTAATCTTGAAGCCCAGAGTAACAGTTAAGAATTGAATCCAATATGAATCAAATAATTGATTATCTTGGAAAAAAAGAAATAAGGATTTTCTAGAAATCAAAAATTTCTTCTAGCTAAAAACAGCTAAAGACATAGATTAAACCTCATTTGTGAAAATATTCAATAAAAATAAAGAAACAAATAAAATTATTCAATATCCAAAATAATCAACACCTTTTCAACAAAAAACAAATGTACTCTAATAAAAAATAAAAAAGTAGATTTTTTAGTGTCAATATCTGATGAAGAAAAGTTCTGAGAGAAAAAACATCATCAGAGAAGGATAATTCAGTATGTTGTTGGTCATTTGAAACTTCATCAAAAAGAAGTTTGAAAAAGACCTAAAAATTTTTTAATAGAAGGCACAAAGTCAGACAAAGCCTTAACCTAGAATCAGAAAAATATTCTTATAAATTTTCTAAGTATATCTTGTACATAAGATGTAAAAAGAAAAGCAATACATAAAGCATAAATACTAATGGATTCTGCATGTAAAAGTTTATCATGATAACTTATTACAAACCATAGCTAAAGATAAAGATTCATAACATTTAAAATAAATGAACTTAGCTTTGGTAGGACTTCTTAGTCAACAGGAATCCCTCAGTATGTTCTGATCCAGGAATAATTTATGGAAAATCTTGCAATATGTAATAGAAAAAAACAACATATAAAGCAAAATTATCAAATTCCTTAAATGACAATTTCAGGAATGGGGAAAAATGCAAAACAAACAAGCCTCTAGCAACCAGAAGCAACAAAAAAGTGAGACTTAAATAATGTGAAAAAAAGTGGCGCCAAGTATGGCGCCCACATTTTTTGGCGCCAAGTATGACGCCCACATTTTTTGGCGCCAAGTATGACGCCCACATTTTTTTGGCGCCAAGTATGACGCCCACACTTTTTGCCGCAAAAAAACCTCTGTAACACACATGCGTCAAAAATTACGCAACCACATGTAAACTTCCGGCGTCAACTATGGCGCCGGAAATGACAAAATTTTGCGCCAAAAAAGTTTGCGCCAAAAATGACGCAATAAATTGAAGCATTTTCTGCCCCCGCGAGCCTAACAGCCCGCAAGGAAAAAAGTCAATTAGAAAATTTCTTAAGGTAAGAAAAAATATTTAATTCATATGCATTTTCCCAAATAATGAAACTGACAGTCTGAAAGAAGGAATACTGATTATCCTGAATCATGGCAAATATAAGTTTAAAGACATATATTTAGAACTTTACGTATAAAGTGCCCAACCATAGCTTAGAGTGTCACAAAAATAAGACTTACTTACCCCAGGACACTCATCTACATATAGCAGATAGCCAAACCAGTACTGAAACGAGTATCAGTAGAGGTAATGGTATATAAGAGTATATCGTCGATCTGAAAAGGGAGGTAAGAGATGAATCTCTACGACCGATAACAGAGAACCTATGAAATAAATCCCGTAGAAGGAGACCATTGAATTCAAATAGGCAATACTCTCTTCACATCCCTCTGACATTCACTGCACTCTGAGAGGAAAACCGGGCTCCAGCCTGCTGCGAAGCGCATATCAACGTAGAATCTAGCACAAACTTACTTCACCACCTCCACTGGAGGCAAAGTTTGTAAAACTGAATTGTGGGTGTGGTGAGGGGTGTATTTATAGGCATTTTAAGGTTTGGGAAACTTTGCCCCTCCTGTTAGGAATGTATATCCCATACGTCACTAGCTCATGGACTCTTGCTAATTACATGAAAGAAATTGGATGAATGCAACAGCAGTTTTGTTATCTGAGGCTCCATTCATAAGGGAATTCATCTGAAAAAAGTTAGTTCACATTTCATAGGACACATCATTGCTTTTTTTTTTGTGATAACGATTTTCTAAAACAAGAGCATGAAAAAGATCTACAATTTTTTTTTTAAATTTTTGGGTAAATAGTATTAGATAATTTCGTTTTTTTAGATTTGTGCAAGTTGTTGAATAGAACTGCCTTTTGTTTGGAACTGTAAACATATGATTCTCTTAATTACTGCATTTTTCTGTTAAAATACCAAGGACTAGATTACAAGTGGCGTGCTAACGTTAGTGCGCACAATAGTAAAAACATAATTTATGCTTACCTGATAAATTTATTTCTCTTGTGGTGTATCCAGTCCATGGATCATCCATTACTTGTGGGGGATATTCTCATTCCCAAAAGGAAGTTGCAAGAGGACACCCACAGCAGAGCTGTCTATATAGCTCCTCCCCTAACTGCCAAATCCAGTCATTCGACTGAAAACAAGCAGAGAAAGGAGAAACCATAGGGTGCAGTGGTGACTGTAGTTTAAAGTTAAAAAATACCTGCCTTAAAATGACAGGGCGGGCCGTGGACTGGATACACCTCAAGAGAAATACATTTATCAGGTAAGCATAAATTATGTTTTCTCTTGTAAGGTGTATCCAGTCCACGGATCATCCATTACTTGTGGGATACCAATACCAAAGCTAAAGTACACGGATGAAGGGAGGGACAAGGCAGGTACTTAAACGGAAGGCACCACTGCCTGTAAAACCTTTCTCCCAAAAATAGCCTGAAGCGAAGACCAAGTCGCCGCCTTGCAAATCTGTTCAACAGAAGCCTCATTTTTAAAGGCCCATGTGGAAGCCACAGCTTTGGTAGAATGAGCTGTAATCCTTTCTGGAGGCTGCTGGCCAGCAGTCTCATAGGCTAAGTAGATTATGCTTCTTAGCCAAAAAGAAAGAGAGGTTGCCGAAGCCTTTTGACCTCTCCTCTGTCCAGAGTAGACAACAAACAAAGCAGATGTTTGACGAAAATCTTTAGTAGCTTGTAAGTAAAACTTTAAAGCACGAACCACGTCCAGATTGTGTAATAGACGTTCCTTCTTTGAAGAAGGATTAGGACACAAAGATGGAACAACAATCTCTTGATTTATATTCTTATTAGATACCACCTTAGGTAAAAACCCAGGTTTGGTACGCAGGACTACCTAATCCGCATGGAAGATCAGATAAGGAGAATCACATTGTAAAGCAGATAACTCAGAGACTCTACGAGCCGAGGAAATAGCTACCAAAAACAGAACTTTCCAAGATAAAAGTTTGATATCTATGGAATGAAGAGGTTCAAACGGAACTCCTTGAAGAACCTTAAGAACCAGATTTAAGCTCCATGGCGGAGCAACAGGTTTAAACACAGGCTTGATTCTAACTAAAGCCTGAAAAAATGACTGAACGTCTGGAACATCTGCCAGACGCTTGTGCAAAAGAATAGACAGGGCAGAAATCTGTCCCTTTAAGGAACTAGCTGACAATCCTTTTTCCAAACCTTCTTGGAGAAAGGATAATATCCTTGGAATCCTGACCTTACATCATGAGTAACCCTTGGATTCACACCAATAAAGATATTTACGCCATATCTTTATGGTAAATTTTCCTGGTGACAGGCTTTCGTGCCTGTATTAAGGTATCAATGACTGACTCGGAGAAGCCACGCTTTGATAACATCAAGCGTTCAATCTCCAGGCAGTCAGTCTCAGAGAAATTAGATTTGGATGATTGAAAGGACCTTGTAGTAGAAGGTCTTGTCTTAACGGCAGAGTCCAAGGTGGAAAGGATGACATGTCCAATAGATCTGCATACCAGGTCCTGCGTGGCCACGCAGGCGCTATCAAGATCCCCAATGCTCTCTCCTGCTTGATCTTGGCAATCAGACGAGGGAGCAGAGGAAACGGTGGAAACACATAAGCCAGGTTGAAAGACCAGGGCGCTGCTAGAGCATCTATCAGCGTCGCCTTGGGATCCCTGGACCTGGACCCGTAACAAGGAAGCTTGGCGTTCTGGCGAGACGCCATGAGATCCAGTTCTGGTTTGCCCCAACGATGAATCAATTGTGCAAACACCTCCGGATGGAGTTCCCACTCCCCCGGATGGAAAGTCTGACAACTTAGAAAATCCGCATCCCAGTTCTCTACACCCGGGATATGGATAGCTGATAGGTGGCAAGAGTGAATCTCTGCCCAGCGAATTATCTTTGAGACTTCTAACATCGCTAGGGAACTCCTTGTTCCCCCTTGATGGTTGATGTAAGCCACAGTCGTGATGTTGTCCGACTGAAATCTGATGAACCTCAGAGTTGCTAACTGAGGCCAAGCCTGAAGAGCATTGAATATCGCTCTCAGTTCCAGAATATTTATTGGAAGAAGTGACTCCTCCTGAGTCCACGATCCCTGAGCCTTCAGGGAGTTCCAGACTGCACCCCAACCTAGAAGGCTGGCATCTGTCGTTACAATTGTCCAACCTGGCCTGCGAAAGGTCATACCTTTGGACAGATGGACCCGAGATAGCCACCAGAGAAGAGAATCCCTGGTCTCTTGATCCAGATTTAGTAGAGGGGACAAATCTGTGTAATCCCCATTCCACTGACTGAGCATGCAGAGTTGCAGCGGTCTGAGATGTAGGCGTGCAAACGGCACTATGTCCATTGCCGCTACCATTAAGCCGATTACTTCCATGCACTGAGCCACCGAAGGGCGAGGAATGGAATAAAGAACACGACAGGAATTTAGAAGTCTTGATAACCTGGACTCCGTCAGGTAAATTTTAATTTCTACAGAATCTATCAGAGTCCCTAGGAAGGAAACTCTTGTGAGGGGGGATAGAGAACTCTTTTCCTCGTTCACCTTCCACCCATGCGACCTCAGAAATGCCAACACTATGTCCGTATGAGACTTGGCAATTTGGAAGTTTGACGCCTGAATCAGGATGTCATCTAAATAAGGGGCCACTGCTATGCCCCGCGGCCTTAGGACCACCAGAAGCGACCCCAGAACCTTCGTAAAAATTCTTGGGGCTGTAGCTAACCCAAAGGTAAGAGCTACAAACTGGTAATGCCTGTCTAGGAAGGCAAACCTGAGAAACCAATGATGATCTTTGTGTATCGGAATGTGAAGATAAGCATCCTTTAAATCCACTGTAGTCATGTATTGACCCTCCTGGATCATAGGTAGGATGGTACGAATAGTCTCTATCTTGAATGATGGAACTCTGAGGAATTTGTTTAAGATCTTTAGATCCAAAATTGGTCTGAAGGTTCCCTCTTTTTTGGGAACCACAAACAGATTTGAGTAAAATCTCTGTCCCTGTTCCTCTTTTGGAACTGGATGGATCACTCCCATAACTAGGAGGTCTTGTACACAGTGTAAGAATGCCTCTCTCTTTATCTGGTTTGCAGATAATTGTGAAAGGTGAAATCTCCCTTTTGGGGGGGAAGCCTTGAAGTCCAGAAGATATCCCTGGGATATAATTTCCAACGCCCAGGGATCCTGGACATCTCTTGCCCACGCCTGGGCGAAGAGCGAAAGTCTGCCCCCTACTAGATCCGTTACCGGATAGGGGGCCCGTTCCTTCATGCTGTCTTAGAGGCAGCAGCAGGCTTTTTGGCCTGCTTACCATTGTTCCAGGTCTGGTTAGGTCTCCAGACCGTCTTGGACTGAGCAAAAGTTCCCTCTTGTTTTGCATTAGAGGAAGTTCATGCCGCACTTGCCTTGAAGTTTCGAAAGGCACGAAAATTAGACTGTTTGGCCCTTGATTTGGACCTATCCTGAGGAAGGGCATGACCTTTTCCTCCAGTGATATCAGCAATAATCTCCTTCAAACCAGGCCCGAATAGGGTCTGCCCCTTGAAGGGAATGTTAAGCAGCTTAGACTTTGAAGTAACGTCAGCTAACCATGATTTAAGCCATAGCGCTCTGCGCGCCTGGATAGCAAAACCAGAATTCTTAGCCGTTAGTTTAGTCAAATGAACAATGGCATCAGAAACAAAAGAATTGGCTAGCTTAAGTGCTCTAAGCTTGTCAAGTTTGTCATCCAATGGAGTCGCTACCTGTAAAGCCTCTTCCAGAGACTCAAACCAGAACGCCGCAGCAGCAGTGACAGGAGCAATGCATGCAAGGGGCTGTAGGATAAAACCTTGTTGAATAAACATTTTCTTAAGGTAACCCTCTAACTTTTTATCCATACTTTTTAAGAAAGCACAACTGTCCTCGACAGGGATAGTAGTACGCTTTGCTGGAGTAGAAACTGCTCCCTCCACCTTAAAAACTGTCTGCCTTAAGTCCCGTGTGGTGGCGTCTATAGGAAACATTTTTCTAAAAATAGGAGGGGGAGAGAACGACACACCTGGTCTATCCCATTTCTTAGTAATAATTTCTGTAAACCTTTTAGGTATTGGAAAAACATCAGTGCACACCGGCACTGCATAGTATTTATCCAGTCTACACAATTTCTCTGGCACTGCAATTGTTTCACAGTCATTCAGAGCAGCTAAAACCTCCCTGAGTAACACGCAGAGGTGTTCAAGCTTAAATTTAAATGAGATATCAGAATCAGGTTGCATCATCTTCCCTGAGTCAGAAATATCACCCACAGAAAGAAGCTCTCCTTCTTCAGCTTCTGCATATTGTGAGGCTCTTAAAGCATCAGTATGCTTTGTATTTCGTCTAACTCCAGAGATATCTCGCTTTCCTCTAAATTCAGGTAGTCTGGCTAATACCGCTGACAGTGTATTATCCATGACTGCCGCCATGTCTTGTAAAGTAAACGCTATGGGCGCCCTAGATGTACTTGGTGCCATTTGAGCGTGAGTCCCTTGAGCGGGAGTCAAAGGATCTGACACGTGGGGAGAGTTCGTCGACATAACTTCCCCCTCTTCAGATTCCTCGGGTAAATTTTTTAAAGACAGAATATGATCTTTATTGCTTAAAGTGAAATCAGTACATTTGGTACACATTCTAAGAGGGGGTTCCACCATGGCTTTTAAACATAATGAAGAAGGAGTTTCCTCTATGTCAAACATGTTTGTACAGACTAGCAATGAGATTAGCAAGCTTGGAAAACACTTTAAATCAAGTTAACAAGCAAATATAAGAAACGGTACTGTGCCTTTAAGAGAAACAAATTTTGTCAGAATTTGAAAAACAGTGAAAAAAGGCAGTAAATCAAACAACATTTTACAGTGTGTATAATAAGCTAACAGAGCATTGCACCCACTTGCAAATGGATGATTAACCCCTTAGTTCAAAAAATGGATCAAAAAAACGATATAGACGTTTTTTAACAGTCACACAAAACTGCCAAAGCCTTGCTGTGGGCCTACCTTCCCCAAAAAACGATTTTGGAAAGCCTAAGAGCCCTTTAGAGATGTCCTATAGCATTCAGGGGACTCCTGGAGGAAGCTGGATGTCTCAGTCTGTAAAAGTTACTGCGCAAAAAAAGCGCTAAATTAGGCCCCTCCCACTCATAGTAACACAGTGGAAAGCCTCCGGAAACTGTTTCTAGGCAAATTTAAGCCAGCCATGTGGAAAAAACTAGACCCCAATAAAGTTTTATCACCAAAGTATATATAAAAACGTTTAAACATGCCAGCAAACGTTTTATATTGCAAATATAAAAGAGTATTACCTCAGAAAGTAAGCATGATACCAGTCGCTCTTAAATCACTGTATTCAGGCTTACCTTACATAAATTTGGTATCAGCAGCATTTTCTAGCATTCACATCTTCTAGAAAAATCTTAACTGCACATACCTCATAGCAGGATAACCTGCACGCCATTCCCCCGCTGAAGTTATCTCTCTCTTCAGTCATGTGTGAGAACAGCAATGGATCTTAGTTACAACCTGCTAAAAAATAATCATTTAAATATTTTTCACTGATATGGCAAGGAGAAACAGAGTACAGGGTCAGACAGTTCAGAGTAAGGCTCATATATTACGCTCAAAGTTGGTACTTATATATGAGAGTTATATGTCCTGGTATACATAGATTATGTCTTTAACAATACTAGGGCAACATACAACAGAGCCATAGCGCTTCAAGTATACATGGTAACAGAAATTTAAAGGAATCAAGGGACTAAAAGAATAAGGCAGAGTTAAAATGTTAAAAGCAGACTCCTTTCTCACTTAGAGGCATGCACACATATTCCCAGGTATGTTAAAATTAACATAGAGACATGTCATTGGATAACATAACACATAATTCTACTGTTGCAAACAGATTAGCAAACTACATTGTGCAATATGTTGTAAGTGCTAGCATGCTAAGGGCCCACCTTAATGCCGTTTGCTAAATACCGGTGTGCAAACCACTAGATCAGATGCACCAAAGGGCTACGTGTGAAAGGCTACAAAAATGTAAGTAATTAACAAGAGTGGCCCAAAAACTGCTGTAACATGTGTTAGACAGCAGGGTGTCAGAGAGCTGTTCTAGCCTTGATCAAATAGCGGAACATGCGGTTTCATGAGCGGATGTACTCACCTTTGTGATAGACTGTACAAAGCAGTCAGCGGTGAACAGATTGTATTCTGTGCCGCCTAAATATACCCTGCAGGTGTCAGCGTCGGATGACGTCATGCGGGGGGCGTATGTGCACAAGTGTTAAGGTTGCCGTGGCAACAGTTAAAAACAATCTAACTGGTTGGGATAGTAATTGAAGAAAATATATGAAAGGAATAAGCAAGGCATGTGCCTCACTAGAAACTTAGTAGAAGGACACATCGTCAGACTAGTGGAAGAATACACATGTACAGGCATTGCTAAACTAACAAAAGGGTAACAAGAATGATACGGGGCTCAAGTATAAAGCACATATTACCCCATAAATAAAAAAAATGAACTTCTAAGCAGAGAGCGATGTGTCTCCCACAAGGGGAGAGATTACACAAAGTAAAGTAAAGGCATCCTGTACGGAGGGTGAGCTGAACAAGCCAAAAGGGGAGATCAGTAGAAATGGTGCAGTATTCTCAATAAATGTTCGTTTGATCTGATGCTTCTTATACTAGAGGAAGTTACCAGACTAAAGAAACAGATTGGAGGAGACATAGGAGCCCTGGAACAAAGCAAGCTGGACACACTGCGTAACGACCCAAAGGAAGACTGGATAACGAAACTCCAAGAAAAAGTGAACAAGTATCAACAAGACCTAGTCAACTTCAAAAACAAGAAACAACTGGCTGTTGAGGGTGACTACAGGGAGAAGAATGTCTATGCATGGCTTACAGGAAAAACACCCAATAGAAGATTTAACAGGAATAGAACCACAAGCAAACCAATCAACACCATTGATAGCAGTGGAGCAGAAACTAGTGACCAAAACACAGAAGGCACCCGACCCAATAGGGACAACAAGAATAGAATCACATCTAAACCACCAACTCAGGTTCAAAAAAAGGGAGGAAGAAAAGAAAAAGAACCCACACTAGAAGGGGCGGACAAGCAAAGAATAACTCGGTCAGGAATGGCCCAGAAGCTTAGTGGTCAACTTGAGCTCGAGGACCAACACAGACCTGGAAAAAGAGGTCCTCAACAAAGGTCTAAGCTTCGTACCTACTCCAAAGACTGACATGTTTACCAACCATGTTAAACTAAACAGACTACAGAGACAACTTAAACTTTCTTCAGGACAGAGCAACAGACAAAAGACAATCCCTTCTATATAAAAAGCAAATTTGAACCCATCAACACCCATCCGCCCATTAAAACTTACATTAAGGTGTGCACGCAGGAGATTGAGAAAGCCAGCAAAAAGTTTAAAAATAGAAGACAAAATCTCACCGTCGCACAGAGGAAAGCACTGAAAGATTTGTCAGAAGACATATCCATTGTCATACGCCCTGCTGACAAGGGCAGGGCTATTGTCTTAATGGACTATACCTACTATAGAAATGAACTCCTTACCCAACTACAAGATGCAACAGTATATAAAGTGCTAACAACTAATCCTACCACATTATACAAAAGGGTGGCTGATGACATCATCACCATGGCAATTAAAACAGGTACATTAATGAAAAACTCGGAGAGTTTCTTACCACATCATATCCAAAGTGCCCTATAATCTATACGGTCCCTAAGATACACAAATCCATCACTAGCCCACCAGGGAGACCGATAGTGTCTGCAAGGGTGGTCTCTTTTTCAACCCATTGCCCAGCACATTGACCACTTCCTACAACAGACGGTCAAACAAACCACATCCTTTCTACTAGACTCTAAATCTCTGATCACAACATTGAATACCATTCCAAACAGGACAGCTTCTTTGTGACCCTTGACGTCAGCAGCATATACACCATCATTCCCCAAGATGTGGGCAATGAGGCAACAAAAGAATTTCTCATTAAGGATACCATGTACTGTGGCCCCCCCATTGAGTTCCTCTTGGACCTTATACATCTATGCTTGACCCACAACTACTTCAAATTTGAAAATAAATACTACCTACAGCAAATGGGCACCACAATCGGCTTGAATATGGCACCAGTGTATGCCAATCTCTTTATGGCCTGGTTTGAAGAACAGCACATCTATTCAAGAAATATGGACAACATCAGCACCTACCGCAGGTACATCGATGATATCTTCCTGATCTGGAATGGAAGTGAAGAGGAACTCATACAGTGGTACAACAGAATCGAAAGTGCACTACCATACGTGAAATTCAAGATGGAACACAACAAACACACCATCCATTTCCTAGACATTGAGATCTACAAGGATATGACCAACCCTGAAATTAAGATCGGCTCTACAGACCGAAACTCTCTACTAATGGCGAATTCATTTCACCCACCAGCACTTAAGAAAGGAATCATCAGTTCCCAAATGATGAGAGTGATCCGCAATAACAGCAACAAAAAGAACAAAGAAACACAGCTTGAAGCTATGAGCTAGAAATTCATACAGAGAGGATACAAACGCACTGAGGTTGAACAAGTCTTGAAAGATACCTGGGATATGACACAAAGTGATCTCCTCAGCAGGGGAACTGGAGAAAAGTTGAAAGAAGAATGTATGAACATGATGGTTACGTTTAACCCTAGTAGCAGATTAGTTCGACAAACTATAATAAAAAATTGGTTCATCTTGAACCAGGACCCTACACTTCCCTTCTATAACCAGCCACCACCAAGAATGGTATACAATAGAACTAACAACCTTCGTGATGTTCTAGTAAAAACAACCTTTGAGCCGGACCAGATACATAAAGGGTGGTTACCAACGCCCAAGAAAGGATGCTACAGTTGTGGGAACTGTGTCACATGTAATTCCTTTATAACTGGTGCAAAGTTTCACCATCCACATAATGGAAGGTCCATACAGATACAATACAGATTGACCTGCACAACTGAATTTGTAGTCTACGTGATCATTTGCCCATGTGGCCTTTACTATGTTGGGAAAATGAGCACGTCTTTTTGGGAACGGATAGCAAACCATCGCAGTGCTATTAGGAAGGCCATTAAAGAAAAGAAGAGCGATCAACCTGTGGCACGCCATTTTATGCAACAGGGACACACTGTAGCCATGCTAAGAACAATCCTCATTGACTGGATACCATCCCTAAAAAGAGTGGGTGACGGGAACCATGAACTACTCAAAAGGGAAGATAGGTGGATTCACCGACTAGAAAACATAATTTATGCTTACCTGATAAATTTATTTCTCTTGTGATCTATCGAGTCCACAGATTCATCCATACTTGTGGGATATTCTCCTTCCTTACAGGAAGTGGCAAAGAGAGCACCCACAGCAGAGCTGTCTATATAGCTCCTCCCTTAGCTCCACCCCCCAGTCATTCGAACGAAGGCTAGGAAGAAAAAGGAGAAACTATAGGGTGCAGTGGTGACTGAAGTTTTTTAAATAAAAATATACTACCTGTCTTAAATAAACAGGGCGGGCCGTGGACTCGATACATCACAAGAGAAATAAATTTATCAGGTAAGCATAAAT
Source organism: Bombina bombina (assembly GCF_027579735.1). Classification (NCBI taxonomy): domain Eukaryota; kingdom Metazoa; phylum Chordata; class Amphibia; order Anura; family Bombinatoridae; genus Bombina; species Bombina bombina. The sequence goes on along the minus strand of NC_069503.1, from coordinate 294,430,494 downwards.
TATGTTTTCTCTTGTAATATGTATTGAGTCCACGGATTCATCCATACTTGTGGGATACCAATACCAAAGTTTTAGGACACGGATGAAGGGAGGGACAAGACAGGTACCTTAAACGGAAGGCCCACTGCTTGTAGAACCTTTCTCCCAAAAATAGCCTCCGAAGAAGCAAAAGTATCGAATTTGGAAAATTTGGAAAAAGTATGAAGCAAAGACCAAGTCGCCGCCTTACAAATCTGGCCAGCAGTCTCATAAGCCAAATGGATGATGCTTTTCAGCCAAAAGGAAAGAGAGGTAGCCGTAGCCTTTTGACCTCTCCGTTTACCAGAATAAACAACAAACAACGAAGATGTTTGACGGAAATATTTAGTTGCTTGTAAGTAGAACTTTAAAGCACGAACCACATCAAGATTGTGCAACAGACGTTCCTTCTTTGATGAAGGATTAGGACACAGTGAAGGAATAACAATCTCCTGATTGATATTCCTATTAGAAACAACCTTAGGAAGAAACCCAGGTTTGGTACGCAAAACCACCTTATTTGCATAGAAAACAAGGTAAGGTGAGTCACACTGTAAAGCAGATAACTCAGAAACTCTTCGAGCCAAAGAGATAGCTACTAAAAACAAAACTTTCCAAGATAGAAGCTTAATATCTATGGAATGCATAGGTTCAAACGGAACCCCTTGAAGAACTTTAACAACTAAGTTTAGGCTCCATGGTGGAGCAACAGGTTTAAATACAGGCTTGATCCTGACCAAGGCCTGACTAAATGCTTGAATGTCTGGGACATCTGCCAGACGTTTGTGTAAAAGAATAGACAAAGCAGATATTTGTCCTTTTAAGGAACTATCTGATAATCCCTTCTCCAATCCTTCTTGGAGAAAAGACAGTATTCTAGGAATCCTAATCTTACTCCATGAGTAACCCTTGGATTCACACCAATAAAAATATTTATCATAAATCTTATGATAAATCTTCCTGGTGACAGGCTTTCTAGCTTGAATCAGGGTATCAATGACCGACTCAGAGAAACCACGCTTTGATAGAATCAGGCGTTCAATCTCCAAGCAGTCAGAAGCAGAGAAATTAGATTTGGATGCGTGAATGGACCTTGGATTAGAAGGTCCTGCCTCATTGGCAGAGTCCACGGTGGAACCGATGACATGTCCACTAGGTCTGCATACCAAGTCCTGCGTGGCCACGCAGGTGCTATCAGAATCACCGAAGCTCTCTCCTGCTTGATTCTGGCAACCACACGTGGGAGGAGAGGAAACGGTGGAAATACATAGGCCAGATTGAAGGACCAGGGCACTGCTAGAGCATCTATCAGTACCGCCTGGGGATCCTGGGACCTGGACCCGTAACAAAGAAGTTTGGCATTCTGACGGGACACCATCAGATCCAATTCTGGTGTGCCCCATAGCTGAGTGAGCTGGGCAAATACCTCCGGATGGAGCTCCCACTCCCCCGGATGAAAAGTCTGACGACTTAGGAAATCCGCCTCCCAGTTCTCTACCCCTGGGATATGGATTGCTGAGAGATGGCAAGAGTGATCCTCCGCCCATCGGATTATTTTGGTTACCTCCATCATCACTAGAGAACTCCTTATTCCTCCTTGATGATTGATATAAGCTACAGTTGTGATGTTGTCCGACTGAAATCTGATGAATTTGGCCGCAGCTAGCTGAGGTCACACCTGTAGCGCATTGAAAATCGCTCTCAGTTCTAGAATGTTTATCGGGAGTAGAGTTTCCTCCCGAGACCATAAGCCCTGTGCTTTCAGGGAGTTCCAGACTGCACCCCAGCCTAGCAGGCTGGCATCTGTCGTTATTATGAGCCACTCCGGTCTGCGGAAACACATTTACTGAGACAGGTGGTAATGAGACAACCACCAGAGAAGAGAATCTCTGGTCTCCTGGTCCAGATGCAGTTGAGGAGATAAATATGCATAATCCCCATTCCTCTGTTTGAACATGCATAGTTGCAGTGGTCTGAGGTGTAGGCGGGCAAAAGGAACTATGTCCATTGCTGCTACCATGAGTCCAATTACCTCCATACACTGAGCCACTGATGGCTGAGGAATGGAATGAAGAGCTCGGCAAGTGGTTAAGAGTTTTGATTTTCTGACCTCCATCAGAAATATTTTCATTTCTACCGAGTCTATCATAGTCCCTAGGAAGGAAACTCTTGTGAGAGGGAAGAGAGAACTCTTTTTTTATGTTCACCTTCCACTCGTGAGATCTCCGAAAAGCCAACACGATCTCCGTGTGAGACTTGGCTAGCTGGAAAGTCGACGCCTGAATCAAGATGTCGTCTAGATAAGGCGCCACTGCTATGCCCCGCGGTCTTAGAACCGCCAAAAGGGACCCTAGATCCTTTGTGAAAATTCTTGGAGCCGTGGCCAACTCGATGGGAAGGGCCACGAACTGGTAATGCCTGCCCAGAAAGGCGAATCTGAGGAATTGATGATGATCTCTGTGAATAGGGATGTGTAGATATGCATCCTTTAAGTCCATTTTTGTCACCACACTCACTTTACCCTTCCTAGTACTTAGAGTAGGCAAAGAGAATGACTGGGGGGTGGAGCTAAGGGAGGAGCTATATAGACAGCTCTGCTGTGGGTGCTATCTTTGCCACTTCCTGTAAGGAAGGAGAATATCCCACAAGTATGGATGAATCCGTGGACTCGATACATCTTACAAGAGAAACATTGATACCTAAGGGGCTGAACACCAGCATTGACTATGCTCTATTCTGTTAGGGTGGTATGCCCGACCCTCCTACAATGTGTGCAAAATTGTATATTCTTGATACAGTACCTTTTTTTGAGGTGGGTTCCACAACGGTATGAACCACCGCTTACAGTTATTGTTATCTGCTCCCCTGGGGTCCCTTGTATCGCCGGTACCTCCCCTCACATACAGTAAAAATAAAATCTAGCCCTCATCTTGTGCGTTGGTATTGCTATGTGTCCCTATATACATGCACATACTCACGTCATCATGCTTGCTCCTTGAACATTATACCTATACATACATGCATTATACACACAGCACACTGTCCTCCTTTTGATCCTGTCCACACATATCTACTGACCTCCGCACATACGCCCCCCGCATGACGTCATCCGACGCCAACACCTGCAGGGTATATATAGGCGGCACAGAATACAATCTATTCACCGCTGACTGCTTTGTACAGTCTATCACGGAGGTGAGTACATCCGTTCATGAAACCGCATGTTCCGCTATTTGATCAAGGCTAGAACAGCTCTCTGACACCCTGCTGTCTAACACATGTTACAGCAGTTTTTGGGCCACTCTTGTTAATTACTTACATTTTTGTAGCCTTTCACACGTAGCCCTTTGGTGCATCTGATCTAGTGGTTTGCACACCGGCATTTAGCAAACGGCATTAAGGTGGGCCCTTAGCATGCTAGCACTTACAACATAGAGTTTGCTACTTTGTTTGCAACAGGGGAATTATGTGTTATGTTATCCAATGACATGTCTCTATGTTAATTTTAACATACCTGGGAGTATGTGTGGATGCCTCTAAGTGAGAAAGGAGTCTGCTTTTAACATTTTAACTCTGCCTTATTCTTTTAGTCCCTTGATTCCTTTAAATTTCTGTATACTTGAAGCGCTATGGCTCTGTTGTATGTTGCCCTAGTATTGTTAAAGACATAATCTATGTATACCAGGACATATAACTCTCATATATAAGTACCAACTTTGAGCGTAATATATGAGCCTTACTCTGGACTGTCTGATCCTGTTCTCTTTTTCTCCTTGCCATATCAGTGAAATTTTATTGCCTCTAGTTACATGAAATTCATTACTCTTTACTAAATGCTACCTGTCTTCAAAGCTCCAGATCCTAACTTATATTCTTCTATAAGAATTATGTGATGTCTTTGACACTGCTCTTTGTATATCTTTCTACTATGGACTTAACGTTGTTTTAGGAATCAAATCTCAACTTTGCCTTTTTTGTGTTTTCTTTTCTTTTCGTTTTTTCTTTTTGCCTGCACAATTTGTTTTAAACCTATTAGTCTTGTCCTGTGATGTGTCTTTTCTCGTTTGTGGAATTCATTGTATTTTCTGTTTCTTCTTACTTTTGTATATAGAACAGTCTTGACAAAGGTCCCTGTGAGGACCGAAACGTTGAGTGAATTTATGAATCAATAACATTTATGCTAATTAAGAACTGTGTGTGCCTCTTCTCTACATGAAAAGTGTCTATATATATATATATATATATATATATATATATATATAAATAGAACATTTTCTTCTACGTGAAAAACATAGGAATGTAAAATATTTATTACTCACTTCAGGTTAGTGCTGTAGGTCTAACGCACTTTTGGGTTAGTGTATAAGTAATATGTATTCGTTTTTTTTTTTAAAGTTGCGCACTCCATTGAAGTCTATGGGGAGAAATTAGCATGGTCGCAATATCCCAAAGTACCAAAATTAGCGTGCGTCAGCTATTGCGTGCATGCAAACATTTTACTTTCAACTGGTAATATGCAAGTAAACCCGCGTGCATTAAAAGTGTACTTCTGGCGGTGTGTGCACGCAACTTGTAATCTGGCCATAAAAGTGTTATTTTACATTGTTCTTTCATTGAGTTTCACTAGCAGGAAACTGTGTCATTAAGCAAGAAATCTTTACCCTGTGTTCTTTGATCCATCGTTCCATGTCATTTTCAGTCAAGTAATATGCTTTGATGTAAGTCTCCACAAACTCTTTGTCAGGAATTGGCCTGATGTCTGTGAGCTTCTCTAGCTTCATTAGGAATTGTTGGAAATCCAGTTGCATTAGAGCACGGCCCTCATTGCTGCATTTCTTTACATTTGCATAACTAAGGATAATGAATGGAAATTAATGAAATGAGAAGCAGCAGCATATCATAAATTGTAATGTAATTCATAAAAATGTATAAAACATTTAAATACATGGTACCATTAGCAATGTTTTTTTAATGACACATAGCTAATAATGGAACCTTGCTTTCTGTTGTAATGTTTTCTCAGCAAGACAGCACAGTTAAGTCCAAGCATGTCATTTTAATGGTGTTTCATTTATATTTAGTAAATTAAAGATATTAAAAAAAAAACAGATAAATTTGCAGCTATAGCTTGCAGTGATGTTGTTATTACATGAATACAAAATGTATATATCTCAAAGCCCTAGAAACACTTCAAAAACCTAAATTATGCTTACGTGATCATTTTCTTTTCTTCTGATGGGAAGAGTCCACAGCTGCATTCATTACTTTTGGGAATTCATAACTTGGCCACCAGGATGAGGCACAGACACCCCAGCCAAAGGCTTAAATACCTCCCCCACTTCCCTCATCCCCCAGTCATTCTGCCGAGGGAACAAGGAACAGTAGGAGAAATATCAGGGTGAAAAAGGTGCCAAAAGAAACAAAAAATACGGCTGCCTCTTATGAACGTGGGCGGGGAGCTGTGGACTCTTCCCGTCAGAAGAAAAGAAAATTATCAGGTAAGCATAAATTATGTTTTTCTTCTTAAACGGGAATAGTCCACAGCTGCATTCATTACTTTTGGGAAAACAATACCCAAGCTATAGAGAACACTGAATGCAAAACGGGCGGGTACAAAAGGCGGCCCCTTCTGAGGGCACCACAGCCTAAAACCCCCAAACTCCCGACAGAAAAAACTGCTTCACTAGAAGCCAAGGACAAAAAAGAAAAAGGCAGAGATAACTGCCTAACAGTTAAAATCAGCAAGGCCCTTGCTAGAGATCGCTCAGGTTATTAGACTCGACCGGGCCAAAAGTTTCTGAGGAGACAAAGTCCCGCAGCCCTGAAAAATTAAACTCACCCCAATCAAAAGAAAGGGGAAACATCCACATTCCCACAGTGGGAAAGAAAAGATACTCAGCTAAATGAGTCCGAAAGGACCCTCAGAACCCAAAGGGACTAGGACCAAGGAACTCTAAGAGAGTGAACCAGGAGAAACAGGGAACCTATGAAAAGACCCTGCCGACCCAGCAAAGCAAAGGGAGGACTTGTAAAGCCCCCTCTACCTCAAACAAAGGACTAAGAAATGTCCTGAGAACTTAAAAGGAGGAAGAAAAATTGCTCCCCTACACAGAGCGCTCACTCGCACCCAGAATAGAGCAACCGAAAGACAAACCGTCTCCGGGAGCCGCTGAAAAACAGCATCAGATATCTGAATATGCTCTTCCAAGCCATAGGTGTCCCGCTACTCAAACTGAACCAGGTCACAGAAATAATAGACCCCACGAGAACTCGATAAAAGTATTTAAAAACATAACAATGTACTAACACCTTATCGCTAGTATCAAATTCCAGAGAAGAAATATTTCCCAAAGGAGAAATCATAACAGACATAAGCTTCTTAATAAATAAATAAAATACATCCTAACTGGATCAAATAAAAGAAGAGCAGCACCCGCAGGTGAACACCCAAGAAGAATGGGTACATCAACGGGACCAGCCAATCAGAGACCCCATTCTTCCACAGCTCAGACCTGGAATAAGAAACCCAAAAAAGAAAGAAAAAGTGATGACGACCAGGAGACTAACCTCATCCCCACACGTCTAACCCAGCTTGCCGTCTGGATCCTCCAGCACCGCCAAAACATGCTGTAGCAGGACACAAAGGCGCGCCAGTCTATAACAAAAAGCAAGACTTAACTCCGCCGGGGCAACTGACAACCCCGAAGGTTGGGCCCCTGAAGTTTAAGAGGAGACCACTTCCCCAGATGGCTGATCTGACCCAGGCGATCCCATGCGGTTAGCATAACACGGACAGTATCTCAGCAACCCCTCCTCTGGAAGAGGTAAATGCGCCAGGGCCATAGATATGGCCATGCGGAACTGCGTCGTAACCTCTGGAGGAAACAAGAGGCCTTCTGGAGAAGGGGTAACGGCATTAGTGACACCTGCTTGCGTAGGCAAAGAAGGTTCTAGGGGACGCACCACACGGGATATGGGGTCCCCAGGGGCAGATGGCTTGGCGGACTCCCTGTATCGGGAGAAGAGAGCACTCTAGAGCAGCATTCGGAACATAACTGATGGGCATGGATTACCCGGACCATTTCATACTCTTCACAAGAAGTAAAATCTGAATCAGAGAAATCCACCTCCAAAATCCTCCATAACTTGGTATATAGCAATTATAGACAGAAAAATAAAAATGGCACCTTACACCCCCCAATGGCTGGGGCACTCACCACCTCCTGAGAAACAGGCAGCAAGCGAAACAGACTCTCTCCGTCGCCACGCGGTCAGGAATACGGAAATGGAGCACAGAAGCGTGACTATGTCTCGTCACAAGGTGCACCATCCAGGCCATAGAAAAGCACGCCAAGGCCTACAAGGGTTCCCAGCCCGACAAGAAAAGGCCATTATGTTCCGATCTAGCCACAAGCCCAAATAACACTACACATTAGCAGACAGAATCACATAACAAACATGATTAAAGTCCCCCCTGTTCAATAACCCGCCTCAGGAGATATTAACCCTTGATTCCTTATAAAGATTAAGAAGTCCCACTGAGACCCTGACTTCTTCTTTACATTACTTTATTCACATCATTGAAGTAAAATGAAACGATCTTACCGGAATCAACACTGTGGAACAGATAGTAGCCTCGCTGCTGACATGGACTTGAGAGAAAAAGCGGGCAGCGAATCTCATCAACGTTGATTGCTAAGGAGCTGTTAAATTGAGTCAGGATGGTTTCGCAGAAAGACTCTCCCTGCATCTCCGGACTCTATAACATTCATTCATGCTCTCACTGAGAGGTTGACAGGATTACTTAAAACTCCAGTCCCATTTCGAAGAGTACTACCCTCCTTAAGAGACTATATAAAAATCTTCCGACACTTCTCTGCCCACCTCCTGTGACGAAAGGCAAAGAATGACTGCGGGATGAGGGAAGTGGGGGAGGTATTTAAGCCTTTGGTTGGGATGTCTTTGCCTCCTCCTGGTGGCCAGCTTCTGAATTCCCAAAAGTAATGAATGCAGCTGTGGACTCTTCCTGTATAAGAAGAAAGAAGAAAATATGATTTTGCATATATATATATATATATATATATATATATACAACAGAATTTATGCTTACCTGATAAATTACTTTCTCCAACGGTGTGTCCGGTCCACGGCGTCATCCTTACTTGTGGGAATATCTCTTCCCCAACAGGAAATGGCAAAGAGTCCCAGCAAAGCTGTCCATATAGTCCCTCCTAGGCTCCGCCCACCCCAGTCATTCGACCGACGGACAGGAGGAAAAAAAACAGGAGAAACCATAGGGTGCCGTGGTGACTGTAGTTAGAGAAAATAATTCATCAAACCTGATTAAAAAACCAGGGCGGGCCGTGGACCGGACACACCGTTGGAGAAAGTAATTTATCAGGTAAGCAATGTTTTCTCCAACATTGGTGTGTCCGGTCCACGGCGTCATCCTTACTTGTGGGAACCAATACCAAAGCTTTAGGACACGGATGAAGGGAGGGAGCAAATCAGGTTACCTAAACAGAAGGCACCAAGGCTTTCAAAACCTTTCTCCCAAAAATAGCCTCTGAAGAAGCAAAAGTATCAAATTTGTAAAATTTGGCAAAAGTGTGCAGTGAAGACCAAGTCGCTGCCTTACATATCTGATCAACAGAAGCCTCGTTCTTGAAGGCCCATGTGGAAGCCACAGCCCTAGTGGAGTGAGCTGTGATTCTTTCTGGAGGTTGCCGTCCGGCAGTCTCGTAAGCCAATCGGATGATGCTTTTAAGCCAAAAAGAAAGAGAGGTAGAAGTCGCTTTTTGACCTCTCCTTTTACCAGAATAGACGACAAACAGAGAAGAAGTTTGTCTGAACTCTTTTGTAGCTTCTAAATAGAATTTTATAGCACGGACTACGTCTAAATTGTGTAACAAACGTTCCTTCTTTGAAACTGGATTCGGACACAAAGAAGGAACAACTATCTCCTGGTTAATATTTTTGTTAGAAACAACCTTTGGAAGAAAACCAGGCTTAGTACGCAAAACAACCTTATCTGCATGGAACACCAGATAGGGCGGAGAACACTGCAGAGCAGATAACTCAGAAACTCTTCTAGCAGAAGAAATAGCAACCAAAAACAAAACTTTCCAAGATAACAACTTAATATCTATGGAATGTAGAGGTTCAAACGGAACCCCTTGAAGAACTGAAAGAACTAGATTTAAACTCCAGGGAGGAGTCAAAGGTCTGTAAACAGGCTTGATCCTAACCAGAGCCTGAACAAATGCTTGAACATCTGGAACAGCTGCCAGTCGTTTGTGTAATAAGACAGATAAAGCAGAAATCTGTCCCTTTAGAGAACTCGCTGATAATCCTTTATCCAAACCCTCTTGTAGAAAGGAAAGGATCCTAGGAATTTTGATCTTATTCCATGAGAATCCCTTGGATTCACACCAGCAGATATATCTTTTCCAAATTTTATGGTAAATTTTTCTAGTTACCGGTTTTCTGGCTTGAACTAGAGTATCTATCACAGAATCTGAAAACCCACGCTTTGATAGAATCAAGCGTTCAATTTCCAAGCCGTCAGCTGGAGGGAAACTAGATTTGGATGTTCGAATGGACCTTGTACTAGAAGATCCTGTCTCAAAGGTAGCTTCCATGGTGGAGCCGATGACATATTCACCAGGTCTGCATACCAAGTCCTGCGTGGCCACGCAGGAGCTATCAAGATCACCAAGGCCCTCTCCTGCTTGATCCTGGCTACCAGCCTGGGAATGAGAGGAAACGGTGGAAACACATAGGCTAGGTTGAAGGTCCAAGGCGCTACTAGTGCATCCACTAGAGTCGCCTTGGGATCCCTGGATCTGGACCCGTAGCAAGGAACCTTGAAGTTCTGACGAGACGCCATCCGATCCATATCTGGAATGCCCCATAATTGAGTCAACTGGGCAAAGATCTCCGGGTGGAGTTCCCACTCCCCCGGATGGAATGTCTGACGACTCAGATAATCCGCCTCCCAGTTTTCCACACCTGGGATGTGGATCGCAGATAGGTGGCAGGAGTGATCCTCTGCCCATTTTATTATTTTGGTCACTTCTTTCATCGCCAGGGAACTCCTTGATGATTGATATAAGCAACAGTCGTCATGTTGTCTGATTGGAATCTTATGAATCTGGCCTTTGCTAGTTGAGGCCAAGCCCTGAGAGCATTGAATATCGCTCTCAGTTCCAGAATGTTTATCGGGAGAAGAGACTCTTCCCGAGACCATAGTCCCTGAGCCTTCAGGGATTTCCAGACCGCACCCCAGCCCACTAGACTGGCGTCGATCGTGACGATGACCCACTCTGGTCTGCGGAAGCTCATTCCCTGGGACAGGTGGTCCAGGGTTAGCCACCAACGGAGTGAGTCTCTGGTCTTCTGATCTACTTGAATCACTGGAGACAAGTCTGTATAGTTGTCAGGGTTTGCTGAAAACAAGTTTCCCTTATGTTTTGATAATAGGTAAAAAATTAAGGACCACAACTGCTGGGAGAATGACTGTAGGCAATAGTTTGTTTTGCATGTGTGATAAGTTTGGATAACATATGAATAAACCTTGGCAACAATGATAAACTGGCAATCACTATGCAATGTTTAATATACAGGTAGGGATTACACATACACCCTATGGCTGCCACATGTATCAGGGTTGACACTGTGATGGAAAAAATAATAGCAGCAGGGGTAGATGTTAATCTGTCCTGAGATACAGAGATTCATAACTGAGTGTATAGTAGCAGTAATATAAACCAAGACATACTCAGAGAATCACTGTGGTAATATAAATACAGAGCAAAACAAAAATAAAACTCTATAAGCTGATTAAGTAGAAATAAAGTCTCAATGCGGCAAAAAAGAAGGCAGGAAAATAGATTGATGAAATGAACTAATAATTACTCACGAACTCCTAGACATTGTGTACTGAATGGGAACGTAGCAGGCAAAAGGAAACTCCGGAGAGATAGTAGGCTTCAGGCCTCCGGCGAGATGCAGAGTGAGTCGCAGCCGGCGATGACGTCACCGCGTTCCAGTGTAGAGCAGAGGAGGAAGCAGGTATGGAGAGTGGGAAGCTTAAAGAGATATGCAGGGAACAGAGCAACAAAAATCGTATGACCTAGACAAAGTAATAACGGTTGAGCAGAGATTACAGGTTAAGGTACAAACGGTTATCATGTAGGATAAAAGGATATTAAATCCAGACGCTGGTAGTTATAAACAGGACCAAGTAGAAATCCTTGTATGTAGTTTCCAGGCAAAGGCTCACAGAATTGAACAACTTCAGAACTGCAATACTAAGCAATGAGCTTAGCAAGGAGGAGCCTTAAATAGGCAGAGGGAAAGGTTATTGCAGACGTTAAAGGGACATTGAACTGTGAGCTAGATTCCTGACAATAGTCCCCATTCCACTGTTTCAGCATGCACAGTTGTAATGGTCTTAGATGAATTCGCGCAAAAGGAACTATTTCCATTGCTGCAACCATCAATCCTACTACTTCCATGCACTGAGCTACGGAAGGACGAGGAATAGAATGAAGAACTTGACAAGCGTTTAGAAGTTTTGACTTTCTGACTTCTGTCAGGAAAATCCTAATTTCTAAAGAATCTATTATTGTTCCCAAGAAGGGAACTCTTGTCGACGGAGACAGGGAACTTTTTTCTATGTTCACCTTCCATCCGTGAGATCTGAGAAAGGCCAGAAGATGTCTGTGTGAGCCTTTGCCTTTGAAAGAGACGACGCTTGTATTAGAATGTCGTCCAAGTACGGTACTACTGCAATGCCCCTTGGTCTTAGATGAATTCGCGCAAAAGGAACTATTTCCATTGCTGCAACCATCAATCCTACTACTTCCATGCACTGAGCTACGGAAGGACGAGGAATAGAATGAAGAACTTGACAAGCGTTTAGAAGTTAGAATGTCGTCCAAGTACGGTACTACTGCAATGCCCCTTGGTCTTAGAACCGCTAGAAGGGATCCCAGTACCTTTGTGAAAATCCTTGGAGCAGTGGCTAACCCGAATGGGAGGGCCACAAACTGGTAATGTTTGTCCAGAAAGGCAAACCTTAGGAACTGATGATGTTCTTTGTGGATAGGAATATGTAGATACGCATCCTTTAGATCCACAGTTGTCATAAATTGACCTTCCTGGATGGTGGGTAGAATCGTTCGAATGGTTTCCATTTTGAACGATGGTACTCTGAGAAATTTGTTTAGGATCTTTAAATCCAGAATTGGTCTGAAAGTTCCCTCTTTTTTGGGAACTACAAACAGATTTGAGTAAAATCCCATTCCTTGTTCCGCCGTTGGAACTGGGTTTATCACTCCCATCTTTAACAGGTCTTCTACACAATGTAAGAATGCCTGTCTCTTTATTTGGTTTGAGGATAAGTGAGACATGTGAAACCTTCCCCTTGGGGATAGTTCCTTGAATTCCAGAAGATAACCCTGAGAAACTATTTCTAGTGTCCAGGGATCCTGAACATCTCTTGCCCAAGCCTGAGCAAAGAGAGAGAGTCTGCCCCCTACTAGATCCGGTCCCGGATCGGGGGCTACTCCTTCATGCTGTTTTGTTAGCAGCAGCAAGCTTCTTGGCCTGCTTACCCTTGTTCCAGCCTTGCATCGGTTTCCAGGCTGGTTTGGATTGAGAGGCATTACCCTCTTGTTTAGAGGATGCAGAGTTAGAGGCCGGTCCGTTCCTGAAATTGCGAAAGGAACGAAAATTAGACTTATTCTTGGCTTTGAAAGGCCTATCTTGTGGGAGGGCATGGCCCTTTCCCCCAGTGATGTCTGAAATAATCTCTTTCAATTCTGGCCCAAAGAGAGTCTTACCCTTAAAGGGGATATTAAGTAATTTTGTCTTGGAAGATACATCCGCTGACCAAGACTTTAGCCAAAGCGCTCTGCGCGCCACAATTGCAAACCCTGAATTTTTCGCCGCTAATCTAGCTAGTTGCAAAGTGGCATCTAAAATAAAAGAATTAGCCAACTTGAGTGCGTGAACTCTGTCCATAACCTCCTCATACGGAGTCTCTCTACTGAGCGACTTTTCTAGTTCCTCGAACCAGAACCACGCTGCTGTAGTGACAGGAACAATGCACGAAATGGGTTGCAGGAGGTAACCTTGCTGTACAAAAATCTTTTTAAGCAAACCCTCCAATTTTTTATCCATAGGATCTTTGAAAGCACAATTATCCTCGATAGGAATAGTAGTGCGCTTGTTTAAAGTAGAAACTGACCCCTCGACCTTAGGGACTGTCTGCCATAAGTCCTTTCTGGGGTCGACCATAGGAAATAATTTCTTAAATATAGGAGGGGGGACAAAAGGTATGCCGGGCTTCTCCCACTCCTTATTCACTATATCCGCCACCCGCTTGGGTATAGGAAAAGCGTCAGGGTGCACCGGAACCTCTAGGAACTTGTCCATCTTGCATAATTTTTCTGGAATGACCAGGTTGTCACAATCATCCAGAGTAGATAACACCTCCTTAAGCAGTGCGCGGAGATGCTCTAATTTAAATTTAAATGTCACAACATCAGGTTCTGCTTGTTGAGAAATTTTACCAGAATCTGAAATTTCTCCATCCGACAAAACCTCCCTCATGACCCCTTCAGATTGGTGTGAGGGTATGACAGAGCAATTATCATCAGCGCCCTCCTGCTCTACAGTGTTTAAAACAGAGCAATCACGCTTTCTCTGATATGCAGGCATTTTGGATAAAATATTTGCTATGGAGTTATCCATTACTGCCGTTAATTGTTGCATAGTAATAAGCATTGGCGCGCTAGAAGCACTAGGGGCCTCCTGCGTGGGCAAAACTGGTGTAGAACTATGTCTACTCCCCTCATCTGATGAATCATCTTGGGCAACTTTACTATCTGTGGCAATACTGTCCTTACTTTGTTTGGATGCTATGGCACAATTATCACACAATTTTGAAGGGGGACACACATTGATCTTCAAACATATAGAACATAGCTTATCTGAAGGTGCAGACATGTTAAACAGGCTTAAACTTGTCAAAAAAGTACAAAAACCGTTTAAAAACAAAACCGTTACTGTCTCTTTAAATTTTAAACAGTGCACACTTTATTACTGAATATGTGAAAACAGTTTTAACCCCTCTACAGTCCCAGCTACAGCCTTTGCTGCGACTTTACCAAACCCAGGGGGGGAATACGATACCAGATGAAGCCTTCTAGGAACTTTTCCAACTACTTTCAGATCCTCACACATGCATCTGCATGTCTTGCTCTCAAAAGTAACTGCGCATTAATGGCGCGAAAATGAGGCTCAGCCTACAACTGGGAAGGCCCTTCCTGACTGGAAAGGTGTCTAACACAGTGCCTGACGTTAAAAAACGTTCCCCAAGCTTATAAGTGTGAATTACAAGCATAAACATGTATAAAATGCCCAAATAAAGCAATCGATTTTGCCCATAAAAGTGTCTACCAGTTTTATAGCCCATATTAAGCCCTTTATTCTGTTTGAGACTAAGAAAATGGCTTACCGGTCCCCATGAGGGGAAATGACAGCCTTCCAGCATTACACAGTCTTGTTAGAAATATGGTTAGTCATACCTTAAGCAGAAAAGTCTGCTAACTGTTTCCCCCAACTGAAGTTACTTCATCTCAACAGTCCTATGTGGAAACAGCAAACGATTTTAGTTACTGTCTGCTAAAATCATCTTCCTCTCACAAACAGAACTCTTCATCTTTTTCTGTTTCAGAGTAAATAGTACATACCAGCACTATTTTAAAATAACAAACTCTTGATAGTAGAATTAAAAAACTACAACTAAACACCACATACTCTTAACTATCTCCGAGGAGATGTTGCCTGTGCAACGGCAAAGAGAATGACTGGGGTGGGCGGAGCCTAGGAGGGACTATATGGACAGCTTTGCTGGGACTCTTTGCCATTTCCTGTTGGGGAAGAGATATTCCCACAAGTAAGGATGACGCCGTGGACCGGACACACCAATGTTGGAGAAATATATATATATATATATATATATATGTGTGTGTGTGTGTGTGTGTGTGTGTAAAATGTGCTTGGTCCACACAATAATGTATATGGGAAGAATGATAATTTTTATGTTGCAATGTCTTTTTTATTTGGGTCATTTCTATCCCTGTATGTGTTTTGTTTTCATAGTTATTTATGTATATTGAACTAAATAATAAAATCTGTGAGTTTGTTTATAACACAATTGCATGTAAATATGTACTATTTTCTACAAAGTAAAAATTAGATGTGCAATTGGAGATTTCAGATGCCTCCGAATGTGGAAGAAGGAGTCTGCTTGCGACGTTCGGCTATTTTCAGAGCCAGATTTCTGCTTGTAGAAGTGCAACACACTACGATCTGTGCAAATTCAGATCTTAGTGTGTTGCACTTTCACAAGCAGGAATCTGGCTACGAAAAGAACCGAATGCTGCAAGCGTCCACCTTCTTCCGCATTCGGAGGCTTCTAAAACCGCCAACTGCACATATCTAGTAAAAATTAACTAAATAAAAAAGGTAGCTTACCCTTCCACAAGAGTTCTGTTGGCTAGTCTAATGCAATGTTCCCAAAGAATATTAGAAACTGGCAAAGGGATACGGACATGCCTCGAAAGGTCACTTAGTTTCTTATTAAATTCTTCAAACTCCTGGTAAAATATAACACAATTATATGAGTATAAAAAAATGCTGCAACCAATACAGTTCTTAAAATCTGGAATAGAATAGTATTTGCTGGAACGGATAACTTAGACATTAAACACCTCTTAGTGTAAAATCATGCTTGTTCTACACTCCCTATTATTATTATCATCATCATTTATTTGTAAAGCACCAACAGATTCCCTACAGTGGCCAAACAACAAATTCTATATCATGAAAAAGATACCAATCAAAAAGCTGGTTTAAAAAATTTGCAGCAAAATTGTAAACTTGAATTTTCAAAATGCTGCAAATTTCCTAAACCAGCAATTTGATCTGCAGTATTTGAAAGTTTACTTTTTGGCCTCCTAGTAGAATTGGAGAACAATTTCACAAGAAAGATACGTTTAATGCGTTTAATGCCCTTCTAAGCTCACAGTTCCACTTGTCCTATAACCCACCCTACCTACAGCAAACAGTATCTTACAAGCTCTCTGCTCTTCATATATAAATGTATTTGCTTATTTTACTCTACAATAATATACCCAATACCAGAGTGTTGTGTAATATTTTGGTAGTCTACTAATACATTATGTTAATAGTAATGAAAATATTAATAATATACCTTTTTAAAACTGTTTTAAAAAACAGTTTAGAGAAAAATACAACCTGCTAGATTCAGAATGATGGATTTTGTTGTTGCATCAAGCAGTACTTTTTTTTTTTTTGCAAAGTCTAGCTATCAATTAAATGAAGAACTAGTTCACATAGAACCTATATCAAGAATAATGCTCAACAATTGTAATATACTGTGAAATGGATTTATGGACTAGTCTAGTGTTCACCAGTGGGAAAAAAAAGAATATATATATATATATATATATATATATAAATACAGTATATATATATAAAGCAGCAAATTTTTTTTAAAAATAGAAAAATGTTATTGTTGTGTCCAACACATCTTAAAATACGGTAACAGACTAGTTCAGAGCTTCCTGTTGGGGGAGGAGCACGCACGCCTAGTTGCTCCACGTCGGCTGCTAGATCCAACGCAGTGTTGCAGACCTGACCCCCGCGCCTGTTTGCCCCGCGGCCCTTGGTGGGTATCCTGGGCCTGCTTAGGGCACTTTTTGCAGCGTGCTGCAGAGGCGGAAGAAGCTCCTTAGCACATCGTGTGTAGCAGACATATCTCTCTGCAAATCTTTTCACCTGCCTGCAGTGGTGGAACAGTCTCCTGCATCAAGTGAGAGGGCAGTATCGGGAAGGACCGGGAAACTGCTGCTGGTGACGACCGGCAAAGAGAAGGGTAAGACAGGCACCTGGCTTGACGTGTGCCGCTGGCAGGTAGGAGGTCAGGAGTTCAGCGGGAGTCCTGTCCTCTCTCCTCGCGGCTGAAGAAACAGAGTGCCCGACCACAAGGGAAATCATATCCTGATTCCGGCACCCCTCACCCTGCCATCATCAGGTACTTTTCTATATCAAGGATAAGTGTCAGTGAACATATTGCATTATTTGGAGTGCTATTTACGGTTAGACTGGGTTAATTAGAGAAATGGTCATGGCTACGCATGTTTTCTAAAAGGGCAGTTTAAAAGTTTAACTGCTGAAGGAGTACCTTTCAAGGACTTGGCTATTTGTTTCATAATCTTCCTGCCACCATAATCCAGAAGATTCGGCTGTATGTGAATCAGTTTCAGGACTCAGTATATCCTGGTGGATAAAGGATACATTTAATATAAATATCATATTAGGATCCTGTATTTCTCCCTTTGTGTGACTTTTTGTGCAGAACCTCAATACAGCAGCTGCAGATAAAGGGTTAAAACCTGCAAAAATATCAATTGGGGACTCTATATTAACCTTATCACAAAAGAAGAGCTAGTCCTATGACTTTATTAAAGCAGCAGTGAAAACTCTATCCTGGCCCCTTATGGATCCACAGGTGAAACCTGTATCTCTTATGCATGAAAAGAAGAAGGAAAGTGTATGAGAAGTGAACAATAAATAAAGGGGACTTGTTTTTCTAGATGCAGTAACCAAAAGAAAAGAGAAAACAATATATTTTGTGTTATAAGCCTGTATCTGATTTTATATATCATAGGTTATTTTGCATTCTCTTTTTTTTAAGGAAGAAGGAGGAAAAGAGAAAAAAAGCAAAAAAAAAAAAAAAAGCAAAAGATTGTTGGCTATGCAATTTGGTGATAGTTGCAAAAACTGTATATTTGTTTGTTTAGACAGTATATTTCATGAATCTTTTTATATGTCATATAGTTCTCCTGGTTTAAACTAAGGTGTTTACCTATAATATAGCGATCTGAAATAGCATTACAGATAAGTTTAAAACGCTTTTTTTTTTTTTTGAAAAGGGAAAAAAAATAAGTTAAATGGTTAATGATCTGCCTACGGTAACATAGTAGTCTTTTGTAGGATTCCAGTACTGTAATAGTAGATTAGATAGACCTGTCAGGCTCTTTTTTCCCTCACCTTCACTATTATCACACACCACTTTTTTGACCCTTATTATTCTGTTTAATCACTCAAAAAGAAAACATTTTTTTTTTTTTTTTTGCACGTGGATTGGTTTCCACTTTTTTTTTTTAGCTCTCACGCCATTTTATGGATAGATTTCTCACACAGGCGAATACTATTTCGCCCATAATGCCTGCCAAGGTCAAAGAAAGAAAAAATAAGGTTAATGTCTCAAGTAATGATACAAGTCCAGATCACCCAGCTGTAAGAATGGATTCTCAGGTCTTATTTTCACAGATAGCCAAGTTGTTTACACCCCAGTTTGAGCTTATTAAAAGAGAATTAACCATTATTTCCTCTGACGTGATAACCCTCACAGAAGAAGTAAGGCAATTTGCCGCAAGGATCTCCGAAGTTGAGACCAGGGTTTCCGACTTAGAGGACCTGGTTAATTCTCAGGAAACTATCTCGCAGAAGCAAGAAACAAAAATGAATAATCTCCAATCTCGCCTGGAAGAATTAGAAGATCATTCCAGAAGGAATAATATAAGAATAATAGGCCTCCCAGAAACCTCAGAATACGAGGACTTAATTAAAATTACGTCAGTTTTGCTCCCCCAAATCTTAGGGGTCCCGGCCTCACAGTTACCTCTAGAAGTGGAAAGAGCTCATAGGTTAGGGACCAACAGAAACGCTCTAGATGGTGCAACTAGAAATAGGGCTTGCCTAGTGAAATATCTAAAATTCCAGGATAAAATTGAATTATTAAGATTATTTAAGAAAAATGGTTCTCTTATGTTGGGAAACCACAAAAACATAATTTATGTAAGAACTTACCTGATAAATTCATTTCTTTCATATTAGCTATGTGACTATGGGATATACATTCCTACCAGGAGGGGCAAAGTTTCCCAAACCTTAAAATGCCTATAAATACACCCCTCACCACACCCACAATTCAGTTTAACGAATAGCCAAGAAGTGGGGTGATAAGAAAAAAGTGCGAAAGCATATAAAATAAGGAATTGGAATAATTGTGCTTTATACAAAAAAATCATAACCACCACAAAAAAGGGCGGGCCTCATGGACTCTTGCTAATATGAAAGAAATTAATTTATCAGGTAAGTTCTTACATAAATTATGTTTTCTTTCATGTAATTAGCAAGAGTCCATGAGCTAGTGACGTATGGGATAATGACTACCCAAGATGTGGATCTTTCCACACAAGAGTCACTAGAGAGGGAGGGATAAAATAAAGACAGCCAATTCCTGCTGAAAATAATCCACACCCAAAATAAAGTTTAATGAAAAACATAAGCAGAAGATTCAAACTGAAACCACTGCCTGAAGTACTTTTCTACCAAAAACTGCTTCAGAAGAAGAAAACACATCAAAATGGTAGAATTTAGAAAAAGTATGCAAAGAGGACCAAGTTGCTGCTTTGCAAATCTGATCAATCGAAGCTTCATTCCTAAACGCCCAGGAAGTAGAAACTTACCTAGTAGAATGAACTGTAATCCTTCGAGGCGGAATTTTACCCGACTCGACATAGGCATGATGAAATAAAGATTTCAACCAAGATGCCAAAGAAATGGCAGAAGCTTTCTGGCCTTTTCTAGAACCGGAAAAGATGACAAATAGACTAGAAGTTTAAACATAATAATACAAAGCTCTAACAGCATCCAAAGAATGCAATGATTTCTCCTTAGAATTCATAGGATTAGGACATAATGAAGGAACCACAATTTCTCTACTAAGGTTGTTAGAATTCACAACCTTAGGTAAAAAATTCAAAAGTAGTTCGCAGCACCGCCTCATCCTGATGAAAAATCAGAAAAGGAGACTCACAAGAAAGAGCAGACAATTCAGAGACTCTTCTGGCAGAAGAGATGGCCAAAAGAAACAAAACTTTCCAAGAAAGTAATATAACGATCAAAGAATGCATGGGTTCAAAAGGAGGAGCTTGAAAAGCCCCCAGAATCAAATTCAAACTCCAAGGAGGAGAAATTGACTTAATGACAGGTTTTATACGAACCAAAGCTTGTACAAAACAATGAATATCAGGAAGATTAGCAATCCTTCTGTGAAAAAAGAACAGAAAGAGCAGAGATTTATCCTTTCAAGGAACTTGCGGACAAACCTTTATCTAAACCATCCTGAAGAAACTGAAAAATTCTCGGTATTCAAAAAGAATGCCAAGAAAAATGATGAGAAAGACACTAAGAAATATAAGTCTTCCAGACTCTATAATATATCTCTCTAGATACAGATTTACGAGCCTGTCACATAGTAATAATCACAGAGTCAGAGAAACCTTCTTTGACCAAGAATCAAGCGTTCAAACTCCATACCTTAAAATTTAAGGATTTGAGATCCTGATGGAAAAAAGGACCTTGCGACAGAAAGTCTGGTCTTAACGGAAGAGTCCACAGCTGGCAAGAGGCCATCCGGACAAGATCCGCATACCAAAACCTGTGAGGCCATGCTGGAGCTACCAGCAGGACAAACGAGCATTCCTTTTGAATCTTGGAGAATACTCTTGGAAGAAGAACTAGAGGCAGAAAGATATAGGCAGGACGATACTTCCAAGGAAGTGATAATGTATCCACTGCTTCCGCCCGAGGATCCCGGGATCTGGACAGATACCAGGGAAGTTTCTTGTTTAGATGAGAAGCCATCAGATCTATTTCTGGGAGTTCCCACATTTGAACAATCTGAAGAAATACCTCTGGGTGAAGAGACCATTCGCCCGGATGCAACGTTTGGCGACTGAGATAATCCGCTTCCCAATTGTCTATACCTGGGATATGAACCGCAGAGATTAGACAGGAGCTGGATTCCACCCAAACCAAAATTCGAGATACTTCTTTCATAGCCAGAGGACTGTGAGTCCCTCCTTGATGATTGATGTATGCCACAGCTGTGACATTGTCTATCTGAAAACAAATGAACAACTCTCTCTTCAGAAGAGGCCAAGACTGAAGAGCTCTGAAAATTGCACGGAGTTCAAAATATTGATCGGTAATCTCACCTCCTGAGATTCCCAAACCCCTTGTGCCGTCAGAGACCCCCACACAGATCCCCAACCTGTAAGACTTGCATCTGTTGAGATTATAGTCCAGGTCGGAAGAACAAAGAAGCCCCCTGAACTAAACGATGGTGAACTGTCCACCATGTCAGAGAGTGTCGTATAATCGGTTTAAAGTTATTAATTGAGATATCTTTGTGTAATCCCTGCACCACTGGTTCAGCATACAGAGCTGAAGAGGTCGCATGTGAAAACGAGCAAAGGAGATCGCATCCGATGCGGCAGTCCTAAGACCTAAAATTTCCATGCATAAGGCTACCAAAGGGAATGATTGTGACTGAAGGTTTTGACAAGCTGATATCAATGTTAAATTTCTCTTATCTGACAAGGACAGAGTCATAGACACTGAATCTATCTGGAAACCTAAAAAGGTTACCCTTGTCTGAGGAAACAATGAACTGAATGGAAAATTGATCCTCCAACCATGATCTTGAAGAAACAACACAAGTCGATTCGTATGAGATTCTGCGAAAATGTGAAGACTGAGCAAGTACCAAGATATCGTCCAAATAAGGAAATACCAAAACCCTGTTCTCTGATTACAGACAGAAGGGCACCGAGAGCCTTTGAAAAAAATTCTTGGAGCTGACGCTAGGCCAAACGGTAGAGCACAAAAACTGGTAATGCTTGTCTAAAAAGAGAATCTCAGAAACTAAAAGTGATCTGGATGAATCGGAATATGCAGATATACATCCTGTAAATCTATTGTAGACATATAATGCCCTTGCTAAACAAAAGGCAGGATAGTCCTACAGTTACCATCTTGAATGTTGGTATCCTTACATAACGATTCAATATAGATAGATCCGGAACTGGTCTGAAGGAATTAACCTTCTTTGGTACAATGAAGAGATAGAATAAAAACCCCAGCCCCTGTTCCAGAACTGGAACTGGCATAATTACTCCAGCCAACTCTAGATCTGAAACACATTTCAGAAATGCTGAGCCTTTGCTGTGTTTACTGGGACACGGGAAAGAAAAAAATCTCTTTGCAGGAGGCCTTAACTTGAAGCCAATTCTGTACCTTTCTGAAACAATGTTCTGAAACCAGAGATTGTGAACGGAATTGATCCAAATTTTCTTGAAGAAAACATAAACTGCCCCATACCAGCTGAGCTGGAATGAGGGCCGCACCTTCATGGGTATTTAGGAGCTGGCTATAGGTTTCTATAAGGCTTGGATATATTCCAAACTGGAAAAGGTTTCAAAACTGATACCGCTCCTGAGGATGAAGGACCAGGCTTTTGTTCCTTGTTGTGAGGAAAGGAACGAAAATGATTATTAGACCTAAATTTACCTTAGATTTTTTATCCTTTGGTAAAAAAGTTCCCTTCCCTCCAGTAACAGTTGAGAAAATAGAATCCAACTGAAAATCGAATAATTTATTACCCTGGAAAGAAAGGGAAAGCAAGTTTTAAGCCATAAAGCTTTTCTAGCTAAAATAGCTAGAGACATATACCTGACATCAACTCTAATGATATCAAAAGATGGTATCACAAATAAAATTATTAGCATGTTATAGAATAATAATAATGCTATAAAATTATGATCTGTTATTTGTTGCGCTAAAGCTTCTAACCAAAAAGTTGAAGCTGCAGCAACATCCGCTAAAAATATAGCAGGTCTAAGAAGATTACCTGAACATAAGTAAGCTTTTCTTAGAAAGGATACAATTTTCTTATCTAAAGGATCCTTAAATGAAGTACTATCTGTAGTACGTTTAGCAGGAGTAGAGACAGCCCCATTAACCTTAGAGATTTTGTCCCAAAACTCTAATCTGTCAGATGGCACAGGATATAATTGCTTAAACGTTTAGAAGGAGTAAATGAATTACCCAAATTATTCCATTCCCTGGAAATTACTTCAGAAATAGCATCAGGGAGAGAAAATACTTCTGGAATAACTACAGGAGATTTAAAAACCTTATTTAAACGTTTAGATTTGGTATCAAGAGGACCAGAATCCTCTATTTCTAATGCAATTAATACTTCTTTAAGTAAAGAACGAATAAATTCCATCTTGAACAAATACAAAGATTTATCAGCATCAACCTCTGAGACAGAAACCTCTGAACCAGAAGAACCATTATCAGTATCAGAATGATGATGTTCATTTAAAAATTCATCTGCAAAAAAGAGAAGTTTTAAAAGACTTTTATGTATACTAGAAGGAGAAATAACAGACATAGCCTTCTTAATGGATTTAAAAAATAAAATCTCTTATATTATCAGGAACACTCTGAAAATTAGATGTTGACGGAACAGCAACAGGTAATGTAACAGTACTAAAGGAAATTTTATCTGCATTAATAAGTTTGTCATGACATGCAATACAAACAACAGCTGGAGAAACAGATACCAAAAGTTTATAGCTGATACACTCGATTTTCCTGAAGTATCTTCTGACTCAGTTGCAACGTGGAACATCTTGCAATATGTAAAAGAAAAAACAACATATAAAGCAAAATTGATCAAATTCCTTAAATGACAGTTTCAGGAATGGGAAAAAAATGCCAGTGAACAAGCTTCTAGCAACCAGAAGCAATTAATAATGAGACTTAAATAATGTGGAGACAAAAATGACGCCCATATTTTTTAGCGCCAAAAAAGACGCCCACATTATTTGGCGCCTAAATGCTTTTGGCGCCAAAAATGACGCCACATCCGGAACGCCGACACTTTTGACGCAAAAAAACGTCAAAAAATGACGCAACTTCCGGCGACACGTATGACGCCGGAAACAGAAAAAAATTTTTGCGCCAAAAAAGTCCGCGCCAAGAATGACGCAATAAAATGAAGCATTTTCAGCCCCCGCGAGCCTAACAGCCCACAGGGAAAAAAGTCAAATTTTTTAAGGTAAGAAAAAATGATTGAAACAAATGCATTTATCCCAAGTATGAAACTGACTGTCTGAAAATAAGGAATGTTGAACATCCTGAGTCAAGGCAAATAAATGTTTGAATACATATATTTAGAACTTTATATAAAAGTGCCCAACCATAGCTTAGAGTGTCACAGAAAATAAGATTTACTTACCCCAGGACACTCATCTACATGTAGTAGAAAGCCAAACCAGTACTGAAACGAAAATCAGCAGAGGTAATGGTATATATATAAGAGTATATTGTCGATCTGAAAAGGGAGGTAAGAGATGAATCTCTACGACCGATAACAGAGAACCTATGAAATAGACCCCGTAGAAGGAGATCATTGCATTCAAATAGGCAATACTCTCCTCACATCCCTCTGACATTCACTGCACGCTGAGAGGAAAACCGGGCTCCAACTTGCTGCGGAGCGCATATCAACGTAGAATCTAGCACAAACTTACTTCACCACCTCCATAGGAGGCAAAGTTTGTAAAACTGAATTATGGGTGTGGTGAGGGGTGTATTTATAGGCATTTTAAGGTTTGGGAAACTTTGCCCCTCCTGGTAGGAATGTATATCCCATACGTCACTAGCTCATGGACTCTTGCTAATTACATGAAAGAAATATTATTGTTTCAAGACTTTTCGTCTGAAACGTCTGCCAAAAGGAGACTGATGGCCCCCCTTTGTACTCAGCTGATAAAGCAGAATTTGAAAGCAAGGTTGATTTACCCCGCAAAAATTGTCCTAGAAGAAAAGGGAAAGAGATATTTATTTGCTAACCCTAAAGAAGTAAAACCCTCTAGGGGGTACCGCCACAGAGGCGGGTCGAAGGTTATTATATCTTTCTATTTTTATAAGGATGTATATTGTTTGCTTTGTAATTAATTTTTATTTTGTGGTATGTATGTGTGATGGATTTCCGTTTTTTTTTTCTTTTTCTTTTTTTTCAAGTCATCCACTCCTCTCTCCCCTTTTCCCCCTCTACTGCCTTTTAGTATAACCGGAACAGAATTTCGGGATGATGACTGATTTAAAGGTTGTGTCATGGAATGTTGGAGGAATTTCTTCCCCAGCTAAACGTAAACTTATACTGAAACACCTAGCGAAGGATAAACCAGATATTGCGTTTTTGCAGGAGACGCATTTAAATGAGGTAGAAACTGCAAAACTTAAGTGTAAATGGGTAGGACAAGTTATTGGGGCCCCCTCCTTAAATAGGAAATGCGGAGTAGCAATTCTACTTAATAAAGACTTAAAATACTCTATTATCAAGGTACAAGCCGACCCTGATGCACGTTTTATAATTTTGAAGATTTTCGTTAATGAAGTTAAATTTATTCTGTGCAATCTTTATGGCCCTAATTTAATATCCCAGAGATTCTGGAAAAAAATTAAACACATCCTGTTCCCGTTGACTAATGAAAATATTATAATGGGTGGAGATTTTAACTTAACTCTCTGTCCTATAATGGATAGACTTTCAGGTAAAAACTTAAAATTTCATAATAGAGGTGCACGTCTCCTTAAAAAAATGTGTTATAATCTTAAATTATGTGATATTTGGAGACTTAGGAATCCTGATGCTCAGAGATTCACATGTGAATCTAAGTCATTTAAATCTTTCTCTAGAATCGATTTATTTTTAATCTCTGAATCTTTATCCATACAAAAATTAAGGGTGGATATCAGCGACATTGCGATTTCAGACCACGCGGTTATATCACTCAGTTTTGTATCCTCAAATATTAAAAAAAATAAAGGTGTCAGATTCTTCTTTCCCAGATATCTTGTGAATAATATTAAATTTTCTATATGGTTAAAACAGAGCTGGAAGGACTTCTGTAGTTTAAATATTAATTATTTCAATAAAATCGAAGTTTTCTGGGAAACCGCAAAGGAGGTGCTACAGGGTCAAATACAGGCCTATATGTACAATTTAAATAAAAAACAGCGAGCAGCTGAAACGCAATACTCCATCCAGGTTAAAAAACACATATAGAAAGTATGTATATCAGCAATCAGCTAGAAACTGGAAAGCCTATTCTGAAGCCAAAAAAGCTCTAGATATTTTTCTTAAACAAAAATCTCTGGAACAAGAATCAAAGATTAGCCTATATTTTAGGGGTTTTCAGGGATGTTCCGCTAAACACCTAGCTTGCCTTACTAAAAGTAGAAAGAAAAAGAACTATATAGCTGCTCTGCAAGTAGGTAATTCTAGAGTTTTTGAAACAGAGGAGATTTGTAAGGTTTTTTTTTATTTCTATCAGTTACTCTACACTGATATAACTTGTGATGCTGAGTGTCAAGATAATTTCTGGCAGGATTTGCAAATCCCAGAGATTCTGGAGGAGGAATCTGCCTTTCTAATTGCACCTATTTCTGACAAAGAAATTCTTGGAGTCATAGAGCGGCTTAAAACTAATAAAGCAGCCGGCCCAGATGGCTTGCTGGGAGAATTCTATAAGATCCTGGCCCTAGAGTTGAAGCTGACTCTGGGCAAATTGTTTAATTCTTATTTTTGTTCCAATGATTCTATCTCTTCGTATTTTGCTGCGGCCAATATCTCTTTAATATTAAAAAAAGGAAAAAACCCAGAAGATCCCGCGTCTTATAGACCAATTTCTGTGTTAAACACAGATTATAAAATTCTATCTTTAATAATCGCTAAGAGGGTGGCCATTGTACTGGAGAAAGTTATCCACACAGATCAGGTAGGTTTCATGTTAGCTAGGAACTCTACTAGACATATCCACAGTGTAGCTACATTTCTTGATTATCATTGGAATCTATATGGGGCGAATAAAGTTAATAATGATAACACTCAAGATATAGCAATTTTAACACTTGATGCCGAAAAGGCTTTTGACTCTATATCCTGGAAGCATTTACTTTTTACTTTAGTTAAATTTGGATTTCATGAACAATTTGTCTCTTTTATTAGGAAACTCTACAAATCTCCAATGTCCTTTTTACTGGTTAATAATACACTTTCAGAAAAGATTATATTGAAAAGAGGTATGCGTCAAGGATGCCCGTTATTATTTAATATTGCGTTAGAACCTTTAGCGATCAAATTAAGGGAAAAGATCCTTTTTACTGGTTAATAATACACTTTCAGAAAAGATTATATTGAAAAGAGGTATGCGTCAAGGATGCCCGTTATCCCCGTTATTATTTAATATTGCGTTAGAACCTTTAGCAATCAAATTAAGGGAAAAGATGGAAGGTATTTCCTTGGGTACACAAACCCTTAAATTATTACTTTATGCTGATGACCTTCTACTGTTTTTTGAGGATACTAGACAGTCTATCCCACTAGCTATGAGATACTTGAAACAGTTTGGTGCCTTCTCCGGGTATAGGGTTAATTTGCAAAAGAGTGAGCTTTTATGGATTAAAAAGTCAGTGGGTAGTATTCAAGAAACCCCATTTAGGACAGTGGATTGTATTAAATATTTGGGTATTTTTTTCACACTAACCCCAAAAAATGGTACAGTGCGAATTTTACCCCCTTATTGGAGAAAATTCAGTCCGATTTAGAAAATTGGACGTCTTTCCCACTTTCATTGAAAGCACGGGTTAACTTATCTAAAGCTATTATTTTCCCTAGATTGCTTTACCCTCTGCAAAATTTAACAATTTTTATACCTTCAAATGATATAAAGAAGTTATGTACACGTATTTCCAGATTTATCTGGAGTAATAAAAAAGCACGTATATCTCTTGATAAGTTGATGTTGAAAAAGGAGTTGGCAGGTTTTTCTTTACCCAATATTAAACTTTATAATTGGGGAGCTATGATTAAGCTAGCACTTGACTGGATTTCTGAATCTAATATAGTCTCTTCTTTTGATCTTGAAAGTTTTTATTGCAAACCTTTTATGTTAAAGGCTATATTGCATTGTCCGCTTAAAACACTGCCGTCTAATATTAATAGTCTTACTACTATTAAAAATATAGAAAATATAGTAGTGGCGTGGAAGAAATGCTGTACCCTGCTTGGGAAAGATTCAAATTTCTCAAATTTTTTGCCTATTTGTGGAAATCCTCAATTTTTGCCAGGAATGTATAATAAGGCCTTTCAATCATGGAAAGACAAAAAGCTCTGCTTCTTAGCTCAGATTATGAAAGATAATGGACAAGTGGTTTCTTTTCAAGAACTAATTTCTCAATTTGGTATTTCTAATAAGACCTTTTTTGCATATCTGCAAATACGTCACTATATAGATGCGGCCGACTTTATTTTTCCTATCTCTCCCGCGTGGTCTGAAATTGATGTATGCTGTTCTAAATTTAAAGTGGGTGATGCCTCTATTTCTTTAATATATGATATTATGATGTCCAAACAAGGTGCACTGGCTATGGGGAACATTATTAATAAATGGACTTATATTTTTCCAGAAATGGATGAAAATAAAATTACTTCCAGTTTTTCAGTACTTAATTAATGTCTTGTCCCCACTGCCTGGAAAGAGTAAATATGAAAATATTTAATAATTTTTATATTTCTCCGTATAGATTGAATAAAATGTTCCCCTCTACAGCTTCAAACTGTCCACTGTGTAGTCTTCTTGGGGCTGATTTCTGTCACATGGTATGGTATTGTCCAAAAATTTCTCAACTGTGGCAAAAAATAGCATACTGGGTTTCCAGCCTTTATAACGTGCAAACTCAATTTACATTAGAAAATATTTTTTTTTTAATATAGTCAGGATGAGAGTCTTGGTTTATATCAAAATTTGGTCAATACGATTATATTATTAGTTAGACATTTAATCTTTAAAAACTGGAAAGCCCATTCTGCACCAAAATTTTCAAGTTTGTTAAAGGAAATTCAGTCCCAGATTATATTTGAATCATTCCAGTTAAACACAGTTTCCGACAGGAAAATAAAATCATTTTTATACGCTTGGCTTCCAATAATTAAATCCTACCCGAATAACCTACAAAAACAGATTTTGTCCCCCTTCTTGAACACTAATGCCTTTATGGATCTTGTCCTGCATAATTTTTTCCCAGCTGAGTGGGTTTCGCTTTATAGAGAAGGTTAGGTTATAGGTATTGGTGGAGGGGGAAGAGGGCTGGGGGCAGGGTGTTTTTTTTTCCTCTCTTTCCATTTTTTTCTTTCGCGTTTCTTTTCTTCTTCTTTTTTTTTTTTCCTTTTCCTTCCCCCCTTTTTTTTGTGTTCTTTTTTTATTTATGTAAGTAATGTCGTTTGATGATAAAATTATTTAACAGCGTTAGCTTTAGTTATGAGGATATCACAAATGTATGTACAAACTGCAAGTGTTGGGGCCACTAATTTTCTAGATACCTAAAGAAGTGGTATTTTGTATCATTTTTAATTGAAGAAAGGTATGATTTAATGTTTTTGTATTATTATTATGTACTATGTTTACTTTACTGGTGGTCTTTGGTACCTTGTGAGATGACCTAATATTGTTTCTGATTCCTTTCTCTTTGTATATACCTTAATTATACTTGCTGTGGAATTAAAAAAAAAATAAAAAAAAAAATACGGAGGTAACATGAAAAACACAAAGAAAAAACAATTCAAGCATGAGAGAATGCTGCTGACATGTTTCGGCTCACGGCCGTAATCATAGCTAACAGGTACACCTGCACCCTATACCATTCTCAAAGACAAAGCACAGGAACAGGTGGCTAGAATAGATAGAAAGACACTTCTTGACAATAAAGAATGGAAAGGCAATGGACGTTTATCAGAAGAAAATAAGGGGACCTACTTTGTAACTGAATATAGTGCCCAATACAAAGACATCTGTAAGATTGTGAAAAAACATTTTAAATTGTTAGCCACAGATGATGGTTTAACCAATAGTGTCGAGAGAAGTCTAAGATGCTCATACAGGAAATGTAAGACCTTGGGGAACATTTTGTCCCCTTCCTGTCTGCCCAAAGCTAACAATAAATTCCAAAGTTCATGGTTACAATATAAAGGGATGTACAGATGTGGCAAGGAAAAATGCAGACCCTGTGAATATGCCCTAATTTCTGACAGTTTTCAATCCACAAATACAGGAGAAACCTTTCAGATTGAATCATGCTTAAATTGCACAACACCTTACGTTATCTATGTAATAACATGCACAGAGTGTTTGGTTCAATATGTAGGGTTAACCTCCAATGACGCAAACACAAGAATTGGAAACCATCTGTCTACAATTAGTTCAGGAGAAGCCACTACCCCTCTTGTCCAGCATTTTGCAAAGAGGCACAATAAGGCCTTGACCACTTTTCGATGGCAAGCTATCGAGAGGGTGGCTACCCCCCCCCCCCTAGGGGAGGAGACAGAGATAAGTTGCTGGGCAAGAGGGAAATGTTTTGGATATTTAAATTGGGCACAAGAGTTCCCTCAGGTATGAACTCTGAATACGACCTGATTAATTATTGGAAATGAGATGATAATTTTGTAATTCCATACATATGATATTTTTGTAATCTAAATATGAAACATACAAATGGTATCATCATGTTAGCCTCATACAGAAGTTTAGTTTTAATAATATCCCTAAGTACGCTGGTTTGGGTCCTAAATGTGAGATCTGGATCAGAGTATGCAGTTAGTTACTAGAAGTAACTGTGGCTGATGGATATTTTCTGATCATTGTTATTGTTATCACTTCTTCAACCATTTCATGTCTTGAAGGTAGTTTCATGTTATTTTGGTTGAACTCAATCTGGTTAATTATAGTCAGATAGGATGCAACCTATTATTGTCCCAGTGTTTATTTATTTTTGAAAAGTCATGTGATCTCACGGACAATATAGTTTTGGTTCCAATGTAAATGTAAATGTAATTTTTGGTTCCCATTAATTTGCATGCCATTGTATATATCTTTTGAGTCTCCAAAACATGTTCCCAATTGTTCCCTGTTAGCATTTAAACAATACAGGCCTACCATTGCTATCATATATATTTCATATATATTTATGAAGCTATTCAGCAGGTGTGTGTATTTACACAAAGTGTCACTTTTCTTTGGGAAAGAAGGTTCTTTTCATTGTCACATATGTATAGGGTTTGTGAATAAATTAAACATCAAAAACTACACAAAAAAAACAAATAACATTAAACATACATGATAAAACATTTAATGTTCATGAATGAATATAGAATAATGTTTCAGTATACCTTTAAATTGGGTTACAAGTAGAATTCAGCATGATTACGTTTTAACCAATGAGAGAATGGTATAGGGTACATAAGATCATGTGCATGTGTACCTGTTAGCTATGATTACGGCCGTGAGCTGAAACATGTCAGCAGCATTCTCTCATGCTTGAATTGTTTTTTCTTTGTGTTTTTCATGTTACCTCCGTATTTTAAGATGTGTTGGACACAACCATAAAATATTTCTATTTTTAAATCGCTATTGCACTTCTGCTAAAATTTTTTTGCTGCTTTCTATAAATTTACCAGGATAGCATTTGGTGCCTAGCGATTTTTTGTGCTCCTATCAGCCCCTAGATAGAGTGGACAGCTAGCCTTCTATGTTTTGTGAGGCTCACAGCTCATTCGGATTTCCTCCGTAATTCCACCCATCTGATTGGACAAGCAGGATCACGTGGTACGTCAAACACGCACGCACGCAATCACAGCATTTGAGGTGCAGAGATCCACAGTGTCTGAGGTGTAAGAATACACGGCACATGCTACATCGACAAACTTACAGAAGAAGCTTTTACCAGGTACAGAGAGAGAAGTTTGTGAGGCCGGTAAGTGGGCACAGCCGCATAGCGGTTTTTACACTGACCAAGATTCAGGTGTTTGATTATGTGTTAATACCCATACCACTGTATCACTCACTCCCAAGGCTTTAAAATTGAGACAATCTGGTATACTCGTTTGAGACTGTGTGTTGTATGGTTTACTTAAGCTGCCTCAACTAAGAAGGTCTATGGGCAATCGCATCTAGGGGCATATATATAATAACAAGACTGTTTTTGGAATACATATGTTGGTTCTGATTTTTGACTGAATACCCTTCTATTTTTGTGCTATATATATATATATCTATATATATATATATCTATATATATATATATATATATATATATATATATATATATATATATATATATATATCTATATATACACACACACACACACACACACACAGTCATACTTTTACGTATCAGGACATAATAACAATCATCTGGTCCTTAGAAGGTCTTAAAATTTGATAAACACAACCTTAGATGAACAACAACACATGACATATTACACTGCGTCATGATTTAACAAAAATAAAGCCAAACTGGAGAAGCCATGTGTGAAAAACTAAGTACACCTTATTATTCAATAGCTTGTAGAACCACGTTTAGCAGCAATAACTTGAAGTAATCGTTTTCTGTATGAATTTATCAGTTTCTCACATAGTTGTTGGGCATAGTTGTTGCGCCTCTACCAACGTGCTTGACAGTTGGTATGAGGTGTTTGTGCTGATATGCTGTGTTTGATTTTCACCAAACGTGGCGCTGCACATTATGGTCGACTCAATGACTGCATGGTGCCCAGGTCCTGTGGCTACAAAACAAGCCCAAATAATCACGCCTCTACCAACGTGCTTGACAGTTGGTATGAGGTGTTTGTGCTGATATGCTGTGTTTGGTTTTCACCAAACGTGGCGCTGCACATTATGGACAAACATCTCCACTTTGGTCTTGTCTGTCCAAAAAGATTGCTCTAGAAGTCTTGTGGTTTGTTCAGATGCAGCTTTGCAAACCTAAACTGTGCTGCCATGTTCGTTTTAGAGATGTTTTTTGATATTTCTCTGAGCATTGCACGGTCTGACCTTGGGGTGAATTTGCTGGGGCTTCAACCCATGGGAAGATTGGCAACTGCCTTGAATATTTTTCCACTTGTGAATAATCCTTTTCACTGTAGAATGATGGAATTTAAATTGTTTGGAAATGGCCTTATATCCCTTCCAGGATTAATGGGCAGCAACAATTGCTTCTCTAAGATCATTGCTGATGTCTTTCCTCAGCATTGTTTTAACACACACCTGAATGCTCCAGACCAGCAAACTGCTAAAACTTCGGCTTTTCTAGAGGTAATTAATCAAGGGCATTTGATTAGCATCACGAAGCTGCTACTTAGCTTCTTTATTCCTATGGAAAAAAGGAAGGGTGTACTTAGTTTTTCAGACATGGCTTCTCCATTTTGGCTTTATTTTTGTTAAATAAATGTTGACAGTGTAATATGTCATGTGTTGTTGTTTATCTAAAGTTGTATTTACCTAATTTTAAGACCTGCTAAGGTCCAGATGATTGTTATTATGATATGTAAAACAAAGAATTCAAAGAGGGTGTACTTTCTTTTTCGCATGACTGTGTCAGGTGAGATCGTGACATCTCCTCTGTATGCAGCTACTCTGTCGATACTGCTTGATACCGTATTCAAACACATAAGATGACATCTCAGTTTACTTAATACACTTATAAATACATTTACGTTGATACCACATCAGGAACATTTTTCAGTCTATTTTTACTATCAGTTACCATTGCAGTGACCCTGTGCTCTGTTTTTAAAATTGCAGTGTTTGTTTTCACATTTTTTGTTTGATTTGGTGACTCTTTTGAACCTCCAGGGCCTCTGTACTTACTCTTGTGCATGCGCAGTTGCGCTAGGAGGATGCCACAGGCTCTGGCAGGATCGCAACCAGGTAAATATTTAAATATACGATCAGAAGAAAATATGCACCAATGAGGCGTAGTATCTGCTGCAGTAGAAAATGTTTATTGTACAATCCAAAAGTAATGTACAGACAAAGTCACAGTGGAGAACGCCTGACGCGTTTCGCGCATGCGTAGATGCGCTTCATCGGAGGCTAATTAGAATCTGAATGTGACAGCTTTTAAACAAACATTCTACCAATCATATGTGAGTTTGAATATGAGCCAATGGTGTGACTGCCCAGTGCAGCTGTTATAAACATCAATCAGTTCAATAGTGAACGGAATATGTTATTTTTATTACCACAAATTGTAGCCGCACTGGGATGTCAGACCTGAAAGAATTCTTCTTCCTTGCTCCTATTAGACCTACTTATATGCATATTAAATATTCAATATATTAACAAAAAATGTATACATTCTAAGATATCCGATAGTGACAGGCAATGAATCTCTAAATGAAATTAACATATAGGCTAAAGACATATGATAAACAATTGTGTATAGTATAAGTACTTATGCTTAACGTGAAACACTTACTGTCTTAGATGATTACTTCATAATGTCTGCCTAAGAAATGACTAGTCACTGCTAGTAAAGCAAAACGGAAAAAATATAAAGGACATCCTATCATGAAAAATAAATAAATAAATAAAACTAAATACATGTACATCGCTCATATTCAGAAAAAAATATAAAAAGCAAAGAATAAAAAATACAAAATACAAATAACGTTCAAATGACTCACTAATTGGACGTTCACCTAATAGATTTATTTCAGAGATCAGTAGAAAAAGAACTGACTGAACTTAATAAAACTCTACACACCAATACACAATGTAAAGTGAAGGACAACTTGAACTATGGGGAGAGAAAAGCTCTCAAAGACTTAAAAGACAACCCCAATTTAGTCATAACCAAAGCTGATAAGGGGGGGGCTATTGTCCTCCTCAATACCAGTGACTACTTGGAGAAAATAAACAACCAGCTTACAGATAGTGATCAATATATAAAATTAACTTTTAATCCTACCATATCTTTCAGTAAACAACTGAAAAGTCACTTAGACACAGCCAATGAATATGGATACATGACACAGGATTTAATATCTTTTCTATTGGTTGCAGCCCCTACCGTACCGAATTTCAAAATAGCCCCCAAAATACATAAAAATCTTTCTAAACCACCTGGAAGACCCATTGTGGCCAGCCAGGGTTCCCTGTGTGAGAGGCTTGGAGGCTGGCTGGACCACTTGTTACAACCACTTGTACAAACATTACCAGGATACATAAGAGACAGCAGCCACCTCATTCAACAATTAAGTAACATTAAATGGAAGAAGGGATATACTTGGCTTACAATTGATGTAGCTGCACTATATTCTAGTATCCCCCACACAGCAGGATTAACAGCACTGAATGAGATGCTATTAAGACACACTGATTTTGAAACAGGCTTCATTACTTATGTTGTAGAGACAGCAGAATTCTTATTGAAACATAATTATTTTGTACATGAGGGCAATTATTATCTACAGAAACGTGGCACGGCCATGGGCGCTAAATTCGCCCCGGCTTATGCCAACATATACATGGGGCATATGGAACTGAATATGATCTTTACAGCTGATTTCCCATACAAAAACAACATTATACTATACGGTCGCTTTATTGACGACCTCATTATAATTTGGGATACAACAAATAATGAACACACCATAGAACAGTTCATATCTTATATCAACACTAACAATATGAATCTAAGTTTTACCTATAAGAGTGATGCTCAAATAATTGAATACTTGGATTTAAAACTCAGTATTGATGATTCTAATTCAAACATCATTACATCTACATATAGAAAACCGACCTCTAGGAATACTATCCTTAGAGCAGATTCATGTCATGTACCACACCTGAAAAAGGGGATACCCAAAGGACAATACCTAAGACTTCGCAGGAATTGTTCTAATCTAGATCTATACAAAGCAGAGGCTAAAGAGTTAACTGATAGACTCATTAAAAGAGGATATAATAAACACAAACTTCAGAATATCAATAAAGAAATTGAGAGATTACCAAGGAACAGCCTGTTTAACAAGAAAGACAGAGGACTCGACAACGACAATATTGTCTTTTCCACTAAGTTTAGTAATCAGTACTATAAAATTTGTAAAGTCATCAAAAATAATCTCACGGTTCTAAAAAGTGATGACACTTTAAAAGAAATAGTATCCAAAGGGATAAAATTTGTAGCAAAAAAAGCACCTTCATTGGGTGACATAACTAGCAAGAAATTTTCAGAAAAATCACAACCTACAGACAATTGGCTAACCCCAAACCCAGGTTTCTTTAAATGTGGTCACAGACCATGTAAAAGCTGTGAATACACACAAAAAACTAACATATTTTCATCAATGAATACAAAAGAAACTTATAATATTAGACAGAGGATAGATTGCACATCACAATATGTCATTTATCTGGTCACATGCCAATATTGTTTTCAGCAATATACTGGGATTACGACACGTCCATTAAAAGATCGAATTAGGGAGCATCTTTTATCCTTAACTGAAAAAGAGCCAAAGACCCCTGTAGCGAAACACTTTCGCCAACATGGTATAGGCACTGATTATTTCTCATTTACTGGCATTGAGAGAATCATAAACAATGCAAGAGGAGGGGATAAGACAGCTAAATTACTCAAAAGAGAAGTATTTTGGATACTCAAATTGGATACTAGATACCCTCACGGTATAAATAGGAGATTAGATGTAGACCTATTTGTATAAGTAATACCTCTGAGAATATTACCATAAACTTAAAAATAGAATACTTAAAAATAGAATACATAACACATTACCAATCATACAATCGCATTAAATGATACTGTATATTGGACAAAGTCTTGCTAGTTCAATTAAATCTTAGTGGCCATTTTCTTATTTCTATGATCCCTCCTATTTCCACTCAATATAAGCTGAAAATACACAATACGATTCTAGAATGTTACATATACAGAAGAGTACATTACTATTGATATACCATATTACAACTTAGGGTCTTCCCTTTGAAGTCTGAATTTGAATTTTAAACTCCATTCCTAGCTTTATTTTAAATTTTATTTTTATTCTTTGTTTTCTACGACATATTTTATATGCTTTATTCCTTCATTCCCTTCCCTGAACTATTTTGCCTTATCCTTTATTATTCATTCTATTTTTACATTTTATATTTAGATTTTATTTTATCCACTCCCTATATTTATTTTTATATTTTCCTATCCACTAGCCTCTATTACTGAGTATACACTTACTCGAGATGACTACCCAGGACCCCTTGTTTAGCTGACCTTAGACATCGACATTAGACTAAGTTCCAACCTATTAGGCTATTGGGCAATAATAAATAGCTTAATCAGAGTGAATTTTGCCCTAACTATATAGGACAAGGGAAACATCATCTTTAGGGTATTATATGATTGAGTGTAGGAATAGAATGTCCAATTAGTGAGTCATTTGAACGTTATTTGTATTTTTTATTCTTTGCTTTTTATATTTTTTTCTGAATATGAGCGATGTACATGTATTTAGTTTTATTTATTTATTTTTCATGATAGGATGTCCTTTATATTTTTTCCGTTTTGCTTTACTAGCAGTGACTAGTCATTTCTTAGGCAGACATTATGAAGTAATCATCTAAGACAGTAAGTGTTTCACGTTAAGCATAAGTACTTATACTATACACAATTGTTTATCATATGTCTTTAGCCTATATGTTAATTTCATTTAGAGATTCATTGCCTGTCACTATCGGATATCTTAGAATGTATACATTTTTTGTTAATATATTGAATATTTAATATGCATATAAGTAGGTCTAATAGGAGCAAGGAAGAAGAATTCTTTCAGGTCTGACATCCCAGTGCGGCTACAATTTGTGGTAATAAAAATAACATATTCCGTTCACTATTGAACTGATTGATGTTTATAACAGCTGCACTGGGCAGTCACACCATTGGCTCATATTCAAACTCACATATGATTGGTAGAATGTTTGTTTAAAAGCTGTCACATTCAGATTCTAATTAGCCTCCGATGAAGCGCATCTACGCATGCGCGAAACGCGTCAGGCGTTCTCCACTGTGACTTTGTCTGTACATTACTTTTGGATTGTACAATAAACATTTTCTACTGCAGCAGATACTACGCCTCATTGGTGCATATTTTCTTCTGATCGTATGTTTCCTTAGCGGTTGGGCTTACCGCTTCTTTGCACCAGCTACCTGCTTTAGCCACTCTTGGGATACAGAACCGGCTCCTTGTCCCTCTGGTTTATACCTCCCCCCCAGGAAATACCAGTTGGTTTAGCCTAAGCAACGTCACGGGTGACGCATTAAGGAAACGTCTCTACGCTGGATCTCTCTGAAGCACGCCGAGAAGGGAAACACAGACTGCACCCCCTAGGAAGGGTTTCATCGACCCATTCGAGGAGAAGTACGGAAGTGTTCCCAGGCACCCCACCAACATAGTGGAGGGTAAGAGTTGATCTAATAACATTGTGAACTGGCATTTCCACCCGTGACTACTAGGCTCTGGGACATACTTTAAACACTTTGAATGGGATTTTACCTTTTCCATGGGACAATGGACTCTGTACCAATTTGAGTGACTTTCTATACTGACCGAGGTCCAAAATATTGATACACAGATTATTGGGACCTGAATTCCCCATCTTTATGTGCTTCGATACACGTTTAGAGCACTTGGGGGTTTTTTGTTCTGAACACACTCTTGCTTTGATGATTATTTGTTAAATATTTAAATAGTTGACTTTATCACTTGTCATGTAAGGTCTGAGGACGGGGGTGACCCCGAAAACGTTCATCTTAGTAAAGTTATTATACTAAATATACGGAGAGTGCCTTTCTTATTTTTCTTTTTATATCAATGGTTTAAAGTGCACCCCGGAAGCTGAAGTTAAGCAGTGAGTGTGGGATCCTTTCTGATATATATATTCTGGGTTCTGGGTAAGATATGCAAATTAGGTTCACAATGACACACCTTTTTACTTCAAGTCTGCTTTTCAGCAGATTCCCTTAATGCCAAAGCATCGCTATTCACACAGCTTATAAGCTTAGCTAGGGTTAGTGCAGTGATTCATAACCATCCCTGGACAGACTGTTTCGTAGTTATTGCTACTCATCAGCTGGGAGAAGGTTTGAATCACTGCTGGGTGAAGTTTACACAATGAGTTATTTTCTCTATATTTTGTGCGTAGTGGAGGATTTTAAACTCACCTTTTACCTCCCCCTAATTTTATATATATATACTGTATATATTAATTTAAAAAGCACATACATTATTATAAGAGAAACTAAACCAATTTCAACCAAGTAATTTTGGATACAACTGCACACTGTGTGTAAAAGGCATGCTGTTTTTTCAGAGCACGTCGGTGTGCCACTTTGTCATTGAACATTGATATGTCAGGATTTTGGGGACATCTCTAACTCTTTACAGTTGACTTTTTCAACTATTTTCTGCCAATCAACAGCAACAGAGCGATCTTTTTTCAGTTTATTTCTTCACTACTTAATATATAAACTTCTAAAGTGAAAAGAGAACAACTTTATATTAACCCCTTATTGACCACAATGTACCCTGTATGTCACTGGTCGTTAAGGGTTTTTTCAGGACATAATAGCACAAGTCTAGCAAGAACACACTATTAATGCCCTCCCTCCAGCAGGCTTTGTGGAATAGAGCAGTCTCAACGCTGGTGGCAAGACCGTGCTATAAAACATTCAAGTCCCAAAAAAAGGCCAGTGACATACAGGGTACGTCACTGGTCCTTAAGGGGTTAAAGAAATTGTCCAAGTATTCAAACATAATTTATGCTTACCTGATAAATGTATTTCTCTTGTAGTGTATCCAGTCCACGGATCATCCATTACTTCTGGGATATTCTCCTTCCCAACAGGAAGTTGCAAGAGGATCACCCACAGCAGAGCTGCTATATAGCTCCTCCCCTCACTGCCATAGCCAGTCATTCGACCGAAACAAGCCGAGAAAGGAGAAACCATAGGATGCAGTGGTGACTGTAGTTAATTAAAATTTAGACCTGCCTTAAAAGGACAGGGCGGGCCGTGGACTGGATACACTACAAGAGAAATAAATTTATCAGGTAAGCATAAATTATGTTTTCTCTTGTTAAGTGTATCCAGTCCACGGATCCATTACTTGTGGGATACCAATACCAATACCAAAGTTAAAGTACACGGATGATGGGAGGGACAAGGCAGGAACTTAAACGGAAGGAACCACTGCCTGTAGAACCTTTCTCCCAAAAACAGCCTCCGAAGAAGCAAAAGTATCAAATTTTTTAAAATTTTGAAAAGGTATGAAGCGAAGACCAAGTCGCAGCCTTGCAAATCTGTTCAACAGAAGCCTCATTTTTAAAGGCCCAGGTGGAAGCCACAGCTCTAGTAAAATGAGCTGTAATCCTTTCAGGGGGCTGCTGTCCAGCAGTCTCATAGGCTAAATGGATTATACTCCGAAGCCAAAAAGAAAGAGCGGTTGCCGAGGCCTTTTGACCTCTCCTCTGTCCAGAGTAAACAACAAACAGGTTAGATGTTTGACGAAAATCTTTAGTAGCTTGTAAGTAAAACTTCAAGGCACGGACTACGTCTAGATTATGCAAAAGACGTTCTTTCTTTGAAGAAGGATTAGGACACAATGATGGAACAACAATCTCTTGATTGATATTCTTGTTAGAAACCACCTTGGGTAAAAACCCAGGTTTTGTACGCAGAACTACTTTATCTGAATGAAAGATCAGATAAGGAGAATCACAATGTAAGGCAGATAACTCAGAGACTCTTCGAGCCGAGGAAATAGCCATCAGAAATAGAACTTTCCATGATAAAAGTTTGATATCAATAGAATGAAGGGGTTCAAACGAAACCCCTTGAAGAACTTTAAGAACCAAGTTTAAGCTCCATGGAGGAGCAACAGGTTTAAACACAGGCTTAATTCTAACTAAAGCCTGACAAAATGCCTGAACGTCTGGAACTTCTGCCAGATGCTTGTGTAAAAGAATAGACAGAGCAGAAATCTGTCCCTTTAAAGAACTTGCTGATAATCCTTTGTCCAAACCCTCTTGGAGGAAGGACAATATCCTAGGAATCCTAACCCTACTCCATGAGTAATTCTTGGATTCACACCAATGAAGATATTTTCACCATATCTTGTGGTAGATTTTCCTGGTAACAGGCTTTTGTGCCTGTATTAAGGTATCAATGACTGACTCGGAGAAGCCACGCTTTGATAGGATCAAGCGTTCAATCTCCATGCAGTCAGTCTCAGAGAAATTAGATTCGGATGATTGAAAGGACCTTGAATTAGAAGGTCTTGTCTCAGAGGCAGAGTCCATGGTGGAAAGGATGACATGTCCACCAGATCTGCATACCAGGTCCTGCGTGGCCACGCAGGCGCTATCAGAATCACTGATGCTCTCTCCTGTCTGATTTTGGCAATCAGTCGGGGGAGCAGAGGAAATGGTGGAAACACATAAGTCAGGTTGAAGAACCAAGGAGCTGCTAGAGCATCTATCAGCATTGCTTCTGGGTCCCTGGACCTGGATCCGTAACAAGGAAGCTTGGCGTTCTGGCAAGACGCCATGAGATCCAGTTCTGGTTTGCCCCAACGATGGACCAATTGAGCAAACACCTCCGGATGGCGCTCCCACTCCCCCGGATGAAAAGTCTGACGACTTAGAAAATCCGCCTCCCAGTTCTCTACGCCCGGGATATGGATCGCTGATAGGTGGCAAGAGTGAGTCTCTGCCCAGCGAATTATCTTGGAGACTTCTGACATCGCTAGGGAACTCCTGGTTCCCCCTTGATGGTTGATGTAAGCCACAGTCGTGATGTTGTCCGACTGAAATCTGATGAACCTCAGTGTTGCTAACTGAGGCCAAGCTAGAAGAGCATTGAATATCGCTCTTAACTCCATAATATTTAATGGGAGGAGTTTCTCCTCCTGAGTCCATGAACCCTGAGCCTTCAGGGAGTTCCAGACTGCAACCCAACCTAGAAGGCTGGCATCTGTTGTTACAATCGTCCAATCTGGCCTGCGAAAGGTCATACCCTTGGACAGGTGGACCCGAGATAACCACCAGAGAAGAGAATCTCTGGTTTCCTGATCCAGATTTAGTAGAGGGGACAAATCTGTGTAATCCCCATTCCACTGACTGAGCATGCATAATTGCAGCGGTCTGAGATGCAGGCGTGCAAATGGCACTATGTCCATCGCCGCTACCATTAAGCCGATTACTTCCATGCACTGAGCCACCGCAGGGCACGGAATGGAGTGAAGAACACGTCAAGCATTTAGAAGTTTTGATAACCTGGACTCCGTCAGGTAATTTTTCATTTCTACAGAATCTATAAGAGTCCCTAGGAAGGAAACTCTTGTGAGAGGAGATAGAGAACTCTTTTCTTCGTTCACTTTCCACCCATGCGACCTCAGAAATGCCAGAACTATCTCTGTATGAGACTAGGCAATTTGAAAGCTTGACGCCCGTATCAGGATGTCGTCTAGATAAGGAGCCACCATTATGCCTCGCGGTCTTAGAACCTCCAGAAGTGAGCCCAGAACCTTTGTAAAAATTCTCGGGGCTGTAGCCAACCCGAATGGAAGAGCTACAAATTGGTAATGCCTGTCTAGAAAGGCAAACCTTAGGAAACAATGATGATTCTTGTGAATCAGAATGTGAAGGTAGGCATCCTTTAAGTCCACTGTGGTCATGTACTGACCATCTTGGATCATGGGTAAGATGGTCCGAATAGTTTCCATCTTTAAAGATGGAACTCTGAGGAATTTGTTTAAGATCTTTAGATCCAAAATTAATAAATAAAAACCCTGTCCTTGTTCCGTCTGCGGAACTGGATGGATCACTCCCATTACTAGAAGGTCTTGTACGCAGCGTAGGAATGCCTCTTTCTTTATCTCGTTTGCAGATAATCTTGAAAGGTGAAATCTTCCTTGTGGAGGAGAAGCTTTGAAGTCCAGAAAATATCCCTAAGATATGATCTCCAACGCCCAGGGATCCTGAACATCTCTTGCCCAAGCCTGGTCGAAGAG
Organism: Bombina bombina; assembly: GCF_027579735.1. Classification (NCBI taxonomy): domain Eukaryota; kingdom Metazoa; phylum Chordata; class Amphibia; order Anura; family Bombinatoridae; genus Bombina; species Bombina bombina. The sequence continues at coordinate 294,387,527 of NC_069503.1, read as the reverse complement.
AGAAAGTCTGCACCCTACTAGATCCGTTGCCGGATAGGGGGCCTTTCCTTCATGCTGTCTTGGAGGCAGCAGCAGGCTTTCTTGCCTGCTTGCCCTTGTTCCAGGACTGGTTAGGTTTCCAGGCCTGCTTGGATTGAGCAAAGGTTCCTTCTTGTTTTGAAGCAGAGGAAGTTGATGCTGCACCTGCCTTGAAATTTCGAAAGGCACGAAAATTAGACTGTTTGGCCCTTGATTTGGCCCTGTCCTGAGGAAGGGTATGACCCTTACCTCCAGTAATGTCAGCAATAATTTCTTTCAAACCAGGCCCGAATAAGGTCTGCCCCTTGAAAGGAATATTGAGTAATTTAGACTTTGAAGCCACGTCAGCTGACCAGGATTTAAGCCATAGCGCTCTACGCGCCTGGATGGCGAATCCAGAATTCTTAGCCGTTAGTTTAGTCAAATGAAAAATGGCATCAGAAACAAAAGAGTTAGCTAGCTTAAGTGTTCTAAGCTTGTCAATGATTTCAGTCAATGGAGCTGTATGGATGGCCTCTTCCAGGGCCTCAAACCAGAACGCCGCCGCAGCAGTGACAGGCGCAATGCATGCAAGGGGCTGTAAAATAAAACTCTGTTGAATAAACATTTTCTTAAGGAAACCCTCTCATTTTTTATCCATTGGATCTGAGAAAGCACAACTGTCCTCAACCGGGATAGTGGTACGCTTTGCTAAAATAGAAACTGCTCCCTCCACCTTAGGGACCGTCTGCCATAAGTCCCGTGTAGTGGCGTCTATTGGAAACATTTTTCTAAATATAGGAGGGGGGGGGGGGGGGAAACGGCACACCGGGTCTATCCCACTCCTTACTAATAATTTCTGTAAACCTTTTAGGTATTGGAAAAACATCAGTACACACCGGCACTGCATAGTATTTATCCAGTCTACACAATTTCTCTGGCACTGCAATTGTGTCACAGTCATTCAGAGCAGCTAACACCTCCCCAAGCAATACACGGAGGTTCTCAAGCTTAAATTTAAAATTAGAAATATCTGAATCAGATTTCCCCGAGTCAGAGATGTCACCCAAAGACTGAAGCTCTCCATCCTCAGGTTCTGCATATTGTGACGCAGTATCAGACATGGCTCTTACAGCATCTACGTGCTCTGTATCTCGTCTAACCCCAGAGCTATCGCACTTGCCTCTAAATTCAGGCAATCTGGCTAATACCGCTGACAGGGTATTATCCATGATCGCAGCCATGTCCTGCAAAGTAATCGCTATGGGCGTCCCTGATGTACTTGGCGCCATATTAGCGTGAGTCCCTTGAGCGGGAGGCAAAGGGTCCGACACGTGGGGAGAGTTAGTCGGCATAACTTCCCTCTCAACAGAACCCTCTGGTGACAAAGACTGATCTTTACTGTTTAAGGTGAAATCAATACATTTAGTACACATTCTCCTATGGGGCTCCACCATGGCTTTTAAACATAATGAACAAGTAGTTTCCTCTGTGTCAGACATGTTTGTACAGACTAGCAATGAGACTAGCAAGCTTGGAAAACACTTTAAACCAAGTTAACAAGCAATATAAAAAACGTTACTGCTCCTTTAAGAAAAACAAATTTTGTCAAAATTTGAAACAACAGTGAAAAAAGGCAGTTACACTAACGAAATTTTTACAGTGTATGTAACAAGTTAGCAGAGCATTGCACCCACTTGCAAATAGATGATTAACCCCTTAATACCAAAAAACAGAATTTATGTTTACCTGATAAATGTTTTTCTCCTATGGTGTGTCCGGTCCACGGCTTCATCCTTACTTATGGGATATTCTCATTCCCTACAGGAAGTGGCAAAGAGAGCACACAGCAAAGCTGTCCATATAGTCCCCCCTCTAGCTCCGCCCCCCAGTCATTCGACCGACGGTTAGGAGAAAAAGGAGAACCATAGGGTGCAGTGCGGACTGTAGTGTACAGGAAACAAAAATTTTAAACCTGACTAAAAGCCAGGGCGGGCCGTGGACCGGACACACCGTAGGAGAAAGAAATTTATCAGGTAAACATAAATTCTGTTTTCTCCTACATTGGTGTGTCCGGTCCACAGCTTAATCCTTACTTGTGGGAACCAATACCAAAGTTTTAGGACACGGATGAAGGGAGGGAACAAGTCAGGTAACCTAAACGGAAGGCACCACTGCTTGTAAAACCTTTCTCCCAAAAATAGCCTCTGAAGAAGCATAAGTATCGAATTTGTAAAATTTGGCAAATGTATGCAGAGAAGACCACGTCGCTGCCTTACAGATCTGTTCAACAGAAGCCTTATTCTTGAAAGCCCATGTGGAAGCCACAGCTCTAGTAGAGTGAGCTGTAATTTGTTCAGGAGGCTGCCGTCCGGCAGTCTCATAAGCCAATCGGATGATGCTTTTTAGCCAGAAGGAAAGAGAGGTAGCAGTAGCTTTCTGACCTCTCTATGTAACAAACGTTCCTTCTTCGAAACTGGATTCGAACACAGAGAAGGAACAACTATTTCCTGGTTTATATTCCTATTGGAAACCACTTTTGGAAGAAAACCAGGCTTGGTACGTAAAACTACCTTATCTGTATGAAAAAAACAGATAGGGTGAATTACACTGCAAAGCAGACAATTCAGAAACTCTTCTAGCAGAAGAAATAGCAACCAAAAACAAAACTTTCCAAGATAGTACTGTAACTTAATATCTATGGAATGTAAAGGTTCAAACGGAACCCCTTGAAGAACTGAAAGAACTAAGTTTAGACTCCATGGAGGAGTCACAGGTCTGTAGACAGACTTGATTCTGACTAACGCCTGTACAAACGCTTGAACATCTGGCACGGCTGCCAGACGTTTGAGCAACAAAACAGACAGAGCAGATATCTGTCCCTTTAGAGAACTAGCTGACAGACCTTTCTCCAATCCCTCTTGGAGAAAGGAAAGTATTCTTGGAATCTTAATTTTACTCCATGAGTAACCCTTGGATTCGCACCAACAGAGATATTTTTGCCATATCTTATGGTAAATTTTCCTGGTCACAGGCTTTCTGGCCTGAACCAGAGTATCTATAACAGATTCCGAAAACCCACGCTTAGATAGGATCAAGCGTTCAATCTCCAAGCAGTCAGTTGCAGAGAAACTAGGTTTGAATGTTCGAATGGACCTTGTACTAGAAGGTCCTGTCTCAAAGGTAGCTTCCATGGTGGAACCGATGACATATTCACCAGGTCTGCATACCAAGTCCTGCATGGTCACGCAGGAACTATTAGAATCACCGAGGCCTTCTCCTGTTTGATCCTGGCTACTAGCCTGGGAAGGAGAGGAAACGGTGGAAAGACATAAGCTAGATTGAACGACCAAGGCACCACTAATGCATCCACCAATGTCGCCTTGGGATCACTGGACCTGGACCCGTAGCGTGGAACCTTGGAGTCCTGACGAGACGCCAACAGATCCATATCTGGAATGACCCATAGTTGAGTTAACTGGGCAAAGAACTCCGGGTGAAGTTCCCACTCCCCCGGATGGAAAGTCTGACGACTCAAATAATCCGCCTCCCAGTTGTCTACTCCTGGGATGTGAATTGCAGATAGATGGCAGGAGTGATCCTCCGCCCATTTGATTATCTTGGATACTTCTCTCATCGTCAGGGAACTCTTTGTTCCTCCCTGATGATGTACGCCACAGTCGTCATGTTGTCCGACTGAAATCTTATAAATTTTGCCTTCGCTAGTTGAGGCCAAGCCAGGAGCGCATTGAATATCGCTCTCAGTTCCAAAATGTTTATCGGGAGAAGAGATTCTTCCCGAGACCATAGACCCTGAGCTTTCAGGGAGTCCCAGACCGCGCCCCAGCCTAAGAGACTGGCGTCGGTCGTGACAATGATCCACTCTGGTCTGCGGAAACTCATTCCCTGAGACAGGTGATCCTGAGACAACCACCAGAGGAGCGATTCTCTGGTTTTCTGGTCCATTTGTATCTGGGGAGACAAATCTGCATAATCCACATTCCACTGCCTGAGCATGCACAATTGCTGTGGTCTTAGATGAATTCTGGCAAACGGGACTATGTCCATTGCCGCAACCATTAGACCGATTACCTCCATGCACTTAGCCACAGACGGCTGAGGAATGGAGTGAGGAACTCGACAAGCATTTGAAAGTTTTGACTTCCTGACCTCCGTCAGAAAGATTTTCATTTCTACCGAGTCTATTATTGTTCCCAGGAAAGGAACCCTTGTGACCGGGGACAGAGAACTTTTTTCTACGTTCACCTTCCACCCATGAGACCTTAGGAAGGCAAGAACAATATCTGTATGAGCCTTGGCTCTGGGAAAAGACGACGCCTGTATTAAGATGTCATCCAGGTAAGGTGCTACTGCAATGCCCCGCGGTCTTAGTACCACTAGAAGGGACCCTAGCACCTTTCTGAAAATTCTGGGAGCGGTGGCTAACCCACAAACTGGTAATGCTTGTCCAGAAAGGCTAATCTTAAGAACTGATGGTGATTTTTGTGGATAGGAATATGCAGGTATGCATCCTTTAGGTCCACGGTAGTCGTGTATTGATCCTCCTGGATCATTGGTAAAATTGTTCGAATTGTTTCCATTTTGAATGATGGAACTTTGAGGAATTTGTTTAGGATCTTTAAATCCAGAATTGGCATGAACGTTCCCTCCTTTTTGGGAACCACAAACAAGTTTAAGTAAAAAGTAAGAATGCCTGTTTCCTTATCCGTCTAAAGATAAGTGAGACATGAGGAACCTTCCCCTTGGGGAAAGGTCTTTGAACTCTAGAAGGTACCCCTGTGAGACAATTTCTAGTGCCAAGGGGTCCGGAACATCTCTTGCCCAAGCCTGAGCAAAGAGAGAAAGTCTGCCCCCTACTAGGTCCGGTCCCGGATCGGGGCTACCCTTTCATGCCGTCTTGGTAGCAGCAGGCTTCTTGGCCTGTTTACCCTTGTTCCAGCCCTGCAAAGGTTTCCATGTTGACTTGGGCTGGTAAGCGTTACCCTCTTGCTTAGTAGCTGTAGAGGTTGAAGCAGGTCCGTTCCTGAAGTTGTGAAAGGAACGAAAATTGGTCTTGTTTTTAGCCTTGAAGGCCCTACCTTGTGGAAGGGCATGGCCCTTTCCCAGTGATATCTGAAATAATCTCTTTTAACTCTGGCCCGAATAGGGTCTTACCCTTGAAAGGAATATTAAGCAATTTTGTTTTGGACGACCCATCAGCCGACCATGATTTTAGCCAAAGCACTCTGCGCGCCACGATGGCAAAACCAGAATTTTTTGCCGCTAGTTTAGCTACTTGCAAAGCGGCATCTGTGATGAAAGAATTAGCCAGCTTTAGGGCGTGAATTCTATCCATGACTTCGACATAAGAAGTCTCCTTCTGGAGCGAGTTTTCCAGTTCCTCAAACTAAAAAGCCGCTGCAGTAGTTACAGGAATAATGCAGGAAATTGGTTGAAGAAGGAAACCTTGTAGAACAAAAATTCTCTTAAGTAAAACCTTCTAATTTTTTATTCTTTGAAAGCGCAACTGTCTTCTATTGGTATAGTCGAGCGCTTAGCTAGCATTGAAACTGCCCCCTCTACCTTGGGGACCGTCTGCCACGCGTCCCTTCTAGGGTCAACAATTGGGAACATTTTCTAAAATATAGGAGGGGGAACAAAAGGTACACCTGGCTTCTCCCACTCCTTAGACACGATATCCGCCATCTTAGGTATCGGAAACGCATCAGTGTGTACTGGGACCTCTAGGAATTTGTCCATTTTACACAATTTTTCTGGGATCACCAAAGGATCACAATCATCAAGTGCAACTAGGACCTCCTTAAGTAGGGCGCGGAGGTGTTCTAGCTTAAATTTAAATGTTATGGTATCAGACTCTGCCTGCTGAGAAACTTTTCCTGTCAGAAATTTCTCCCTCAGACAGGCCCTCCCTCACCGCCAAGTCAGATTGATGTGAGGGCACTACAGATAACTTATCCTCTGCCTCTGCTTGCTCATTGTCTGTGTTTAAAACTGAGCAATCACGCTTCCTAGGAAAAGCTGGCAGTTTGGATAAAAATGCTGAGAGAGAATTATCCATTACTGCCGCTAACTGTTGCATAGTAATCGCAATTGGTGCACTAGATGTACTGGGCATCGCCTGCGTGGGCATAGCTGGTGTTGACACAAAAGGAGAGGAAAGCAAGCTATCTTCACTACCTTCAGCTAAAGAATCATCTTGGGCTATATTTTTAAGTGTGATTGTACTGCCCTTAAGCTGTTTGGACGCTATGGCACACTTCACACATAAATTTAATGGGGGAACCACCTTGGCCTTTGGACATACAGAACATAGGTTATCTGAAGGGTCAGACATGTTTGACAGACTTAAACAGAACTACAATGCAAGAAATTTTTTTTTTGACAAAAACGTTACTGTCTCTTTAAATAATAAAAGTGCACACTTTATTATTGAAACAACAAAAAAACCATGAAATAAACATCCGATTTTTATGAAATTTTCACCACAGAGTCTTAATGCTTTGAAAAGATTTTCAGACCAATTAACCCCTTAATGCCCAAACCGGAGCTAATAACAGTTATTAACAGGTTAAAACACTACAGTACTAGCCACAGCTTCCACTATAGCCCATTACCTTCCTAGGGATTATTTTAGTAGGAAATAAGCCTCTCTGGAGTCTTTTCTGATCCCACATGAAGCTGCATGGACTGCCTAGGCAAAAAACAACTGCGCAATTGAGGCCTGAAAATGAGGCCTCCTCCCTCTTCCTTCCAGAGTGAAGGGGCCTTTCTGACTAGATTTAGGTGTCCAAATAAGTGCCAGGCCGAAATTAAACCCCAAAAGTGTTTTAAAGTCTGAAAAAACACCTTATTTATAGTGAAAAACATGCTAAAAAGCAATCAATTTTAAAGCCCACAATAGTGTCAACCAGCATAGAGCCCTAAATATAAGCCATCATTTTATTACAGAGTCTAAGAAAAAAATGGCTTACCTATCACAGAGGGAATTTCTGACAGCCTTCTAGCATTACATGGTCTTGTTAGAAAAATGACTGATCATACCTGAAGCAGTTAAGCCTGCAAACTGTTCCCCCCAACTGATGTTCTCTGGTTTCAACACTCCTGTGTGGGAACAGCAATGGATTTTAGTTACTGGTGCTAAAATCATACTCCTCTCAACAAAAATATTCATCACTTTCTGCTGTAGAGTAAATAGTACAAGCCGGCACTATTTTAAAATAACAAACTCTTGATAGAAGAAATACAAAACTACAACTAACACCACATACTCTTTACCACCCCCGTGGAGATGCTACTTGTTCAGAGCGGCAAAGAGAATGACTTGGGGGTGAGCTAGAGGGGGGACTATATGGACAGCTTTGCTGTGTGCTCTCTTTGCCACTTCCTGTAGGGAATGAGAATACCCCACAAGTAAGGATGAAGCCGTGGACCGGACACACCAATGTAGGAGAAACGGAATAACAAATGAAAAAAAACGTTTTTAAAACCAGTCACAACTGCCACAGCTCTACTGTGGCTGTTACCTTCCTCAAAGACGACTTTTAAAGCCTTTTGAGCCCTTCAGAGATGTCCTGTATCATGCAGAGGGAAGCTGAATGTCTCTGTCTGTAATTTTAGTTGCGCAAAAAAGCTCTAAAATAGGCCCCTCCCACTCATATTACAACAGTGGAAAGCCTCAGGAAACTGTTTCTAGGCAAAAATCAAGCCAGCCATGTGGAAAAAAACTAGGCCCCAATAAGTTTTATCACCAAGCATATATAAAAACGATTAAACATGCCAGCAAACGTTTTATATTGCACTTTTATAAGAGTATGTATCTCTGGTAATAAGCCTGATACCAGTCGTATTAAATCACTGTATTTAGGCTTAACTTACATTAATCCAGTATCAGCAGCATTTTCTAGCAAATTCCATCCCTAGAAAAATGTTAACTGCACATACCTTATTGCAGGATAACCTGCACGCCATTCCCCCTCTGAAGTTACCTCACTCCTCAGAATATGTGAGAACGGCAGTGGATCTTAGTTACTTCTGCTAAGATCATAGAAAACGCAGGCAGATTCTTCTTCTAAATGCTGCCTGAGATAAAATAGTACACTCCAGTACCATTTAAAAATAATAAACTTTTGATTGAAGAAAAAAACCTAACTATAATACACCACTCTCCTCTTACTACCTCCATCTTTGTTCAGAGTTGCAAGAGAATGACTGGATATGGCAGTGAGGGGAGGAGCTATATAGCAGCTCTGCTGTGGGTGATCCTCTTGCAACTTCCTGTTGGGAAGGAGAATATCCCACAAGTAATGGATGATCCGTGGACTGGATACACTTAACAAGAGAAAAGTATTTTTAAGAAATCATCTACCATGAATCACATAGGGGCAATTACATTAAACTATTTCCAGAATTCCTACTCTAGTCATATTTTGTAAAACAAAAATAACACAAATTCAGTGTTTATATTTCCAGGTAAAAATATTATAGATGGAAAATGATCTTGGTGTGTGAAAACTATAACAATAGATGTAATACAAATGATATGGTCACTAAATATACAAATACAATCAATATTTTATATTTAGCAACATCTAATAAAGAAAAACATAATTTATGTAAGAATTTACCTGATAAATTCATTTCTTTCATATTAGCAAGAGTCCATGAGCTAGTGACGTATGGGATATACATTCCTACCAGGAGGGGCAAAGTTTCCCAAACCTCAAAATGCCTATAAATACACCCTTCACCACACCCACAAATCAGTTTAACGCATAGCCAAGAAGTGGGGTGATAAGAAAAAAGTGTGAAAGCATAAAAAAATAAGGAATTGGAATAATTGTGCTTTATAAAAAAAAAATCATAACCACCACAAAAAAGGGTGGGCCTCATGGACTCTTGCTAATATGAAAGAAATGAATTTATCAGGTAAGTTCTTACATAAATTATGTTTTCTTTCATGTAATTAGCAAGAGTCCATGAGCTAGTGACGTATGGGATAATGAATACCCAAGATGTGGATCTTCCACGCAAGAGTCACTAGAGAGGGAGGGATAAAATAAAGACAGCCAATTCCGCTGAAAATAATCCACACCCAAAACAAAGTTTAAATCTTATAATGAAAAAAACTGAAATTATAAGCAGAAGAATCAAACTGAAACAGCTGCCTGAAGTACTTTTCTACCAAAAACTGCTTCAGAAGAAGAAAACACATCAAAATGGTAGAATTTAGTAAAAGTATGCAAAGAAGACCAAGTTGCTGCTTTGCAAATCTGATCAACCGAAGCTTCATTCCTAAACGCCCAGGAAGTAGAAACTGACCTAGTAAAATGAGCTGTAATCCTTTGAGGTGGAGTTTTACCCGACTCGACATAAGCATGATGAATCAAAGACTTTAACCAAGACGCCAAAGAAATGGCAGAGGCCTTCTGTCCTTTCCTAGAACCGGAAAAGATAACAAATAGACTAGAAGTCTTTCGGGAATTTTTAGTAGCTTCAACATAATATTTCAAAGCTCTAACTACATCCAAAGAATGCAACGATCTTTCCTTAGAATTCTTAGGATTAGGACACAATGAAGGAACCACAATTTCTCTACTAATGTTGTTAGAATTCACAACCTTAGGTAAAAATTTAAAAGAAGTTCGCAACACCGCCTTATCCTGATGAAAAATCAGAAAAGGAGACTCACAAGAAAGAGCAGATAATTCAGAAACTCTTCTAGCAGAAGAGATGGCCAAAAGAAACAAAACTTTCCAAGAAAGTAATTTAATGTCCAGCGAATGCATAGGTTCAAACGGAGGAGCTTGAAGAGCCCCCAGAACCAAATTCAAACTCCAAGGAGGAGAAATTGACTTAATAACAGGTTTTATACGAACCAAAGCTTGAACAAAACAATGAATATCAGGAAGACTAACAATCTTTCTGTGGAAAAGAACAGAAAGAGCAGAGATTTGTCCTTTCAAGGAACTTGCAGACAAACCTTTACCATCCTGAAGAAACTGTAAAATTCTAGGAATTCTAAAAGAATGCCAAGAAAAATGATGAGAAAAACACCAAGAAATGTAAATCTTCCAGACTCGATAATATATCTTCCTAGATACAGATTTACGAGCCTGTAACATAGTATTAATCACAGAGTCAGAGAAACCTCTATGACTGAGAATCAAGCGTTCAATTTCCATACCTTCAAATTTAAGGATTTGAGATCCTGATGGAAAAAAGGACCTTGCGATAGAAGGTCTGGTCTTAACGGAAGAGTCCACGGTTGGCAAGTGGCCATCCGGACAAGATCCGCATACCAAAACCTGTGAGGCCATGCTGGAGCCACCAGCAGAACAAACGAGCACTCCTTTAGAATCTTGGAAATCACTCTTGGAAGAAGAACTAGAGGCGGAAAGATATAGGCAGGATGATACTTCCAAGGAAGTGACAATGCATCCACTGCCTCCGCCTGAGGATCCCTGGATCTGGACAGATACCTGGGAAGTTTCTTGTTTAGATGAGAAGCCATCAGATCTATTTCTGGAAGTCTCCACATTTGAACAATCTGAAGAAATACCTCTGGGTGAAGAGACCATTCGCCGGATGTAACGTTTGGCGACTGAGATAATCCGCTTCCCAATTGTCTATACCTGGGATATGAACCGCAGAAATTAGACAGGAGCTGGATTCCGCCCATACCAGTATTCGAGATACTTCTTTCATAGCCAGAGGACTGTGAGTCCCTCCTTGAAGATTTACATATGCCACGGTTGTGACATTGTCCGTCTGAAAACAAATGAACGATTCTCTCTTTAGAAGAGGCCATGACTGAAGAGCTCTGAAAATTGCACGGAGTTCCAAAATGTTGATTGGTAATCTCACCTCCTGAGATTCCCAAACCCCTTGTGCTGTCAGAGACCCCCAAACAGCTCCCCAACCTGTCAGACTTGCATCTGTTGAAATCACAGTCCAGGTCGGAAGAACAAAAGAAGCCCCCTGAACTAAACGATGGTGGTCTGACCACCACGTCAGAGAGTGTCGTACAATCGGTTTTAAAGATATTAATTGAGATATCTTTGTATAATCCCTGCACCACTGGTTCAGCATACAGAGCTGAAGAGGTCGCATGTGAAAACGAGCAAAGGGGATCGCGTCCGATGCAGCAGTCATAAGACCTAGAATTTCCATGAATAAGGCTACCGAAGGGAATGATTGAGACTGAAGGTTTCGACAAGCTGAAACCAATTTTTGACGTCTCTTGTCTGTCAGAGACAGAGTCATGGACACTGAATCTATTTGGAAACCTAAAAAGGTTACCCTTGTCTGAGGAATCAATGAACGTTTTGGTAAATTGATCCTCCAACCATGTTCTCGAAGAAACAATACAAGTCGATTCGTATGAGATTCTGCTAAATGTGAAGACTGAGCAAGTACCAAGATATCGTCCAAATAAGGAAATACCACAATACCCTGTTCTCTGATTACAGACAGAAGGGCACCGAGAACCTTTGTAAAAATCCTTGGAGCTGTTGCTAGGCCAAACGGCAGAGCCACAAACTGGTAATGCTTGTCTAGGAAAGAGAATCTCAGAAACTGATAGTGATCTGGATGAATCGGAATATGCAGATATGCATCCTGTAAATCTATTGTGGACATATAATGCCCTTGCTGAACAAAAGGCAGAATAGTCCTTATAGTTACCATTTTGAATGTTGGTATCCTTACATAATGATTCAATATTTTTAAATCCAGAACTGGTCTGAAGGAATTCTCCTTCTTTGGTACAATGAAGAGATTTGAGTAAAACCCCAGCCCCTGTTCCAGAACTGGAACTGGCATAATTACTCCAGCCAACTCTAGATCTGAAACACATTTCAGAAATGCTTGAGCCTTCACTGGATTTACTGGGACACAGGAAAGAAAAAATCTTCTTGCAGGAGGCCTTATCTTGAAGCCTATTCTGTACCCTTGTGAAACAATGTTCTGAATCCAAAGATTGTGAATCGAATTGATCCAAATTTCTTTGAAAAATCGTAATCTGCCCCTACCAGCTGGGCTGGAATGAGGGCCACACCTTCATGTTGACTTGGGAGCTGGCTTTGGCTTTCTAAAAGGCTTGGATTTATTCCAGACTGGAGATGGTTTCCAAACTGATACCGCTCCTGTAGGGGAAGGATCAGGATTTTGTTCCTTATTGTGACGAAAGGAACGAAAACGATTAGTAGACCTAAATTTACCTTTAGATTTTTTATCCTGTGGTAAAAAAGTTCCTTTCCCCCCAGTAACAGTTGAAATAATAGAATCCAACTGTGAACCAAATAATTTATTACCCTGGAAAGAAAGGGAAAGCAAAGTTGACTTGGAAGACATATCAGCATTTCAAGTTTCAAGCCATAAAGTTCTTCTAGCTAAAATAGCTAGAGACATACCTGACATCAACCCTAATGATATCAAAGATGGCATGACAAATAAAATTATTAGCATGTTGAAGAAGATTAACAATGCTATGAGAATTATGATCTGTTACTTGTTGCGCTAAAGCTTCCAACCAAAAAGTTGAAGCTGCAGCAACATCCGCTAAAGATATAGCAGGTCTAAGAAGATTACCTGAACATAAGTAAGCTTTTCTTAGAAAGGATTCAATTTTCCTATCTAAAGGATCCTTAAAGAAGTACTATCTGCCGTAGGAATAGTAGTACGTTTAGCAAGAGTAGAGATAGCCCCATCAACCTTAGGGATTTTGTCCCAAAACTCTAATCTGTCAGATGGCACAGGATATAATTGCTTAAAACGTTTAGAAGGAGTAAATGAATTACCCAAATTATTCCATTCCCTGGAAATTACTTCAGAAATAGCATCAGGGACAGGAAAAACTTCTGGAATAACTACAGGAGATTTAAAAACCTTACTTAAACGTTTAGATTTAGTATCAAGAGGACCAGATTCCTCTATTTCTAATGCAATTAAGACTTCTTTAAGTAAAGAACGAATAAATTCCATTTTGAATACATATGAAGATTTATCAGCATCAACCTCTGAAACAGAATCCTCTGATCCAGAGGAATCAGTATCAGAATCAGAATGATGATGTTCATTTAAAAATTCATCTGAAAAATGAGAAGTTTTAAAAGACCTTTTACGTTTACTAGAAGGAGGAATAACAGACATAGCCTTCTTAATGGATTTAGAAACAAAATCTCTTATGTTAACAGGAACACTCTGAGTATTAGATGTTGATGGAACAGCAACAGGTAATGTAACATTACTAAAGGAAATATTATCTGCATTAACAAGTTTGTCATGACATTCATTACAAACAACAGCTGGAGGAACAGATACCACAAGTTTACAGCAAATACACTTAACTTTGGTAGATCCAGCATCAGGCAGCGATTTTCCAGAAGTATCTTCTGATTCAGGGTCAATCTGAGACATCTTGCAATATGTAATAGAAAAAACAACATATAAAGCAAAATTGATCAAATTCCTTAAATGACAGTTTCAGGAATGGGAAAAAATGCCAGTGAACAAGCTTCTAGCAACCAGAAGCAAATAAACAATGAGACTTAAATAATGTGGAGACAATAATGACGCCCATATTTTTTAGCGCCAAAAATGACGCCACATCCGGTAACGCCGACACTTTTGCCGCAAAAAACGTGAAAAATGACGCAACTTCCGGTGACAAGTATGACGCTGGAAATAACAAAGAAAATTTTTTGCGCCAAAAAAGTCAGCCCCAAGAATGACGCAATAAAATGAAGTATTTTCAGCCCCCGCGAGCCTAACAGCCCACAGGGAAAAAAGTCAAATTTTAAGGTAAGAAAAAATTGATTATCAAATGCATTATCCCAAATAATGAAACTGACTGTCTGAAATAAGGAATATTGAACATCCTGAATCAAGGCAAATAAATGTTTAAACACAAATATTTAGAACTTTATATAAAAGTGCCCAACCATAGCTTAGAGTGTCACAAAAATAAGACTTACTTACCCCAGGACACTCATCTACATGTAATAGAAAGCCAAACCAGTACTGAAACGAGAATCAGTAGAGGAAATGGTATATATAAGAGTATATCGTCGATCTGAAAAGGGAGGTAAGAGATGAATCTCTACGACCGATAACAGAGAGCCTATGAAATAGACCCCGTAGAAGGAGATCACTGAATTCAAATAGGCAATACTCTCTTCACATCCCTCTGACATTCACTGCACGCTGAGAGGAAAACCGGGCTCCAACCTGCTGCGGAGCGCATATCAACATAGAATCTAGCACAAACTTACTTCACCACCTCCACGGGAGGCAAAGTTTGTAAAACTGATTTGTGGGTGTGGTGAGGGGTGTATTTATAGGCATTTTGAGGTTTGGGAAACTTTGCCCCTCCTGGTAGGAATGTATATCCCATACGTCACTAGCTCATGGACTCTTGCTAACTACATGAAAGAAAGCAATAACATGTATTTGTTCTGTTAGCTATATGTAGTTCCTAAATTATGTTTACAAAAAAATTACCTTCAAAAGAGCATCCACATAAATATTGTGTTGTGACATGATTTCTTTTACATCCCATTTCACGTTGGCCATAAGAAGCAATAACTGTTCATAATCAATAGCTTTTGCAGCTACAATCCAGTAAATTGGCTTGCGGAGTTCACTGGCTGTTGACACAGTCTACAAAAAAATAAAATATATATAATGATATGCAGTGATATACAAGAAAAAAACAGTTTAGGTTACATATGTTAGCATTAATGCAAGTAATAACTACTTTATTATGATGATAAGATCTGTGATTTTGTTTCTGCACAATAATAAACTTAGAAATGTTAAATTATGCATTTGAAAGAGAAGCATTTCAAATTATAACAAATCATTTTTGCATTGCAAAGATTAAGTTAAAATGGTTTACCCTGATATTAATATCAACAGGAAATGAATGTTTGTGCACATCATATTACTAAGAACAGATTTATCACTTGCTAATAAAAGAGACTCTAAAGAACCTTAAAAGGCCAATAAACTCAAAATTGTATTCCAAATAAAGGGCCAGATTACAAGTGGTGCGTTATTAAGCACTCCTGCTCGAGCAAAAACTTTGCTAGCGGCAATTTGCTTGTGCGCGTATTACAAGTTGGAAGTGAAAAGTGTGCGTGTGAGTGAAACCCGATGTGCCCTAACTGAATATTGCGCTCATATTCTCCCCGTAGAAGTAATTGGATAAAGAGTGTAGTAGAAAAAAACCCAAACACCAATCATTTGCGTGCTAACCCGACAGCAGTTAGGAAGAAATATTTCACATTCCAATGTTCTTCACAAACAAAATAAAGTACTTTCTATTGTAAAATTATATTTCTACATATATCTGTATATACCTATACCTGTATATCTATTCCTACAGATATAGAGGTATAAATACCTATTTTATATTAACAATATCACATATATATATATTAATAAATAAATAATTTTTTTCTATGTGAAGAAAATAGAAATTTAAAATATGCGTAATGCGATTTACAATTTGCGATTTAGCTCTAATGTGATGTTGGGTTAGCGTACACGAACAATTTCTAATCTTAACAAATTTATTTGTAATCTTTTTGTAATCTACAGGAATAGATATAAAGATGTATATATATATATATACATACTGTATATATAAGGGGCTGCACAATTAATCTTATGATGCGATTAATCGCAATTTTTTATTGTGAGAATTTCAAATAACAAGAGAATGAAATTTTTAGCCCCGCCCCTATGACGTACAGGTGGGGGCTTGTATAGGCTAGCCCTCCGCTACCAAGGAAACCCGATTAATTTTTTTTTTTTTTTAAAAAGCAGGGCTGAGCATGTTTATTACTGGTATTCGTAGAAGGTAGTAATGACAGCTGAGAGCACAGCCAATAATAGGCGGCCATACCTTGATGTCACTTCTTCTGGATGCTGAATGTTGACGGATATTATAAGCGTCCAATCAGTTAAGATAACCTCTTTCTTTTGCCAATCATTCAGATGATATTTATGATTGATGGCCCTGCTTACCAATAGCACAATGGAATGGTGGAGCAGGAAGGGGAGGGGGTGGTGTGGTTGCCTTGTGGTAGCAGTATGCGCAGGTCGTGATAGCAGCATGGCGGAAGATGAGTGATCAGGAGTCAGAGAGGCTAGTTGAGGAGCTTGAAGCCATCGTAGAAGAACAATTTTAGGTTTTTGGGCCTAGCGGACTGTGGAGTCGCGAATATATCCGCTTCTGTGAGGCGAAAGATACCTGAGGCAGAGAAACTAGTAATGGGCAGAGGGAACTGGCGAGTTCACTCTTATTTTCCATTCCAAGTTACACAGCTCACCTGGGCGAACAATTTTCTGTCTCGCTTAAAAGCATGCAATTAACTCATTAAGATCTAATGTATTACTGGCCTTTCTAGCTTTCTTTTACTCAAACATTTTTAATGCCATATATAGGAAAATACTGAAAATATTTGTTTATGGGATATTTGGTATGGGAAAACTTTATTTAAAAGATGTAATTTATTTTGAAGAAATGTATCCATTTATTGGTAAGTCTCTCATTGTATTTGTCACTGACAATGTCTACCACAGCATATTTGTCTTTTAAGATATGTGTATTGGTTTAGTATGTGTGTAACCACCGTGTGCTGAGGGAACAGTAGTGACTACTTGTGGCATGAGCTCTTAGTCATGTGTATACATATGAGTGTACATATGTATTACCTGCATGTCAGGTACCTGTGTGTGTGTAATAAAAAATAAAATTATATACATAAAAACTAGTTTTATTTTTGAATGTTCTCAGCCTGTATTGGTCAATTTACTTTAAGATTCTGTACAGTTTAATGCATTTTTTTGTGAAAAATGTTTAACAGTTATTTTTTAAAAAATCGCAATCACAATATTTTAGGTCCAAAATCACGATTTTCATATTTCCCCATATCGCCCAGCCAATATATACTGTATATAAGTATATATGTACAATAAAAATTACATTATCCTATATGTGAAGAACATTGGAATGTGAAATCTGCACAGTAAATATAAAGTAAAACACAAATACATACATACAGTATGTACAAATATATATACATACATACACACACACACATATTTAGACATGTATATGTATGCATATATACATTTTAGCCCTTTGCATTCAAACTTTTTTTTTTATATTTATATGACTAATTTTTATCAAAGTGTAACTGTAATTTTGCGCTAACCAGAAAAGCATAACATTGCGCTCTTGTACGTTCAGCCGCACACAAAATTACGAACCCCCCCCATATTGCTTGTGTGCAAAAGTTAACACACCACTTGCAATCTAGCCCAAAATGTTTCATTATAAATAATTAAAAAATCTTTTCAATGATCATTTGTTATTTATTTTGCCAGATTTTCATGAACAGTTTACCCTAAAATTTTCTCCCCTTTAATTTGTTACCAATGATCCATTCAACCTACTGGAGTGTATTAAAATGTGTATAAGTAGCTCCATTAACTTAATATCAGAAACTGAAATAGCTGAATTTGCCTGTGGTATACATACCTATACTGAAATTTGCTATACTTAAACGGACATGAAACCCAAAAATTGTCTTTTATGATTCAGATAGAGAATACAATTTTAAACAACTTTACAATTTACTCTTATTATCTAATGCGCTTCATTATTTAGATATGCTTTGTTGAAGAAATAGCAATGCATATGGGTGAGCCAATCATGTGAGGCATTTATGTACAACCACCAATCAGCAGCTTCTGAGCCTATCTAGATATGCTTTTCAACAAAGGATATAAAAAGAATGAAACAAATTAGATATTAGAAGTAAATTGGAAAGTTGTTAAAATTGCATGCTCTTTCTAAATCACAAAAGAAAACATTTGGGTTTGATGTCCCTTTAAGCATAGTCTATAGAAAAGCTGTGTAAACAGCCAGCAGAATAAATTACACTCCCGGTGTGAAGTAGGTGAGATGGTAGGAGAGAGTAATAAAATGTTAATATCTAATTGTTCTCTCTAAGTATTGGGATTTGGCATAAGTGAAAATAAGGAGATCTGCAAGCTCAACCCATTTTGATGGGTTGTGGTATCAAAGAACAAAACCATCCATTTAATATACAAAATAAACTTAAAGAAGCAAATTCTCATATGATTATGTTCATATATTTAAGGGGCATGTCTTGCACCAGGAAAAATTAGAATTTCACTAACAAAATGCCAATCTTTAATGCTTTTAAGATATCAACATGCATGCAAAACTAGCCATTTCATACACAAAATAAACTTAAAGAAGCAATTTCTCATGATTATACTCTGCTGCTGGTATAATAAGTCATTAGAAACACATTAAGGCAAAAACTATTTCCAGTATACTGTCCCTTTAACTGTAAAAATTGTACTGTTCCCAAGCATACCACACAGGCTGGAGTGCATTGCGTAGAATGCAGTGATTGGCCGATATGTTCAGGGTTGTTTAAACCTGTCTCTAATAGGCACACACAAAATAAACAACAATCAAGAGGCATTTGAAGGGCCATATCTTGCTCCGGGAACAATTTGAATTTTACTAACAAAATGCCAGTCTTTAATGCTTTTAAGATATTACCTTGCATGCAGACTTTTTGTAGTGATATGAATAATGAAAACAAAGAAAACTAAACCTTAATGCCCCTTAGGTAAAGTGCAAATGTCATGTTGAAAGTTGTGCGCAATATCTCTACTTACCAATCATTTTTATTAACTGCACCTCTAGAGGAATAAACCAATTTGTAGAGGAATAAACCAATTTGTTATCTAAAAATATATGTCACAATACAAAAAAAACTCATTCACATAATGAAAAAACAGCAATATAAACAAATGCTGCTAATTACTTGTGCAAGTACTTGCTTCCTAAAAAGATAATGGAGATGCCAGTGGAATTATAATCCCAAACAGTGATCTGGGGCAGGATCTAAACAGAACTGATTTTTCTTCTTACAGAGAGTCTACTTAAAGTGAAGGTAAACTTTGATGAATGAAAGCCCGTTTTTTAAAAATACTATCAACAGGGGCACTTTCATTCGTCAAAGTTTACAAAGCAGCCGTTTTGATTAACTTACCTCTCTTCTTTGCACAGCCAGAGCAGCTTCCCCCACCTGGAAATCCTCTCTTCACACGTCAGCAATGACTAATCCTGCTTCCACCAATCACAGCATGGCCTCAGACAATGACTACCCTGGGGGGAAAGCCATGATTGGAAGAAGCAGGATTAGTTATTGCTGACGTGTGAAGAGAGGATTTCCAGGAAGGGGAAGCTGCTTTGGCTGTGAAAAGAAGAGAGGTAAGTTTTCAATCAAAACGGCTGCTTTGTAAACTTTGATTATTGAAAGTGCCCCTGTTTTTAATAGTATTTTAAAAAAAACGGGCTTTCATTCATCATAGTTTACCTTCACTTTGAGTAGACTCTCTGTGAGAAGAAAAATCAGTTCTGTTTAGATCCTGCCCCAGATCACTGTTTGGGATTATAATTCCACTGGCATCTCCATTATCTGTAATTATTTTAACTAGGTAGCTATTAAATAGTTCTTAACTATTTAATAGCTATTGTACCTGGTTAAAATAAATACAAAGTTGCCTGTAAAATAAATATAAATCCTAAAATAGCTACAATATAATTATTCGTTATATTGTAGCTATATTAGGGTTTATTTTACAGGTAAGTATTTAGTTTTAAATAGGAATACTTTAGTTAATAAGATTTAATTTATTTTGTTAGATTAAAATTATATTTAATTTAGGGGGGTGTTAGGGTTAGCTTTAGGGGTTAATACATTTATTAGAGTAGCGGCGAGGTCCAGTCTGCGGATTAGTTGTTAATACTTGAAGTTAGGTGGTGGCGACATGGGGGGGCAGATTAGGGGTTAATACTATTTATTATAGGGTTTGCGAGGCGGGAGTGCGGAGGTTTAGGGGTTAATAACTTTATTATAGTAGAGGCGAGGTCTGGTCGGCAGGGTTTATATGGTGGCAATGTTGGGGGTGGCAGATTAGGGGTTAATAAATATTATGTAGGTGTCGGCGATGTTAGGGGCAGCAGATTAGGGGTTTATAGGGATAATGTAGCTTGCGGCGGTGCACGGAGCAGCAGATTAGGGGTTAATAATATACAGCAGGGGTCAGCGATAGCGGGGCGGCAGATTAGGGGTTAATAAGTGTAAGGTTAGGGGTGTTTAGACTCGGGGTTCATGTGTTAGGTGCAGACTTAGAAAGTGTTTCCCCATAGGAAACAATGAGGCTGCGTTGGGAGCTTAACGCTGCTTTTTTGCAGGTGTTTTTTTTTCCATCCCAAACTGCCCGATTGTTTCCTATGGGGAAATCGTGCACGAGCACGTTTTGCCAGCTTACCGCTACCGTAAGCAAAGCTGGTATTGAGGGTTGAAGTAGCGGTACATTCGGCTCAACTCACCCTTTTTGGAGCCTAACGCAGCCCTTCAGACAACTCTAAATACCAGCGTTGTTTGGGAGCAGCGGTAGGAAAAAAAGCTGTGTTAGCTACGTGGGTCTTTACCAACAAAACTCTAAACATAGGCGATAGATATCTGTACCCAGAGCATAGGTACTATGGAATGAGGGAACATCATAATGTCTGAACTAGAAGTGCTTGCACTGCATAACAGAGTACTACTTGCTAGTATGATGTATTGTGTTGTGTTTTTGGATATTCTTTGTGAATTGCTCTATACACCTAATAACATACTGTACATTCACTGTATACACAAATCAGGGGTTCCTATTCAGGTTTACTTTTCCACGGTTTTCCATAAATGCACTGGTTTAAGATATCCCCCCACGGAGTAAAAATCTTATAGTCCTACTAAAAAATAACAAAATAAAGAGAGGGCTAAACAAATTAGAATGGTTTGTTGGTACAGGTGCGTTGAGTAGCTTTGTATTAAAAGGTTACTACTGGTTTGTTGACTCTTCAGTGATCGCACAATATTGCATCTTTTTTGCATGGAGGTAATAAATAAACAAAAATATAATTTATGCTTATCTGATAAATGTATTTCTTACATCGTGGTGAGAGTCTACAAGGCATTACTCCTGGGAATTCCACTCCTGGTCACTAGTAGAAGGCAAAAGATTCCTGAACCCTCACCTCACCAAAATGGTAAACCAGTCTGGCATATAGCCAAGCAAGAAGAAGAAGAAAGGTAGGAAAGAGCAAGGACAAGAAAAAAAGAAAAGGGGTTTACACTTAAACTGCCACCAGAAAAAAACTATATAATTAAACTCTAACAAAAAATGGGCGGGTCTCGTGGACTCTCACCACCATGAAAGAAAAGAATTTATAAGGTGAGCATGCATTATATTTTATTTCATAAAGGTGGTGAGAGTCCACAATGCATTCCTGAAGAAAGTAATACCCAATCTATGAAGTCCATGAGTAAGAAATTCTAGGAGAAGTAGCCAGACTATATGCAAAAGCAACAAACCAAAACATTTTTTTTCAAAGAATGCCATGCTTAGAAGCTGATGATGATGAAAATAAGCATCCTTCAAATCTATTAAAGACAAACTGCCCTTGATGAACATGAGGCAGAATAGGCCAAACTGACTCCATCATGAAAGAAGAAATCCAAAACTGGCCTGTAAGTTCCCTCCTTCTTTAGGACAATGAAGAGGTTGGAATAAAACCCTTGGCCCTGTTCCAACTTTAAAGGATCATAAAACCCATTTTTTTTGTTTTATGATTTAGAAAGAGCGTGTAATTTTAGACAACTTTCTAATTTACTTCTATTATCTAATTTGCTTCATTCTCTTGATATCCTATGCTGAAAAGCATATCTAGATAGGCTCAAGTAGCTGCTGGTTGGTGGTTGCACACAGATGCCTCAAGTGATTGGCTCACCCATGTGCATTGCTATTTCTTCAACAAAGGATACCCAAAGAATGAAGCAAATTAGATAATAGAAGTAAATTGGAATATTGCTTAAAATTGTATTATCTACCTGAATCATGAAAGAAAATGTTTGGGTTTAGTGTCCCTTTAAAGTGGGACTTTTACTCACATAGATTCCAGATCTAATACCAACTGAAAGAAGGCTCTTGCCTTTACAGTGTACTTCGGAACATGAGACAGAAGAAAACCTACTCTGCGAGGTCTTGATTGATACCAATTCTGCATCCATAAGAAACTATATTTAGAACCCATGGATCTGGAACAGATTGAAACTCCCCCCCCCTCCGAATTAAATTTGCCCCCTATCAGAAGTTCTGGATCGGGGCCGCACCTTCATGTCAACTTAGTAGGCTGTTTAGATTTGATCCAATTTTACTTGTCCTAGATAGACAAAAGAAACAAAAAGGATAGAAGTCCTAATCTTGCGTTTATACTTCTTGTCCTGAAGGAGTAAAGCTCCGGCCACAGAAGAAATACTAGCATCCAGACCAGGCCCAAAAAAAGAAGAAATAAAAAGCCTAAATTCTCAAACCCTAGGAAGTGGCTACATTAAAATGTAAATGGGTGGGAGAAGTAATACCCACTCCTTTTGAGGGGAAGAAGAGGGGAAAAGCCATTTTGTTAACCCCTTAATGACCGCAGCACTTTTCCATTTTCTGTCCGTTTGGGACGAAGTATATTTTTGTATTTTTGCGGTGTTTGTGTTTAGCTGTAATCTTCCTCTTACTCATTTACTGTACCCACACATATTATATACCGTTTTTCTCGCCATTAAATGGACTTTCTGAAGATACCATTATTTTCATCATATCTTATAATTTACTATAAAAAAATTTATTAAATATAAGGAAAAAATGGAAAAAAACACACTTTTTCTAACTTTGACCCCCAAAATCTGTTACATATCTACAACCACCAAAAAACACCTATGCTAAATAGTTTCTAAATTTTATCCTGAGTTTAGAAATACCCAATGTTTACATGTTCTTTGCTTTTTTTTGCAAATTATAGGGCTATAAATACAAGCAGCACTTTGCAATTTCCAAACCATTTTTTTTTCAAAATTAGCGCTAGTTACATTAGAACACTAATATCTTTCAGGAATCCCTGAATATCCATTGACATGTATATATTTTTTTTTAGAAGACATCCCAAAGTATTGATCTAGGCCAATTTTGGTATATTTCATGCCACCATTTCACCGCCAAATGCGATCAAATACAAAAAATCATTCACTTTTCACAATATTTTTCACAAACTTTCGGTTTCTCACTGAAATGATTTACAAACAGCGTGTGCAATTATGGCATAAATGGTTGTAAATTCTTCTCTGGGATCCCCTTTGTTCAGAAATAGCAGACATATATGGCTTTGGCGTTGCTTTTTGGTAATTAGAAGGCCGCTAAATTCAACTGTGCACCATACGTGTATTATGCCCAGCAGTGAAGGGGTTAATTAGGGAGCATGTAGGGACATTTTTGGGGTAATTTTAGCTTTAGTGTAGTAGACAACCCAAAGTATTGATCTAGGCCCATTTTGGTATATTTCATGCCACCATTTTACCGCCAAATGCGATTAAATTTAAAAAAAAAATATTAAATTTTTCACAATTTTAGGTTTTTCACTGAAATTATTTACAAACAGCTTGTGCAATTATGGCACAAATGGTTGTAAATGCTTCTCTGGGATCCCCTCTGTTCAGAAATAGCAGACATATATGACTTTGGCGTTGCTTTCTGGTAATTAGAAGGCGCTAAATGCTGCTGCGCATCACATGTGTATTATGGCTAGCAGTGAAGGGGTTAATTAGGTAGTTTGTAGGGAGCTTTCAGGGTTAATTTTAGCTTAAGTGTAGAGATCAGCCTCTCACCTGACACATCAGACCACCTGATCCCTCCCAAACAGCTCCCTTCTCTCGCCCACAATTGTCCCCGCCATCTTAAGTACTGGCAGAAAGTCTGCCAGTACTAAAATAAAAGTTTTTATTTTTTTTATTTTTTTATTTTTTAAGCATATTTACATATGCTGTGGTGTAGCATCCCCCCCCCCCACCACATGCCTGATCTTTTTTTCACACTTTTTTATTCTTTTTTTTAAAATTTGTACTCCAACTTTTTCTGTAGTGTAGCGGTTCCCACCCGCTCCCTCCCGTGCACGCGCTCGCCCCCGCCCTCCTGTGCGTGCCCCCGGACATCCCCGCCCCCTCCACATCTCCAGGGCCATCGATGGCCACCACCCGCCTCCCGGTCCTGCTCCCACCCACCAACGAAGTAAGCCACCGATCTCCGGTGCAGAGAGGGCCACAGAGTGGCTCTCTCTGCATCGGATGGCTTCAAAAGGTTATTGCAGGATGCCTCCATATCGAGGCATCACTACAATAACCAGAAAGCAGCTGGAAGCGAGCAGGATCGCTTCCAGCTGCTTTCCACACCGAGGACGTGCAGGGTACGTCCTCAGGCGTTAACTGACTTTTTTTTGAGGACGTACCCTGCACGTCCTCGGTCGTTAAGGGGTTAAATAAACGACTAACATAGAAAATTAGATGGTAGATTCCAGATAATTGAGCTCCAAATTCATAATGATCAATTGGTAATATGTAATATTTGTTTGTGGTCCGAACCAAATCAATAAAGGTTTTTGGGACAACTTGAATAGCAAACTTTTTAACTACACTAAGAAAAACATACGGCTAGATTACGAGTTTTTCGTTTTGAGCTGTGTGGTGCTAAAGAGCAGTTTATGCTCACCGCTCACAGATAGCGCTGGTATTAAGGATTTTTACAAACCCGGCGTTAACCGCAAAAAAGTGAGTGTAGAGCAAAATTTTGCTCCACACCTCACCTCAATACCAGTGCTGCTTACGTTAGCGGTAAGCTGGTAAAAAGTGCTCGTGCACGATTTCCCCATAGGAATCAATGGGGGAGAGCCGGCGGAAAAAAACCTTACACCTGCAAAAAAGCAACGTTTAGCTTCTAATGCAGCCCCATTGATTCCTATGGGGAAATAAAAGTTATGTCTACACCTAACACCCTAACATGAACCCCGAGTCTAAACACCCCTAATCTCACATTTATTAACCTCTAATCTGCCGCCCCCGACATCGCCGGCACCTACATTATATTATTAACCCCTAATCTGCTGCTCCGGACACCGCCGCCACCTACATTATATGTATGAACCCCTAATCTGCCGCCCCCAACGTCGCTGCAACCTAACTACATTTATTAAACCCTAATCTAACGCCCCCAACGTCACCACCACTATAATAAAGTTATTAACCCCTAAAACTAAGTCTAACCCTAACACCCCCTAACTTAAATATAATTTAAATCTAAATAAAATTACTACAATTAACTAAATAATTCCTATTTAAAACTAAATACTTACCTATAAAATAAACCCTAAGCTAGATACAATATAACTAATAGTTACATTGTAGCTAGCTTAGGGATTATTTTTATTTTACAGGCAACTTTGCATTTATTTTAACTAGGTACAATAGTTATTAAATAGTTATTAACTATTTAATAACTACCTAGTTAAAATAAAGACAAATTTACCTGTAACATAAAACCTAACCTAAGTTACAATTACACCTAACACTACACTACAATTAAATAAATTACCTAAATTAAATACAATTAATTACAATTAAATAAAATTATCTAAAGTACAAAAAACAAACAAATACTAAATTACAGAAAATAATAAACAAATTACAAGATTTTTAAACTAATTACACCTAATCTAATCCCCCTAACAAAATAAAAAAGCCCCCCAAAATAAAAAAAAACCCTACCCTACACTAAATTACAAATAGCCCTTAAAAGGGCCTTTTGCTGGGCATTGCCCCAAAGTAATCAGCTCTTTTACCTGAAAAAAATTACAATTCCCCCCCCCAACAATAAAAACCACCACCCACACTACTATAAAACCCACCCAATCCCCCCTTAAAAAAACTAACACTAACCCCCTGAAAATCACCTTACCGGGAGACGTCTTCATCCAACCGGGCCGAAGTCCTCAACGACCAGGCCAGAAGAGCATTGAAAATTGCTTTCAGCTCTAAGACATTTATAGGAAGAACCGATTCCTCCCGAGTCCACAGACCCTGAGCCTTTAACAACCCCAGACAGCTCCCCAACCCAGCAGACTGGCATCCAAGGTCACAATCACCCAAGAAGGCCTGCGAAAACAGGTTCCTTGGGATAGAAGATCCTGAGACAACCACCACGGAAGAGATTCTCTTGCAGCCTGATATAGAACAATCTTTAGAGACAGATCCATATAATCTCTGTTCCACTGTCTCAGCATGCATAACTGCAGAGATCTGAAATGGAACCGAGTAAATGGAATGATGTCCATGACTGAAACCATTAGACCAATAACCTCCATACACTGGGCCACCAACGGGATGGCTGAAGAGCTAAACATGAATTGAACATTTTTTACTTCCTTGCTTCTGTCAAAAAGATCTTCATTTCCAGAGAATCTATAATGGTTCCCAAAAATGCCACTCTTGTAGCCGGATTCAAGGAACTTTTTCCTAAATTCACCTTCCAACCGTGGGAGCGCAGAAAAGACAACAACAACAACTCCCTATGGGAGTTTGCTAGCTGAAAAGATGGCGCCTGAACTAGAATGTCATCCAAATAAGGAGCTACCGCAACCTCCTGCAATCTAAGAACTGCCAGCAATGCACCCAGAACCTTTGAAAACACCCTGGGAGCTGTTGTAATACCAAAAGGAAGAGCCACAAACTGAAAATGCTTGTCTAGGAAAGCAAATATCAGAAACTTGTGATGATCCTTGTGGATGGGAATATGCAGATATGCATCCTTTAGATCTACTGTAGTCATGAATTGACCCTCTTGAACCAGAGGAAGAATTGACCGAATAGTCTCCATCTTGAAAGATGGAACTCTGAGAAACTTGTTTACACACTTGAGATCCAGGAAGGGTCTGAAAGTTCCCTCCTTTTTTGGAACAATGAACAGATTGGAATAGAAACCAAGTCCCTGCTCCTGAACTGGAAAACGAACTATCACTCCCATGTCAGAAAGATCCTGAACACAACTTAAGAATGCCTATCTTTTTATCTGGTTTACAGATAACCTTGACAGATGAAACCTGCCCCTGGGAGGAACATTTTTGAACTCCAGCTTGTATCCCTGGGACACAATATCCACCACCCAGGTATCTGGAACATCCCTGACCCAGGCTTGAGCAAACAAAGACAGCCTGCCCCCCACACAATCCATACCTGGATCGGGGGCAGACCCTTCATGCTGACTGAGTAAGCAGCAGGCTTCTTAGATTGCTTCCCCTTGCTCCAGGACTGACTGGATCTCCAAGAGGGCTTGGACTGGTCCTGTTTGGAAGAGGAAGATTTACAGGAGAAGCTACGAAAGGACCGAAAATTACTCTGATGACCCTTCTGTTTATTTCTCCTATCCTGAGGAAGAGAATGACCCTTCGCTCCAGTGATATCAGAAATAATCTCAGCCAAACCAGGCCCGAACAAGGTCTTCCCCATGTAAGGAATGGATAAAAGCTTAGATTTAGATGATACATCCGCAGACCAAGACTTTAACCATAAAGCCCTGCGTGCCAAAACAGCAAAGCCTGAGATATTTGCTCCCAACTTGATGACCTGTAAAGAAGCGTCCACAATAAAAGAATTAACCAATCTTAAATCCCTAATTCTATCTTGAATTTCCTCCAGAGGAGATTCCTGTTGAATAGAATCAGACAATGCATCAAACCAATATGCAGCTGCACTGGTAAGTGTAGCAATACACGCAGCAGGTTGCCCCTGGAACCCCTGGTGAACATACATCCTTTTAAGCAAAACTTCTAATTTTTTATCCATGGGATCCTTAAAAGATCAACTATCCTCAATAGGAATAGTGGTCCTCTAAGCTAAAGTGGAAAGAGCTCCCTCTACCTTAGGAACCGTCTGCCAAGATTCCTTAATAGAGTCTGCAATAGGAAACATCTTCCTAAAAAGTGGAGAGGCAGAAAAAGGAATACCAGGTTTCTCCCAATCCCGTGAAATAATTTCTGAAACCCTATCTGGAACAGGAAAAACTTCCGCCACAGAAGGAACATCAAAAAACTTGTTATTCTTACTAGCCTTCTTCAGAGTAACTATGACCATAGAGTCATCTTATGTAGCTAAAACCTCCCTGAGTAACAAGCGGAGTGTGCTCCAGCTTAAATCTGAAAGAAACTACCTCAGAATCCGCCAAAGGAGGCACACTATCAGAGTCTGAAATTTCACCTTTAGACGCTACAGAAATATCTTCTTCCTCAGTCATTTGAGAAGAAACATTAGAAAGAGTTGCAACAGACTCAAAACTCCTTTTACGCTTACCCTGCAACACAGGAAAAGCAGTCAAAGCCTCAGATACTGCAGAGGATATATGATTAGCCATAGCCTGCAAAGAAAAACCAACTTGAGATGAGACACAGGGCACTGCATGTAAAGAGGATTGATATGGGATGATTGGGGAGAAAGCTGCGTTACAGCTTGAACAGGAGGCTGCTGAACAACAGTCTCCCTGCAAAATGAATGCACAGGATCAAAAAGTCTTTCCATATACTGTACAGTCCTCTTTATACATGAGGAACAGAAAGGGATAGGAGGCTCTACATTAGAATCTAGGTATAAATTGCAGGTAACCGCTTGCAAGTCCTCTTGATCCATTTTACACACAAAATAAAAATCAAGTGTTGCTGAAAAAAAAACTTTCACAAAAATAAAGTATTACTGTCTCTTTAAATAACGTTATAGATACTAATGAAAACAAAATAGTTATATCACTTTAAGAAAAAAACATGAGCCCCTGCAGAGCACCTCTACACCTCAACAAAGCCTTGCTGTGGTGCCTACCTGACCTCCTCCCACCAGAACAGACACAGCAATCCGGAATAAAGAGAAGAAAAAACGACACCCGGTTTCACCAGTCAGCAGACCGCAACAAAAGCATCTAACACCCACGGTTTACTGAACAGACTGAGAGGCACGCAAAAAACTTGTGCCAAATACAACTCCACCCATCATGGGCGTGCCTCACCCCCTCCCGGCCGGCATTAAGACTCAAATGAAAAACGCCGCCGGGAGAATAAACAAAACACACTACCAAACTGCGCACAAACAGCGCAAATAAAAGAAAACCGGCAACGTAAAAAACAAGCCCTAATATATGTAAAATAGAATACTTGACTCCATATATTCAGCAAACTAAACATACTAAAAAGCAACTTTTGAATGAAATTTGAAACCCATGCAAAGCAAGCGGAAAGAAGCTGAAGCTAGATTCAAACCATTAACCTTCAGCTTGCTAGGCAGCTAAGATAACCAGTGGACCACTTCTGCAGGCTATTTGAAAGTATGTTTCTAACAGAGCCATCCTCACACAGTGCCCCACATGGAAAAAAACTCCCAGAAAAAAATACCTGCACACAAGCAGGATTAACCCCATAAGTGCTGCACACAGCAGAAAAAAGAAAAATAGCACTTACCTTCAGACTGCCAGGCAGCAAGGCAGCTCAGGCTTGAAAGGATTCCTTCCTATCATGGAGTTGTAGGCAAAAGGAAAAAAGACTAAATAAACCAACAAAGTCTTTAACCAAAAAAGGGCAGCATCACATCCGGGGAGGCGCAGAGGGAATTATACCCCTCAAGTTCCCAAAAGATTAAAAGCCATAACAGCTCTACTGAAGAGACTGACGTGGAATACAGCTAAACCCCCAAGGAAAAAAACAAAAACAAACTTGCTCTGTTAAAAAATAAAAAACTCTTGATTGAAGAATCAGACACCTAACTTTACTACCTCCATGCACTACAAGCAAAGACAATGACTGGGGATTGTGGGTAAGGGGATTGGTATTTAACAGCTTTGGCTGTGGTGCTCTTTGCCTCCTCCTGCAGGCCAGGAGTGATATTCCCCAATAGTAATTATGATGATCCGTGGACTCACCGTGTCAATAGAAAGAAAAAGAAAATATGTGATGATTTGAAAAGTATGAATTTTAAAAGTACTCCAATATGAAAATAGAGGAAAAAAAAGTGAAAAAAATGTGTTGTAAAGTCATCTAGAAGAAATACAAATGGGGGCATCACATAGCGTATCCTGTGGAACATTGAAACACCAACACCAAATAGGATGGTTACTCATGTGTGACTGGGGAAACCACCAAACAAATAGCGTCAATGCATATGATGGATCCTCTGAGTTGCCCAGTTAGCTAGATCCAGTATATGCATAGGCACCATTTGTTTGGTAGTTTCAAAATTTGTGTACCTATCCAAAGGCCAATTTGGAGTTGGGATTTCATTGTTCCACAGGATATGCTATGTGGCACCCCCATTTGTGTCTGCTGTTTGTGAGGCTTGATCCATAGTTTGTTGTGGAGTGAAGTGACTGACCACCTGTGGTTTTAGATTTTGGGACTCTCGAAGGGGGCTCCATCACTTATGATCTACTAAGTTGAATGCCTTTGAGAGGACTATAGAGACTTTGATTGGCATATTTATGGTCTGTTATATATAAAGGAATGATTTTTGTGTGATCCGTGAATTCTATTTAATTTTTTTGAAGTGCGTCTTACTTTTATTGATTGGTGAGTCCTATATATTGTTTATTGAGATTAGTAAAGTATTGTTTAAAAAGGTACATGGACTTTTTTTACTTTTGAAATTTGACACTGTAACAAATATACAGAGCCTTTCTGACATCCTTTCTAGGTCAATCCCAAGTCTTCCATTACACTGGAGTTTGCAAATGGGCATTGAAAAAGCTTCTCTTTCTCACCTGTGAATAGAATTGCTGGAGGAAAGGTTTTTTAGCTGCAGGCATCACGGAATCAAGATGTGTTTGTAGAAATTCAAACTGCTCAGCCAAGAAAACTCTGAAAGAAAGCAACAGTATACTAATATTATTAATATGTAATATAGGAAAATCATTAAACCAAATATTTTTTATTTGATTTATAAATTTCTAATTGCTGCATTTTACTTTTTAGTAGATCAAAGTGAAAAGCTTTGAAATACAAAAGGTCTTAATAAAACAATAGTCCTATCAATAAAGGTAACTACTGTATTTGTTTAAGATGCCCATTTAAAATACTTGTAATGGTATGAGATAAATCTCAGTAATCTGAACAAAAATTGGTTAATAAAAGAGAAACACAAAACATCAGTCATATAATCAAACAACAAAATATGAGCATTGCAACTGTGCATGCACTTTATAGGTTAGCAACACTAGAACACACACACTGTGACTATTCTTTATAATTTTATAAATTAATGAATAAATAAAATAAAAGTTTGGATACTGTATTCCAACACAATATTAAATGGCAAAAGCTAACATTAAATCTAGGAAATAAATAGACATGAAAGCCAAAATGTTTCTTTCATGTTTCAGATAGAGCTCACAGTACACACTGGGAGCTATAGCTAGACCAAAAGGGAAGGCCACAAACTGATAAGCAAATTTCAGGAACTCGACATGATCCCTGTGAATATGGATATGCAAATAAGCATTTTTCAAGCCCTCCTACACTAAAGAAAGTAAAGTGCAAACTGTCAGGAATATGTACAATATTCTGATATCCATAGCGGCTTGAAAATTACCCTCTTTCTTTGGAACTATAAATAGATTTGAACTAAACCTCTTATTTAATTCTGAAGTTAGAACGGGAGGAATCACTCCAATTAATTCCAGATCTCCTAAACAAGTCAAGAAAGCTTGTGCCTTCAAATAATCTTGAGGCACTCGAGACATGAATAATCTTCCCTTAGGATGCCTTGAATGAAAGCATATTCGATATCCCTGGGAAATTATTTGAAATACCCAGGGATACTTAGCAGATTTCTTCCAAGCCTTCAGAAAAAGACTATCTGCCCCCCCCCCCACCAGAAACAGCTCTGGTTTAGGGGCTGTACCTTTATGCAGTCTTGAAGGCTGGAATAGACTTCTTGGACTGTTTGTTTTTGGAACAAGATGGGCTGGACATCCAGCAAGATTTAGAGTAGCCAGAACTCTGGGCAGAGGTGGAAGCTTTCACAGCCTTACCTTGCTTACCCTTACATTTTTTATCTTGGGGAAAAAAAAATCTCCCTTATCCCCAGTGACTGTAGCAATATTACTATCTAGTATATGCCCAAAAAGCAATTTATCTTGGAAGGGGAGAGAAAGAAATCTGCATTTAGATACCATCTCAGCAGACCAAGATATCAGCCACAAAGTAAGTAAAGCTAAACAGCTAATACAGCATTCTTAGTAATAATTTTAAATAATTTCCACTGCTGCATCACAAATAAAGGAATTTGCTGTTCTCAGGAAATTAATGCATTTCTGAATCTCATCCAAAGTGGTTTTCCCAGAACCAAGTACTGAAAGGTTGTCATACCAAAGAGCAGTAGCAGCAGCTACGCATGAAACACTGCCTGAAGGTTGAAACAAAAAGCAACACAGATGAAAGGATTGCCTCTGAAAACTGTTTTGTATCTAAAGGATGCTTATAAGAGAAACTATCATCTAACGGAATAGTGGTACTCCTGACAAGAATGGAAAAAGCAGCATTCACCTTAGGAATAGTTCCCAAATCTCTGTATTAACAGAAGGAAGAGGAAACAGAGATTTAAACTTGATTGAACAAAAGGAATACCTGTCTTTTGTAATCCCTTTAGAAATAAGTTCAAAAACTGAGTCAGGCATGGGAAAAGAGGAAGGCTGTTTGGGAGTCAATCTTCCTAATTGGTTGCTTACCTGTAGCAGGACAATCTTACCTCTAAAGCAATTAAAAGTTTCTGCACTAAAGCCTGAATATGCTCAAGTCTGAAATTCAAGGATGCATCCTTTGCCACAGCAGCCGGGAAACTATCCTTAGAATAAGAGTCCTGAGAGTAAGAAAAACCCCTATTATCAATGGGTAACTTAGAGGGAACACTCCTTAGGGAAGTCCATGATCAGCTATAGGCTAAAGAAAGACTAGCTTCAAATCCTTGTAAACATCTGTGTTAAACAGCTTTAAGGAAAGATAGTTAAAATCGTGTGAATACACTCCTTAAGTTTAAGAGAAAGTTCAAATGAACACTCCTGGAAGCAACTTTGATAGGGTAAAAACACTTCACACTCTGAAGCGCAGCAAAACTCTGTTTACGGTTAAAATCCATACAAAGTAAATACAAACTGGTAGGAGTTAAAGCATAAGAGGATCTCACTCCCAGAAAATCAGCTGATAGACCAAAGGCCTGAGCTGCACTAGTTTGCTCCATAGTAAAGAGTAAGTAAAAATTTGCAGAAGACGAATACAAAATTTGACTTTTCCTATTTTTAAAGGGATACTAAACCCACATTTTTTTTTCTTTAATGATTCAGATAGAGCATGCAATTTTAAGCAACTTCTAATTTACTCCTTCTATCATTTTGTATTCATTCTCTTGCTATCTTTATTTAAAAGTAGGAATTTAAATCTTAGGAGCTAGCCCATTCTAGGTTCAGCACCATGGGATAGCGCTTGGTATTGGTGGATACAGTTAGCAAACCAATAAGCAAGCATAACCCAGGTTCTCAACCAAAAATAGGCAAGCTCTTAAGCTTTACATTCCTGCTTTTTAAATAAAGATAGCAAGAGAACAAAGAAAAATTGATAATAGGAGTAAATTAGAAAGTTGCTTAAAATTGCATGCTCTAGGGTTCCGGTGGAGGAGGAGTCAGACAGGTGTTGCTGAGCTCACACCTCCAGTCCTGCAATTCCTGGCGGTGGACATCTTCGCGCCTTACCCCAGATTCTGGGGCTGCTGTAGAGGACAGTCAGTAAAAACGCCTCTGGAACCCTATTTGGTGGACTACCAACCCACTGAAACATATCTTGAGTCTACTTTGCATGTTCCAACTAACCTACATGTTCCTGAGAGAAGTGTGATACGCTACCTGTATCTCAGCCTCAAGACAATATTCCTCATTTTCCCTCCCCTGGAGGAGATGCGCTAGTTGGGTGATTACCAATCCCTCCCCCCCCCCCGTGCCTGCTCCCCCCGCCAGGTCAACTCTAGGAACTAAGTGTGTCCCGAACATCTATAATCCTACCTGTTGCTCCGCTGAAGATCTTTTCACTGCCGGTCTGCTGCTTCTGTTACCGGGTAACTGTCCCACCCCCTCCTCCACCGGTGCTGCGTGGGAGGGAGTCGGGCTCAATTCTGAGCAGAGGACCGGGTAAGGAACTTGTCCACTTCGCTGGTGCTAGTGCATGACGCGGCCCCCCTCTCCCCTCCCACCGATGCTGCGAGAGGGGAGTTGAGGTCGGAGCCGCGGAAGGAGGCGTAAAGTGAAACGCCTGAAGGTGGCCCCACTGCGACTGGACCTACATCACAGTGACCTACGCGCTGATGAAGACATCGGCGGGTGAGCAGGCAGCACAAGAGGGGGTGAGTCACTCAGAACTGTCCTACTGACATTTTTCGTACATATAATCGGAACTGTATGCTGGCCCTATACTGTGATCCTTAGCCCGAGCCTTGGAAAATATAGATCAGTGGGAATTGGCGGCATACTGAAAGGGTTATTCTACAGAGGAACCCACTCTTCCTGTATGAGAAGCGGGCTACAGGGAAAGGAAAGCAGGGGGAAGAGAAAAGGGAAGGAGAACAGGCGGAGAGATGAGGGGGAAGAAAGGAAGGAAAGACTGTCACTCTTAACATAGACGGGGCAGACAGACTATAAAAGATTGCTGATCCTAGAAGAGGAGATTAAGTTAATCAAGAGGCCCCTTCGCTGCTATACTTTGTTTCAGAGACTTGGATATTGGTTATTGTGTTAGCAACAAATCCTATTTCTGATAAATTGGCTGCAATATGATTTTCTCTAAATTGGGATGATTGTTATATAGTCAAAACACTGGCAAAATTGTTATTTTTGTTTCTATGCGAATGGAACTTTTTTGTTGTCTTTTTTTTTTATTTTTTTATTTTTCTCATTCATTTTATTGCTACATAAAAAATATAAGCACTCAAATGGGGCATAGACAGTAATTTTTTAGCTTATTATTAACTGCAGAAATTAATACCTGCAAAAAGGGTGAAAATTCGTTATATTTTTGCAATAAAAAACTGCTGTCTAACCCCCTAAGGTGCTAAAGGTATATACCTGTTCATAAATGTGCTTGAGTTTGTATGAGGGACAGGATAGCTTTAACTTAAAGGGACACTAAACCCAAATTTTTTCTTTTATGATTCAGATAGAGAATACCATTTTAAACAACTTTCAAATTTACTTCTATTATCTAATTTGCTTCATTTTTTAGATATCCTTTGTTGAAGAAAGAGCAATGCACATGGGAGAGCCAATCACAGGAGGCATCTATGTGCAGCAACCAATCAGCAGCTACTGAGCCTATCTAGATATGCTTTTCAGCTAAGAATATCAAGAGAGTGAGGCAAATTAGATAATAGAAGTAAATTAGAAAGTTGTTTAAAACGGCATGCTCTTTCTAAATCATGAAAGAAAAAAATTGGGTTTCATGTCCCTTTAATTTTCTCTGTACCTCCTTACCCTGCCTAAAACATTCTATAGCATAATCTTGTGCTTGCATATTTAGGACCAGTCTAGTGGGCTGATAATTTGTTTTCTTTCTTTTTTTCATTATCTCCTTTGCCTTTTCTTTATTACTTAACCCCTTAATGACCGAGGACGTGCAGGGTACGTCCTCAAAAAAAAGGCAGTTAACGCCTGAGGACGTACCCTGCACGTCCTCGGTGTGGAAAGCAGCTGGAAGCGATCCTGCTCGCTTCCAGCTGCTTTCCGGTTATTGCAGTGATGCCTCGATATGGAGGCATCCTGCAATAACCATACATGGCCATCCGATGCAGAGAGAGCCACTCTGTGGCCCTCTCTGCACCGGACATCGATGGCCGGTATCGTTGGTGGGTGGGAGCCGAATTGGGAGGCGGGTGGGCGGCCATCGGTGTTGCGCGTGACGTCACGGGGGGCGGGATCGGGACCGTCGGGGGCGCGCACGGGCGCGCGCGCGTGCAGGGGGGGGGGGGGGGGGCGCGTGCACGGGGCGGGAGCGGGTGGGAACCGCTACACTACAGAAAAGTAAAAAAGTAAAAGTAAAAAAAAAATGAAATAAACTTTTTTTCAAAACCATCTAAGGGATCTGGAAGGGGTGGGGGGTTGGTCTTGGGGGGGGGGGAAGCTACACTACAGAAAAGGGACATATTTTATTTAAAAAAAAAGCATTTTTTTTCACTAAACTGGGTACTGGCAGACAGCTGCCAGTACCCAAGATGGCGCACATTAAGTCAGAGGGGGAGGGTTAGAGAGCTGTTTAGTGGGGGATCAGTGAGGTTGGGGGCTAAGGGGGATCCCTACACAGAAGCATATGTAAATATGCTAACAAAAAATGCACAAAAAAGCCCAAATATACCTTTTATTTTAGTACTGGCAGAGTTTCTGCCAGTACTTAAGATGGCGGGGACATTTGTGGGGTAGGGGAGGGAAGAGAGATGTTTGGGAGGGATCAGGGGGTCTGATGTTTCAGGTGGGAGGCTGATCTTTACACTAAAGCTAAAATTAACCCTGCAAGCTCCCTACAAGCTACCTAATTAACCCCTTCACTGCTAGCCATAATACACGTGTGATGCGCAGCGCCATTTAGCAGCATTCTAATTACCAAAAAGCAACTCCAAAGTCATATATGTCTGCTATTTCTGAACAAAGGGGATCCCAGAGAAGCATTTACAACCATTTGTGCCATAATTGCACAAGCTGTTTGTAAATTATTTCAGTGAGAAACCTAAAATTGTGAAAAATGTTACGTTTTTTTTAATTTGATCGCATTTGGCGGTGAAATGGTGGCATGAAATATACCAAAATGGGCCTAGATCAATACTTGGGGTTGTCTACTACACTACACTAAAGCTAAAATTACCCCAAAAAGCTCCTTACATGCTCCCTAATTAACCCCTTCACTGCTGGGCATAATACACGTGTGGTGCGCAGTGGCATTTAGCGGCCTTCTAATTACCAAAAAGCAATGCCAAAGCCATATATGTCTGCTATTTCTGAACAAAGGGGATCCCAGAGAAGAATTTACAACCATTTATGCCATAATTGCACAAGCAGTATGTAAATAATTTCAGTGAGAAACTGAAAGTTTGTGAAAAAATTTGTGAAAAAGTGAACAATTTTTTGTATTTGATCGCATTTGGCGGTGAAATGGTGGCATGAAATATACCAAAATGGGCCTAGATCAATAATTTGGGATGTCTTCTAAAAAAAAATATATACATGTCAATGGATATTCAGGGATTCCTGAAAGATATTAGTGTTCTAATGTAACTAGCGTTAATTTTGAAAAAAATGGTTTGAAAATAGCAAAGTGCTACTTGTATTTATGGCCCTATAAGTTACAAAAAAAGCAAAGAAGATGTAAACATTGGGTATTTCTAAACTCAGGACAAAATTTAGAAACAATTTAGCATGGGTGTTTTTTGGTGGTTGTAGATATGTAACAGATTTTGGGGTTCAAAGTTAGAAAAAGTGTGTTTTTTTCCATTTTTCCTCATATTTTATAATTTTTTTTATAGTAAATGATAAGATATGATGAAAATAATGGTATTTTTAGAAAGTCCATTTAATGGCGAGAAAAACGGTATATAATATGTGTGGGTACAGTAAATGAGTAAGAGGAAAATTTCAGCTAAACACAAACACCGCAGAAATGTAAAAATAGCCTTGGTCCCAAACGGACAGAAAATGGAAAAGTGCTCTGGTCACTAAGGGGTTAAACTGTTCCTACTCAGAGGCTGAAAGCCTTAGGTCACTGCACGATAAAAGATACTGAATTACAAGGAAGTAACTCTATGTTTAGAGTCGGGCAATAGTTTCCTGTCTTAACTTACTATGTAACCTTGACTAGTATTAACTCATATAAGTACTGAACATCAGAGTACAAGGCTGCAACAAGACTGCAGACAACTTGTGCTCACAGCACTTAGGAGGTGTCTCATTGGTTCACAGGTGCTATTGCCCCTGTAAACACTCTAACTCAATGACTGAAAATAGCAAGGCTATTAAAATTTAAAATGGCAACTGAACAAATGAATAACATATAGGACTAACCTAAACATTAAAGCCCTCTCATAACCCTTACTGGAATTATAGATAAAATAATTATCTATCTATATACATTAACTACTGAAATCTCACTGGAAAGGCTAACTGCTTACATATTAGAAAAAGATACTAAAACTTTGTACTGTTACTTTTTTTGTCTCTTTTCTCACTGAACCTCAACCAGTAGTGGTAATTTTACCCACTTAAATAATTTAGGGCGCCACAATACACAGCCCGCTACATCCAAATTGGAGCATTTATAGCGCTCACTTGTATTCACAATTAGGGGTCACCTTCTCCCCTTCCATCACAGTTTGCCTAATTTTTCCCCCTCTTTTTTCCCTTACACTGTAGTGGTAATTTTCACTCAATTTAGTAAATTAGGGTGTCACAGTACACAACATGTCACTTTAAGAACTGGCGCATTTACTGCGCCTATTCGTCCTAGGCACAACTAGGGATCACTAATCCTCTCCCTCCTTCACTTGCTTCTCTTCCTCTTCCCTTTTTTTTTTTTGTTGTTGTTGTTTCCTCACAACTTCTTATCAGTATTCACAAATTCACATTGCACAGGTGGTTAATATAATACACAGTCTACTGCCTTAGATTAGGCGTAGCTACAAGCGCTTTTACGCTGTAACCTCACTCACAGAGATCACTCATTTTTTCCTTCCTCCCTTCTTTTTGTTCTTTTTTTTATTACCATACCACAACTGGTGGATGGATAAGTTCCTTGCAATCCCTGCCAAAACATCTTCTCCAACAATGGCAGGCAGACAAAGAGATAGGAAACCTAAGGGCACACAGGACCCAACAGCTGATGTTCAATCAGCTCTATCAAATACAGCCCTACCCGAAGTATTAAATGTTCAAAGTTTAGTTACCAGCATCTCTGAAGCCCTCTCTCCTAAATTTGATGCGCTAAGGATGGAGATCAAACAGGACATCTCCTCCTTGTTGCAAGAAATTAGACAATTCTCCTCTAGAATGCAGGAGGTTGAGCAGAGAGTGTCTGATCTAGAAGACATGACAGTGTCGCAAGGTACCAAGCTTGATAATATCTGCAGTAACACCCAAAAAAATTTCTCGAGGCTGGAAGACCTAGAAAATCGTAGTAGGAGAAATAATATCAGGATAATAGGTCTTCCAGAGGAGAAACAATATGAAGACCTAGCCCTTTTTGTTTCTGACACTTTGAAGACAGCTCTTAAACTCCCATCCTTGTATCATAGTATCCTGGTAGAGAGGGCCCATAGGCTGGGACCACCACAAACAGTTAAAAATGCTAATAGGCCTAGACCAGTCATTGTAAAATTACTCAATTACCAAGACAAAGTTTCCTTACTACAACACTTTCGTAAAAGTCAACCTCTTATCATCAATTGTCTTTTTTCTTTTTTTTTTCTTGGTAGAGAGGGTCTTTTTTCTTTCTTTTTTTTTCCTGGTAGAGAGGGCCCATAGGCTGGGACCACCACAAACAGTTAAAAATGCTAATAGGCCTAGACCAGTCATTGTAAAATTACTCAATTACCAAGACAAAGTTTCCTTACTACAACACTGAAACAGCCTCCAAGAGGAGAGACCTGGCACCCATATGCACCAAATTTATAAAATCTGGATTAAATGCAACTATAATGTATCCAGCTAAACTTAAAGTAACTGTAGAAGGAACAGTACATTACTTCCTGGAGGCACATGCAGCCGAGAAATTCATTTTCATCCTTAGACTCAGTAGCAGCAGAGGGAACAGCCCCTACTTAGACAAAGCAGGCTCAATAAACGGGGCGATCCCTTAAACGGGGACAGATGGGGCAACCAGGGCAATTGCTGGGTCCTCCCCCTTCCTTTTTCCAAAATTTTTTTTTTTTCCCTCTCGTTTTTTATTTTTCCCCCTTTATTTTTTATTTATTTATTATTATTTTTTTTCTTCCCTCTTTCTCTCCCCTTCACCCCCCCTACAGATAAACCTTGAAGATACAAAAGAATAGAAAAACTTAGAATAATATCATGGAATGTGGGAGGGATCTCTACTCCCATTAAACGAAAAACCATATTGACGCAATTAAGGAAATTTCAGACGGACATAGGGTTAATTCAAGAAACACATCTAAATTCAGAGGAATCTTGCAAGCTTAGAGCCTCATGGGTCAGTGAAGTATTCTACTCGCCTAGTGTTGGCAGAAAAAGGGGAGTGGCCATTTTAATTGGGAAAAGGGCTCAACTTGAGGTGGTTCACTGTGAGCCTGATCCGGAGGGAAGATTTGTTCTGCTAAAAGTAAGAATCGCCCAGGAAATCTATACGATTTGTAATATTTATGGGCCTAATACATTTGACCCAGAGTTTTGGAATAGAATACAATCTAAACTCCTTCTGTACAGTCAGGGGCATTTAATTATGGGAGGCGATTTCAATATGGCCCCGCAGTGCCCGCTAGACAGGCTCCGAGAAGCCATGAAACAGAAAAAACAGAAAAAGGATAATCTAGAAGCCAAATTGCTTAAGAAAATAAAGCAAAACTTAGCACTTCATGACATTTGGAGAACCCAGAACCCGGACATTCAGGAATTTACTTGTCTCTCAAAAGCGCACAAAACTCTCTCTCGAATAGACCTATTCCTTATAGACGAGCGCCTAGGATCTTCAAGGGTACAAGCAGGAATCCCTCCCATACTATTATCAGACCATAGTCCTATTACATTGGATATTCAGTTTAAACAATCGAGACTTAAATCTTTGCGTTTCTATTTTCCATATTACTTAGTGACAGATATGAAGTTTAAAACCCGTCTTAGATCTAAGTTTGAGGAATTTTTACAGTTTAACTCTGATTACATTGAACTCCCAGAATTGTTCTGGGGAGCTGCTAAAGCGGTGCTCAGAGGTGAAATTCTGGCCTACAATATAGCACTCACCAAGAAATTGAAGCTAAGGGAAAAAGAAATACATAAAGCATTAACCAATGCATATAATAAATTTATGCTCCATAAAAATGCCCTAAATTGGGATAAGTATGTGCAAGCTAAAGAAGTCCGGGATACATTTATTCTGACTCAGCAAACACAGAAAGAATTAAAAATTCAGGCCAAACTGTACAGATTTGGGAACAAGTCTGGAAGGATGTTGGCCAGATTAGTTAATAACGAAAAAAGCATTCCTACATCGAAGAACTCCTGGATAAGGGTGTGCGAATATCAAATCCCGATAAAATTGCAGATGCACTTCTAAAATATTATCAAGATGTATACTCTTGTAAGGGCTATGATCATGATAAATCTGCAGAGTTTTGGAATAAGATCATAAGCCCCTCGGTAACAGATGATTGTATTAATAATCTCAATACCCCTATATCAGCACAAGAAGTAGCCGAGGCAATCTCTAGGCTTCCCATTAATAAGGCAGCGGGTCCGGACGGACTACCTAGTGAATTTTATAAAATACTTTCTTCAGAAATCTCCCCTTACTTAATAAATTTATATAATGATTATTATATTAACGATAAATCAGTAACAGCTTCATTCTCATCTTCTTATACGACCTTAATATTAAAGGGAGGAAAGGATCCGCGGCTCAAATAATCTTATAGGCCAATAGCTTTACTCAATTCAGACTACAAGATTCTAACCTCTATTTTAGCATCCAGGCTACAGCTAATCCTACCAAAAGTAGTCCACACGGACCAAGCTGGCTTCTTAAATGGACGAAATTCCTCGGCTAAAATTAGAGAGGTATTAGTCACGCTGGAATATTTTGAAAAAAACCTGCGGACGGGAGAGGGGAGAGAGGAAATACCTGGTATATCGGATATGGCTATTCTTTCCATTGACGCAGAAAAAGCATTTGACTCTGTCACCTTAACACATCTTTACTGAAATTCGGCATTAAGGGTAAATTCCCTGAATTTGTAGAGAATCTCTATAAATGCTCAGCCACAAGTTTGATAGTCAATGGAGCTGTATCACCACCAATAACCTTGGAAAGAGGAACTCGCCAGGGTTGCCCTCTCTCCCCACTCTTGTTTGATGTGGCTATTGAGCCTTTGGCAATTATGATAAGACAAAGCTTGGAGGGAATAAAGATCTCAAATCATGAGATGAAAATTGGTCTATATGCAGACGATGTTCTGCTGTACTTATCAAATACTAAAATTAACATCCCAAAGCTCATGCAGATAATTGATCATTTTGGTTCCTTTGCAGGATACAAAATAAACGCATCCAAATCAGAAATCTACTGGATTCGTAGGAATAGTGACTCATATATAGATAATCCATTCAAAAGAGTAATAGATTCATTTAAATATTTAGGGATAAATATCCCGAAGAAATCTGATAATTTACATGAACTAAATATACCTCCAATTATCAGACAAATCAAGGAAAAATTCAGAACTTGGCAAAGCTTACCACTTTCAATTTCGGGACGAGTAGCACTGTTTAAAATGGTCCTCCTCCCGAAACTGTTATATACAGGGAGTGCAGAATTATTAGGCAAATTAGTATTTTGACCACATCATCCTCTTTATGCATGTTGTCTTACTCCAAGCTGTATAGGCTCGAAAGCCTACTACCAATTAAGCATATTAGGTGATGTGCATCTCTGTAATGAGAAGGGGTGTGGTCTAATGACATCAACACCCTATATCAGGTGTGCATAATTATTAGGCAACTTCCTTTCCTTTGGCAAAATGGGTCAAAAGAAGGACTTGACAGGCTCAGAAAAGTCAAAAATAGTGAGATATCTTGCAGAGGGATGCAGCACTCTTAAAATTGCAAAGCTTCTGAAGCGTGATCATCGAACAATCAAGCGTTTCATTCAAAATAGTCAACAGGGTCTCAAGAAGCGTGTGGAAAAACCAAGGCGCAAAATAATTGCCCATGAACTGAGAAAAGTCAAGCGTGCAGCTGCCAAGATGCCACTTGCCACCAGTTTGGCCATATTTCAGAGCTGCAACATCACTGGAGTGCCCAAAAGCACAAGGTGTGCAATACTCAGAGACATGGCCAAGGTAAGAAAGGCTGAAAGACGACCACCACTGAACAAGACACACAAGCTGAAACGTCAAGACTGGGCCAAGAAATATCTCAAGACTGATTTTTCTAAGGTTTTATGGACTGATGAAATGAGAGTGAGTCTTGATGGGCCAGATGGATGGGCCCGTGGCTGGATTGGTAAAGGGCAGAGAGCTCCAGTCCGACTCAGACGCCAGCAAGGTGGAGGTGGAGTACTGGTTTGGGCTGGTATCATCAAAGATGAGCTTGTGGGGCCTTTTCGGGTTGAGGATGGAGTCAAGCTCAACTCCCAGTCCTACTGCCAGTTTCTGGAAGACACCTTCTTCAAGCAGTGGTACAGGAAGAAGTCTGCATCCTTCAAGAAAAACATGATTTTCATGCAGGACAATGCTCCATCACACGCGTCCAAGTACTCCACAGCGTGGCTGGCAAGAAAGGGTATAAAAGAAGAAAATCTAATGACATGGCCTCCTTGTTCACCTGATCTGAACCCCATTGAGAACCTGTGGTCCATCATCAAATGTGAAATTTACAAGGAGGGAAAACAGTACACCTCTCTGAACAGTGTCTGGGAGGCTGTGGTTGCTGCTGCACGCAATGTTGATGGTGAACAGATCAAAACACTGACAGAATCCATGGATGGCAGGCTTTTGAGTGTCCTTGCAAAGAAAGGTGGCTATATTGGTCACTGATTTGTTTTTGTTTTGTTTTTGAATGTCAGAAATGTATATTTGTGAATGTTGAGATGTTATATTGGTTTCACTGGTAAAAATAAATAATTGAAATGGGTATATATTTGTTTTTTGTTAAGTTGCCTAATAATTATGCACAGTAATAGTCACCTGCACACACAGATATCCCCCCAAAATAGCTATAACTAAAAACAAACTAAAAACTACTTCCAAAACTATTCAGCTTTGATATTAATGAGTTTTTTGGGTTCATTAAGAACATGGTTGTTGTTCAATAATAAAATTAATCCTCAAAAATACAACTTGCCTAATAATTCTGCACTCCCTGTATACTTCAGAATGTCCCAGTTATTCTTTTTGAAAAGGATGTACGGCTGATCAACTGTTTAACTAGTCAATTTCTTTGGTAGGGGAAAAAAGCACGAATATCTATTAACAAGCTTTCTCTTTCATGCGGGCTGGGAGGTCTGGCACTCCCAGATATTAGGGCATACAACCTTAGCTTCTTGGCACGTATAGCGACTGGCTGGATTCTGTCTAAAGACTATATTTTAAATAATCATTTTGAAACTAATGTCTGTGACCCCTACCTCCCCTTAGCACTACTACATTCCCCTCCTAAAGAGGTACCTCCAGAAATTAAAAAGCTTAAAACCATCCTCAATCCTATCAAGGCATGGTGGAAAATATCAAAGCTCCTTTCTATTAACCCTAAGGTTACAAATTACCTTCCCCTGATAGGGAACCCAAAATTCCAACCCGGACTACATTCTGAGGTTTTTAACAGATGGCATAACTCTGGATTAAATAAAATGATCTTATTAATAGATAATGATAGAAAATCCATTAAAACATTTGAAAAACTAAAAGGAGAATATAACCTACCGAATAAAGATTTCTTTGCCTATTTGCAGATAAGGCATTTTCTTTCTGAAATTATTAGAGAGGAAGGTTGGTGTTGGAAGCTAGGTAAACTTGAAAATTGGATTACACTTATGAATACTGACCGGATGTCTATTTCTGTGTGCTATCATCTTCTGGGTGTCAATAGGGGCAAC
This sequence comes from Bombina bombina, assembly GCF_027579735.1. Lineage (NCBI taxonomy): Eukaryota > Metazoa > Chordata > Amphibia > Anura > Bombinatoridae > Bombina > Bombina bombina. Next base: position 294,342,667 of record NC_069503.1, on the reverse strand, counting down.
TTAAATCTGGCAAGACTTGCCTCAACATGGGCCTCACTGTCAGAGCAGAACAGGGTGAACTCAAAAACTCTGCAATATCCCATAAATAAAGTGGCAAAGATAACTCTCTCTGCCACATGGCGGGAAGCACACATTAAAGTGCTCCTTAGAGCATATTTTACTCCGGAAAAGGGCCGCAGGGTACACAACTCAGGCTTTGACAAATGTCCTAAATGCTCACTCCCAGCAGCTGACATTGAGCACATGTTTTAGTTCTGTCCAAAAGTGAGAAACACTTGGCGTAAGTTAGAATACTGGCTGAATAGGGTACTGAAAATTCCCTCAGTAACCCTTACCCTATATCAGATCATATTATGTATTGACAATTTAAATAAGCGGCATCCTAACGACAAACTCATCTCCATCTCTATCTTAGCTACCAGATATTTGATTTGTAAAAAATGGAAAATGCGCTCTGTATCTAGTGTGTCTGAAATTAAGAATTGTTTGAAAAAACAATGTTTATTAGAACAGAAGGACACAGACATAGATAATGAAGAAGACATAAGGATTTTTTTTAATAAATGGGCACTATATATTAAGTCACTCTCTGAAAATGAAAGAGAATATATGATTCTTCCTTTTCAAAATTCGGAACTAATTCTGTTAGGTATCTGGTAGATGGGGTGGTGGGGGACATGAGAGAGAGTTTCTTCTACCTGTTTTTTTTTTTTTCCTTCTCTCTCCCTTTTTGTTTGTTTGTTTATGTGTTTTGTTTTGTTGGTCTTCCTACCAAAAAAAAAAAAAAGAAAAAACCCAACATAAGGTGATTTAAGGTATTAGTGTTTGTTTTTTGGACTTTAAGAAAAGTAATCTCTTCTTGGAGAAGACTAGATGCCATCAAATATAATCTGCTCATTTTTTTTTTTTCTCTTTCTTTTCTTTTTGGGCTGAAATTATGTGAACCTTCAGATGATGATAACTCTTTTTTGTTGTTCTTCTTTTTTTTGATGTGAGCCAAGTCCGTATTATTGTATACCATTACTTTTTGTTGGTTAATAAAGAATAAATTTAAAAAAAAACACATAATTTATGTAAGAACTTACCTGATAAATTCATTTCTTTCATATTAGCAAGAGTCCATGAGCTAGTGACGTATGGGATATACATTCCTACCAGGAGGGGCAAAGTTTCCTAAACTTCAAAATGCCTATAAATACACCCCTCACCACACCCACAAATCAGTTTAACGAATAGCCAAGAAGTGGGGTGATAAGAAAAAAGTGCGAAAGCATAAAAAATAAGGAATTGGAATAATTGTGCTTTATACAAAAAAAATCATAACCACCACAAAAAAGGGTGGGCCTCATGGACTCTTGCTAATATGAAAGAAATTAATTTATCAGGTAAGTTCTTACATAAATTATGTTTTCTTTCATGTAATTAGCAAGAGTCCATGAGCTAGTGACGTATGGTATAATGACTACCCAAGATGTGGATCTTTCCACGCAAGAGTCACTAGAGAGGGAGGGATAAAATAAAGACAGCCAATTCCGCTGAAAAATAATCCACACCCAAAATAAAGTTTAAATTATAAGCAGAAGATTCAAACTGAAACGGCTGCCTGAAGTACTTTTCTACCAAAAACAGCTTCAGAAGAAGAAAACACATCAAAATGGTAGAATTTAGTAAAAGTATGCAAAGAAGACCAAGTTGCTGCTTTGCAAATCTGATCAACCGAAGCTTCATTCCTAAACGCCCAGGAAGTAGAAACTGACCTAGTAGAATGAGCTGTAATCCTTTGAGGCGGAGTTTTACCCGACTCGACATAAGCATGATGAATTAAAGATTTCAACCAAGATGCCAAAGAAATGGCAGAGGCCTTCTGACCTTTCCTAGAACCGGAAAAGATAACAAATAGACTAGAAGTCTTTCGGAAATTCTTAGTAGCTTCAACATAATATTTCAAAGCTCTAACAACATCCAAAGAATGCAATGATCTCTCCTTAGAATTCTTAGGATTAGGACACAATGAAGAAACCACAATTTCTCTACTAATGTTGTTAGAATTCACAACCTTAGGTAAAAATTTAAAAGAAGTTCGCAACACCGCCTTATCCTGATGAAAAATCAGAAAAGGAGACTCACAAGAAAGAGCAGATAATTCAGAAACTCGTCTGGCAGAAGAGATAGCCAAAAGGAACAAAACTTTCCAAGAAAGTAATTTGATGTCCAACGAATGCATAGGTTCAAACGGAGGAGCTTGAAGAGCCCCCAGAACCAAATTCAAACTCCAAGGAGGAGAAATTGACTTAATGACAGGTTTTATACGAACCAAAGCTTGTACAAAACAATGAATATCAGGAAGATTAGCAATCTTTCTGTGAAAAAGAACAGAAAGAGCAGAGATTTGTCCTTTCAAGGAACTTGCAGACAAACCTTTATCCAAACCATCCTGAAGAAATTGTAAAATTCTCGGAATTCTAAAAGAATGCCAGGAAAAATGATGAGAAAGACACCAAGAAATATAAGTCTTCCAGACTCTATAATATATCTCCCTAGATACAGATTTACGAGCCTGTAACATAGTATTAATGACAGAGTCAGAGAAACCTCTTTGAATAAGAATCAAGCGTTCAATCTCCATACCTTTAAATTTAAGGATTTGAGATCCTGATGGAAAAAAGGACCTTGCGACAAAAGGTCTGGTCTTAACGGAAGAGTCCACGGTTGGCAAGAGGCCATCCGGACAAGATCCGCATACCAAAACCTGTGAGGCCATGCTGGAGCTACCAGCAGAACAAACGAGCATTCCTTCAGAATCTTGGAGATTACTCTTGGAAGAAGAACTAGAGGCGGAAAGATATAGGCAGGATGATACTTCCAAGGAAGTGACAATGCATCCACTGCTTCCGCTTGAGGATCCCTGGATCTGGACAGATACCTGGGAAGTTTCTTGTTTAGATGAGAGGCCATCAGATCTATTTCTGGAAGTCCCCACATTTGAACAATCTGAAGAAATACCTCTTGGTGAAGAGACCATTCGCCCGGATGTAACGTTTGGCGGCTGAGATAATCCGCTTCCCAATTGTCTATACCTGGGATATGAACCGCAGAAACTAGACAGGAGCTGGATTCCGCCCATACCAGAATTCGAGATACTTCCTTCATAGCCAGAGGACTGTGAGTCCCTCCTTGATGATTGATGTATGCCACAGTTGTGACATTGTCTGTCTGAAAACAAATGAACGATTCTCTCTTTAGAAGAGGCCATGACTGAAGAGCTTTGAAAATTGCACGGAGTTCCAAAATATTGATCGGTAATCTCACCTCCTGAGATTCCCAAACCCCTTGTGCTGTCAGAGACCCCCAAACAGCTCCCCAACCTGTCAGACTTGCATCTGTTGAAATTACAGTCCAGGTCGGAAGAACAAAAGAAGCCCCCTGAACTAAACGATGGTGATCTGTCCACCACATCAGAGAGTCGTACAATCGGTGTTAAAGATATTAATTGAGATATCTTTGTGTAATCCCTGCACCACTGGTTCAGCATACAGAGCTGAAGAGGTCGCATGTGAAAACGAGCAAAGGGGATCGCGTCCGATGCTGCAGTCATAAGACCTAGAATTTCCATGCATAAAGCTACCGAAGGGAATGATTGTGACTGAAGGTTTCGACAAGCTGATATCAACTTTAGACGTCTCTTGTCTGTCAAAGACAGAGTCATGGACACTGAATCTATCTGAAAACCTAAAAAGGTTACCCTTGTCTGAGGAATCAATGAACTTTTTGGTAAATTGATCCTCCAACCATGATCTTGAAGAAACAACACAAGTCGATTCATATGAGATTCTACTAAATGTGAAGACTGAGCAAGTACCAAGATATCGTCCAAATAAGGAAATACCACAATACCCTGTTCTCTGATTACAGACAGAAGGGCACCGAGAACCTTTGTAAAAATTCTTGGAGCTGTAGCTAGGCCAAACGGTAGAGCCACAAACTGGTAATGCTTGTCTAGGAAAGAGAATCTCAGAAACTGATAGTGATCTGGATGAATCGGAATATGCAGATATGCATCCTGTAAATCTATTGTGGACATATAATGCTCTTGCTGAACAAAAGGCAGGATAGTCCTTACAGTTACCATTTTGAATGTTGGTATCCTTACATAACGATTCAATATTTTTAGATCCAGAACTGGTCTGAAGGAATTCTCCTTCTTTGGTACAATGAAGAGATTTGAATAAAACCCCAGCCCCTGTTCCAGAACTGGAACTGGTATAATTACTCCAGCCAACTCTAGATCTGAAACACATTTCAGAAATGCTTGAGCCTTCGCTAGGTTTACTGGGACACGGGAAAGAAAAAATCTCTTTGCAGGAGGCCTTATCTTGAAGCCAATTCTGTACCCTTTTGAAACAATGTTCTGAATCCAGAGATTGTGAACGGAATTGAACCAAATTTCTTTGAAAAAACATAATCTGCCCCCTACCAGCTGAGCTGGAATGAGGGCCGCACCTTCATGTGGACTTGGGAGCTGGCTTTGGTTTTCTAAAAGGCTTGGATTTATTCCAGACTGGAGATGGTTTCCAAACTGATACCGCTCCTGAGGATGAAGGATCAGGCTTTTGTTCCTTGTTGTGACGAAAGGAAAGAAAACGATTATTAGACCTAAATTTACCTTTAGATTTTTTATCCTGTGGTAAAAAAGTTCCTTTCCCTCCAGTAACAGTTGAGATAATAGAATCCAACTGAGAACCAAATAATTTATTACCCTGGAAAGAAAGGGAAAGCAGAGTAGACTTAGAAGACATATCAGCATTCCAAGTTTTAAGCCATAAAGCTCTTCTAGCTAAAATAGCTAGAGACATATACCTGACATCAACTCTAATGATATCAAAGATGGCATCACAAATAAAATTATTAGCATGTTGTAGAAGAATAATAATGCTATGAGAATTATGATCTGTTACTTGTTGCGCTAAAGCTTCTAACCAAAAAGTTGAAGCTGCAGCAACATCCGCTAAAGATATAGCAGGTCTAAGAAGATTACCTGAACACAAGTAAGCTTTTCTTAGAAAGGATTCAATTTTCCTATCTAAAGGATCCTTAAAGGAAGTACCATCTGCCGTAGGAATAGTAGTACGCTTAGCAAGAGTAGAGACAGCCCCATCAACCTTAGGGATTTTGTCCCAAAATTCTAATCTGTCAGATGGCACAGGATATAATTGCTTAAAACGTTTAGAAGGAGTAAAAGAATTACCCAAATTATTCCATTCCCTGGAAATTACTTCAGAAATAGCACCAGGGACAGGAAAAACTTCTGGAATAACTACAGGAGATTTAAAAACCGTATCTAAACGTTTAGATTTAGTATCAAGAGGACTAGAATCCTCAATTTCTAATGCAATTAGGACTTCTTTAAGTAAAGAACGAATAAATTCCATTTTAAATAAATATGAAGATTTATCAGCATCAACCTCTGAGACAGAATCCTCTGAATCAGAAGAACCAATATCAGTATCAGAATGATGATGTTCATTTAAAAATTCATCTGAAAAATGAGAAGTTTTAAAAGACTTTTTACGTTTACTAGAAGGAGGAATAACAGACATAGCCTTCTTAATGGATTTAGAAACAAAATCTCTTATGTTATCAGGAACACTCTGGGTATTAGATGTTGACGGAACAGATACCAAAAGTTTACAGCAGATACACTTAGCTTTGGTAGCTCCAGCACCAGGCAGGGATTTTCCAGAAGTATCTTCTGACTCAGCTTCAACGTGGGACATCTTGCAATATGTAATAGAAAAAACAACATATAAAGGAAAATTGATCAAATTCCTTAAATGACAGTTTCAGGAATGGGAAAAAAATGCCAGTGAACAAGCTTCTAGCAACCAGAAGCACAAAATAATGAGACTTAAATAATGTGGAGACAATAGTGACGCCCATATTTTTTTAAAATGACGCCACATCCGGAACGCCGACACCTTTGGCGCAAAAAAACGTAAAAAATGACGCAACTTCAGGCGACACGTATGACGCCGGAAACAGAAAAATATTTTTGCGCCAAAAAAGTCCGCGCCAAGAATGACGCAATAAAATGAAGCATTTTCAGCCCCCCGCGAGCCTAACAGCCCACAGGGAAAAGTCAAATTTTTAAGGTAAGAAAAAATGATTTATTCATATGCATTATCCCAAATATGAAATTGACTGTCTGAAATAAGGAACGTTGAACATCCTGAGTCAAGGCAAATAAATGTTTGAATACATATATTTAGAACTTTATATAAAAGTGCCCAACCATAGCTTAGAGTGTCACAGAAAATAAGACTTACTTACCCCAGGACACTCATCTACATGTAGTAGAAAGCCAAACCAGTACTGAAACGAGAATCAGTAGAGGAAATGGTATATATAAGAGTATATCGTTGATCTGAAAAGGGAGGTAAGAGATGAATCTCTACGACCGATAACAGAGAACCTATGAAATAGACCCCGTAGAAGGAGATCACTGCATTCAAATAGGCAATACTCTCCTCACATCCCTCTGACATTCACTGCACGCTGAGAGGAAAAACGGGCTCCAACCTGCTGCGGAGCGCATATCAACGTAGAATCTAGCACAAACTTACTTCACCACCTCCATAGGAGGCAAAGTTTGTAAAACTGATTTGTGGGTGTGGTGAGGGGTGTATTTATAGGCATTTTGAGGTTTGGGAAACTTTGCCCCTCCTGGTAGGAATGTATATCCCATACGTCACTAGCTCATGGACTCTTGCTAATTACATGAAAGAAATTGCATGCTCTATCTGAATCATTAAAGAAAAAAATTGGGTTTAGTGTCCCTTTAAGTAACTTTTCCCCTCTGGACTAGTAATTTTTAATCCTGACTAGATAACAATATTTTTTATTTTTCCAATAAATCCAAATAATCCTAAAAAAGCACTATACTCCCATGAGCCAAAATCACAAGAAAAGGATATATACAGTAACCAATTAATCAGGAATAAGCTTCAGTTCTTTAATATGTTAAATAATCCCCATCTCATGTAATTCAAATATAGGTATTATATATTATGCGAGTTTCATAGAAAGAGAATTAAATTAATGTGATAATTTTTAATTGTAGATCATTTTTTAAATTTCTCTTTAGGTATATTTAAAATGAAAATAAAAAATAAAAATCATTTTTACCAATTCCCCATTTCTAAATTTTCATAATAGATGACTTCTAATTTATAACCTATATGGCTTTATACAGTCTTTAGTTGCAAGTATTATTCTATTGCTACGCCATAGGTGAGAGCAAAACATATAAGAATAGTAATTGGTTCTTGAAAGAACAGTGTATAGATTGCCCAAAAACAATATAGTAGTCTGTTTATGTATAACATAATTAAATACTTTATTATGAGTTTACGATAAACAATATAGTTTTACCCCGATCGTGCAGTGTGCAACACCATTTCACTACAACAGAATACAAAATCAAACAGCTTGGAGCTAGATGTTCAACCGCACTTGAAAAAGATTGGAGCTAGAGAAGATCCAGAGTTGGTAAGCAAAGCTAAGGATAACGCAGGCTAAACCACTATCTATAGTAAGGCGCATTGAGCGCTGTAAGGATCGAATAGCCCAACAGGAAAGAGCGGTGGAAGCTGAGACAGAAAGATTTTGAAAGGCGACAAGGAACAGCTTTTACCGGTAATTGCCAGAAAAGGTATTCTCATAAATTAGACTTTGATATTAAGTGTCTAAGTGTCGGTCAAGAACCTAAAGAAAGTTTGCTGGAATTAACTCTCTATTTTTACCTCTGGTCAGAGATGAACTTTTTTATGTATTTAACTTGATGCATTTTATTTGAGAAGTTTTATTAATCAAATTAATAATTGATCAATTTTAATGTGTTACTTTTACTAGTTGATTATTTGTCAGTGTATACATTCTATAATACTATCAGCTAATTATCTGCTTAATATAACTATTTGTTTAATTAAAAACCTGCTCATTTAGTATGCTCCTTCAGTATTATAATACATCAGTGTTTGGTATAAGATTGATATAACAAGAGAGATTTATTACCATAATCCTTTTTTGGGTAAATCTCTTTAGAATAAGAGTGGTTTGTCAAATTAGTTTATATTTAATAAATACTACCAGCAATTCTCTGAAACTTTAAGACTGTATATCCCTTTTATTGGGTTATAGAGGTGCACCTCTGACAAACACTGTACTTTGAGAGGAATTGGGCTTCAAAATGCTGATAAGCGCTGATCATAGAAGAAAAATCAATCACAAACTTACTTCACCACCTGACCTCCATAGGGAGGCAACGTTTGTAAAACTGAATTGTGGGTGTGGTGAGGGGTGTATTTATAGGCATTTTGAGGTTTGGGAAACTTTGCCCCTCCTGGTAGGAATGTATATCATATACGTCACTAGTTTATGGACTCTTGCCAATTACATGAAAGAAATATATTTGATATTCTTCTCGTATTATCTGACCCCTGTCATCCAGGGATAAAACTCACCTGGTCACAGTGAATGATCTTTGGGAGGACCATATTGAACCGATTTGCTTAAAATTGTGGTTTCCAAATAATCTTTAGGAAACTGACCAGTCTCAAAAGTCAAATTAAAGTACAAATCACAGGGACAACTTTCTATAAAACATGGCTGTATAAGTGTTTGGTAACTTAAAGGCATATGAAACCCAAAATGTTTCTTTCGTGGATCTTATAGAACATGTGATTTTAAGCAACTTTATAATTTACTTCTATTATCAATTTTTTTTTTTTCTTGGTATTCTTTTGTTGAAAAGCAGGTGTATAAAGCTTAGGAGGCTGCCCATTTCAGGAGCCCTAAATGGCAGCAGTTTAGCAAGCATACAAATTTGATAATAGAAGCAGAAACTTTTTTTAAATGGTATGCTCTGTCTAAATCACAAAATAATAATACAATTAAAAGTATTAACCCTAACTTACAAAGCATTTAACAGTCTAACTCCCAACTACATTTCCTCTCTCATCTCCAAATATTCCCCATTCCGTCCTCTTCAATCAACCTCTGACCTACGTCTCTCTACTCCTGTTATCTCTACATCCCAATCACATCTCCAAAACTTCTCACATGCTGCTCCTGTCCTCTGGAACTCTCAACCCGGCTCCATAAGACTGTCTCCAACCTTGTATAGCTTCAGACGCTCCTTAAAACATACCTATTCAGAGAGGCTTACCATCTCTCATCCTAACCAAAATAATTCTCTAACTGCCTGACTCACTGCTGTGACTACAATCCATGTGACAAGCTACCCCAAACCTTATGTCTCTGCACCCTCAAGCTGTAGAATTTGAGCTCTCCAGAGCAGGGCCCTCTTTCTCTTGTACTAGCTTTGTTTAGTTTGGTTATGTTTTGTATTTTATCACAAATCCTTGTCATTGTATACCCTTATCTTTCTACCCAGCTTTACATAATTTTGTGGCTCTATACAAATACATTATATTAATAATAATAATAATAAAGGATTGAATGTCAGGCAAACAAGTCAATTTCCTATGTAACAAAACAGGCAAAACTGAAATTTGACCCTTTAAAGAACTAGCTGCAAGTACCTTGTCTAAAACTTCTTGCAAAAACCGGAGAATAGGATTTGCACCAAATGCCACAAATATCCATGTTTAGAACACCAATAGATATAAGCTTTCCATACCTTATGGTAAATTTTCCTAGTAACAGGCTTACAAGCCTATATTAAAGTATCACAAGTCAAAGAAACCTCCTTGTGAAAGTATTAACCGTTCAATCTCCAAGAAGTCAAATTGAGAGACTTAAGATTTTAATAAAAGAATGGCCCCTGAGACAGAAGATCTGATCACAGAGGTAGATGCCAAGGAGGATCACTGGACATCCTCACAAGAACTCCGTACCAAGTTCTGCGAGTTTATGCCGGAGCTATCAGAGTAACTGGTACACGCTCCTGCTTTAGACGTGCCACAACTCATGGAAGAAGTACAATCGAGGACACAGATATATTAGATTGTACCGCCAAGGAGCGTTTAACGCATCTACTAATTCGGCTTGAGCATCCCTCAACCTCGAGCTGTACCGTGGTAATTGTGATTTAGACTAGAAGCCATGAGATCTATTTCTGGTGTCCCCCACCTGCTTAACACACAGTTGAAAACCTCTTGATTGAGAGACCATTCTCCATTCTGATGACTCAAGTAATCCGCTTCCCAGTTGTCCTGGGATGTGAATGGCTGAAATGGCCTCTCTGTATGACCATATAAAAGTGCAGTATGCAAAATAGCTAAGCCAACCGTTCTCGTGTAAGATGTGTGTTGCTGCTCACAGTAAACCCAGAGGAAGGGGCCAGACCCAAGCTAATGCGTGCGAAAATCAGCAGCACCTCCCATCCCTATCAATATGGAAGACAACACTGCAAGACAGCTGACGTCCATTACAGCATACTCTGTGCTCCGTCTGTATCAAATGGAGCACCGAGTAACCGAGGCGGTTATAGTGAAGCGCCTAAGGATAAGTTGCACACAAATAAAGATGTGCCCATTATACATTACTCTTATTATAATCCCCTTAGATTCTATTAAGTAATGAAAAAGATGGGGGGAAAACACCAAGACTTACTAAGTCTGTACTACAAACCCATCGGTGTTGTCCCAGAACTGATGAGAATAATTACCAATTTGTAAGATGAGTTGTTGACCCTCTACTGTGACTGACAGCCTGAGAGACCCTAGGAAAACTGTACCCATACAGCTATATTAGCACTAGAGGAGGCTTGAGAACTCCCCAGCGACATCCTTGCAACGCTGCATGCAAAAACTTCACTCAGAAGAATTATATTGCACCAGCTTCAGAAATCCTGACTTTCTCTTCTGGGAACTATCCACTGAGGGTAATCTAACATGAAAATAGCTATAAAATAAAAAAAATAATAAACACCTCATACATTCCTTGCTCCTCCATAACGAGGCAAATAACTACTGGGGAAGTAAGCGGAATATATATAAAGCTCTGGTAGGGTGGATTTGTCTCCTCCTGGAGGAAACTCTAATTATTGAATGCAAAATTGATTTAAGGAAAAAAAAAAGATTGGAGATTGTAGACATGTTGTCATGCCGTGCCGCTCTAGCCGTTGCTAGGAGCGCTCCGTCTCCTTCTCTGCTCGTTGCCAGGGGCTATGTTGGGTCCAGATGTGTGCAGTGCTGAAATCATCGCTGCGCACTTCTCTCTCTCAGATGCCGGTTCCGGATTCCTGTGGCGCCAATCCTGCGCCTATGTAAGTCCCTCTATAACGATCTATCACTGCCCAAGTATAGGTGTTACTGGGTGTGATAGATCGTTACTTCAGTACTGCCTTAATGTGTTTGAACCCTGACTGTCTGACTACTCTGCCTGTTTAACCCCTAAATTGCTGGACTGATATACTGCTGCTGAACCTGCCTGTCTGACTATGCCTGCTATACCCCTGAATTGCTGGATTGATTTACTGCTACTGAACTCTGCCTGTCTGACTACTCTGCCTGTTTAATCCCTAAATTGCTGGACTGATATACTGCTGCTGATCCCTGTCTGTCTAACTACTCTGCTTATTAACCCCTGTTCTGTATTGCCTCTTTGTTGCCGAACCCTGCCTGCCTGACCATTCTAGTGGTGTGCCCTTGGGCTGCTTTACTGTTGCCGAACCCTGCCTGCCTGACCATTCTAGTGGTGTGCCCTTGGACTGTTCTGCGGTTGCCGCTGGGGACTGTCCGGCCTGTGGTGAGTGCCGCCCTCCTCATCTTACTAACTTTCTCTGCTCTAGGATATTCCCTATCATTCCGGCTCAACGCCAGGAAAACAAGACTACTGGCCGAGTGTCATGGTCCTATCTCACACATTCCACCTTAATATATACTTTGCCATATCAAGCCTATACCACCTTAACATTGTCTCCTCCTGCCTATAAAGCCTGCACTGTCTAATTACTCTTGGCTGGTTTATTATGTAAGAAATCACTTGTTTATGTGACAATTCTTTACTTATCTTTAGTACTTTAGAAGTAAAACTGTGGTAATATGTTAATGTAACAAACTGGGAAATATGCTTGCTAGTAAGGAAGCATATAATCCTAATCTGTATTTATATTGCCTCAATAAGCTTCCAATATCAGAGAGTAATGAATACAGGAATGCTCCTGTCTTGAGAAATATATATCCTTTGTTCTGCCTCTGAAGCATTCCTGTATTCATTACTCTCTGATATTGGAAGCTTATTGAGGCAATATAAATACAGATTAGGATTATATGCTTCCTTACTAGCAAGCATATTTCCCAGTTTGTTACATTAACATATTACCACAGTTTTACTTCTAAAGTACTAAAGATAAGTAAAGAATTGTCACATAAACAAGTGATTTCTTACATAAATAAACCAGCCCTAAAAAAAAAAAAAAAACTTTTTTTTTTTGTAACTATGGAGCCATCAGATGTGGCCCCCCAGCTACATAATTTAAACCAGCGCCTGGACAACTTAACTCAGGCATTTAGAGATATACAGGTGGAAAACCAAAGTCTCAAAGCCTGTTTTAGAGAAGTGTTGGCCAATAGGAATGCTGGAAATGACCACCAGGCTGAGCCCCAGGTTTCCTACCCTGAGAAATTTACTGGTGATAGATCCACTTTTCGCCAGTTCAGAAACGCCTGCCTGTTGTTATTCGATTTAAAACCGAGAACTTATCCTACAGACAGATCCAAAGTATTAACTGTTCTCTCATACCTGCGAGGGGAACCTCGGGCCTGGGCTGACTCATTTTATGAGTCCCAGGACCCAATTCTGAATTCTTTTGATGCCTTCTTAAAGGCTTTATCTAACCTTTATGATGATCCTTATCGTGAGATTACTGCTGAGACTAAACTCAGAGGACTCAAACAGTTAAAAGCTCCAGTAGAGGAGTATATTACTCGTTTCAAGATTTGGGCCAGAGATTCGCTCTGGAATGAGGTCTCTCTCAAGAATCAGTATCGAATGGGGTTGTCAGAGGAAGTAAAGGACGAACTCTCCAGAACTGGCATACCAGATCGCCTAGAGGATTTCTATACTTTAACTACTACTATAGATCGCAGGCTCCGAGAGCGAAGGCAGGAAAAAGGTAGTTCTAGCCACCCTACACGCCGCTTGCTCCCGACTCCGCCTACTGCTACTGCTCCCCCTGACCAGCCTATGGACATTAGTTTTCTGAGAGGACCTCTCACTATGCAAGAAAAGACCAGACGCCGTAATCTCAATCAATTAAGGATTGTCCCCTGCTTCTGAAGCAAAAGCTAGGTAAGACAAAATCAAATAGTAACTGTCTTCACACAAAGTCAGCTACATCAACTTACTTTACCTTACCTTTACAATTACAGTGGGATCAGCACAGGATCAGCAGTAACGCCATCGTTGATACAGGCGCTTGTACCAATTTCATTGATGTTCGTTTGGTTCATTCTAATAAAATTCCTTTTCAGTTAAAAAGCATTCCACTGCCTCTCAAAGTCATTGACGGGTCACATTTAGCTTCTGGTCCGGTGTCACATCAAACTGTCCCTCTGTTAGTCACAACTCCCTCTGGTCACACTGAAACAATTACTTTCGATATCATATCCTCTCCTATTTACCCTATTGTACTGGGAATCTCTTGGCTTTGTTTACACCAACCCACTCTGCATTGGTCCACTCTTTCTCTCTCCTTCCCCTTCTCTTACTGTTCTAACACTTGCTTCCCTAGGAAACATATTTTGATCACATCCACTCCTGTCATACCAGTTGAATATTCTGATTTTTCAAACGTTTTCGATAAAAAAGAGGCAGAGGTATTGCCTCCCCATAGGGCCTACGATTGCCCCATAGATCTGCTGCCTGGTGCAACCATACCTCATGGTCATATTTATCCCCTCTCAAGACCTGAGTTACAACACCTTAAAACTTATATTACTGAGAATTTAAAAAAAGGGTTCATCCGTCCCTCCACCTCACCTGCAGCAGCAGCTATGTTTTTTGTAAAGAACAAGGATGGGTCTTTACGCCCGATAATAGATTATCGTGAGCTGAACAAAATAACAATAAAAAACAGATACCCACTACCTCTCATCCCAGAACTGATTGAGAGGTTACGTGGCGCCACAGTGTTCACTAAACTAGATCTGAGGGGTGCCTATAACCTTGTCAGAATAAGAGCCGGGGACGAGTGGCTGACCGCATTTAGGACTAGGTATGGTCTCTATGAGTATACGGTTATGCCATTCGGTCTGTGCAATGCCCCGGCGACATTTCAGAACTTCATTAACGATATTTTTAGAGATGTCCTTGACACATTTTTGGTTGTCTACTTAGACGACATTCTTATTTACTCACCCTCTTTGACAGAACATATACAACATGTCAGGCTTGTGTTGTCTAGACTACAAACACATAGACTCTATGTTAAATTAGAAAAATGTTTGTTTCACGTCACAGAGGTGTCTTTCTTGGGTTATCACATCAGTAAGGGTCAGATAAAGATGGAGGATAACAAAATTTCAGCCATATCATCATGGCCTATACCCTCTTCTGTGAAAGAAGTTCAAAGGTTCTTGGGCTTCGCAAATTTTTATAGACGCTTTATTCAAAACTTTGCTGCCATCACAAAACCCCTGACAAATCTGACTAAGGGAAAGACTCCATTTTGTTGGACACCTGAGGCCCAAACCGCCTTTGACCAATTGAAGCATCTCTTTACCACCTCTCCGATACTCCATCTACCAAACACAAAGTGTCAATTCGTATTAGAGGTTGACGCATCAGAATATGCCATTGGCTCCGTGTTATCCCAGAGATCCACTCCTAAGGACTCATTACATCCTGTGTCTTATTTCTCTAGGCTCCTGACACCAGCTGAGCTGAATTATCCAGTTGGTGAAAAGGAGTTGTTGGCTATTAAGTCATCCTTTGACCAATGGAGGCATTTATTGGAGGGTACGGAGCAACCTATAGTGATATTTACTGATCATAAGAATCTACAGTATCTCCAGACAAACAGAACCCTCTCTGCAAGACAGCTCCGCTGGAGCCTCTACTTCTCTCGTTTCTCCTTCCACATCGCCTACCGTCCTGGCATACGGAATGGAAAGGCAGATGCTTTATCTAGAAGGGATAAAAAGCCTGAGTCTACTCAATTTCCATCCACCATCATTCCAAAATCTTCTTTTGTAGGTCTTCTATCAAATGATCTCACAGATCTAAAAACACATCAACAACAAGACATTACTAAGACCGCTTACACGCTTACCCCTGATAATGCTGGAATCCTCTACAAGGATTCAAGGCTATATGTTCCACCCTCGCTGCGAGATCAGGCAGTGTCCATTGCCCACGATTCATTATTAGCAGGTCATATGGGAATACACAAGACACTTGACCTTCTACAGAGGTATTTTTGGTGGCCTTCTATGAGAACCACTGTTAAAGAATACATCAAACTCTGCGTTACCTGTCAAACCTGTAAGCCCTCACACCAACCACCTCTGGGTTTACTACAGAACCTCCCTATTCCCGAATTTCCGTGGACTTCTGTCTCCATGGACTTTATAGTTGATTTGCCTAAATCTGAAGGTTACACCGTCATTTTTGTTGTTGTGGATCTCATGTCAAAGATGGCACATTTCATTCCAACCGAAACTCTACCCACTGCACAAAAATCAGCTCAGTTATTTCTTAGAGAGATTATTCGTTTACATGGAATACCCACTACAGTACTCAGCGACAGAGGCTCACAATTCACCTCAAAATTTTGGAGACATCTTTGTACCTCACTAGACATACATCAGTGTTTGACCACATCGTACCACCCACAGACCAATGGACAGTGTGAGAGAACCAACCAGTGGCTCGAGCAATTTTTACGTTGCTACTGTTCCAACAAACAAGAATCTTGGGCCACGTACCTCCCACATGCTGAGTTTGCATATAATAATACCACCAATACTTCTACGGGGTTTTCTCCCTTTTATATCAATTCAGGCTACCATCCCCGATTTCATCCATTGCCTATGACACACTCACCTTGTCCTCAGGTGAATGATCTCGTCAATTCCATCAAGCAGACTTACGTCACCATACAGGATAACATCAAGCAAGCACAGGCCACCCAAAAGAGGTTCTATGACCTACGCCATCGCCCTCATCCTACCTACGCTGTAGGACAAAAAGTCTGGTTATCGGCAAAGAATCTGAGGATTCCAACTCCTTGCAAGAAGTTTAACAAACTTTTTGTTGGTCCTTTTTCTATCATTGCTCTTCCAAACCCGGTTACGGTGACTCTACAGCTTCCTCCCACTTACCGCATTCACCCGACATTTCATGTGTCCCTCATCAAACCTTGCTGCTCTTCTACCCCTCTATCAGCCACTTCCCTGGGTTCTCCTACCCCGGATCCTGAGTACGAAGTCCAGGCCATTCTGGACTCTAGACGTTGGCATGGTGAACTGCAGTATCTGGTTCATTGGTCCGGGTACGACTCTTCGGAGGACTCTTGGGAACCAGCTTCAAATCTCTCTGCAGATAGGTTGGTCTCTTTGTTTCATCGGAGGCATCCGGATCGTCCTTCTCCCTGAAACCTCTTTGATGTTTCCTTGGGGGGGGAGTATGTCATGGTCCTATCTCACACATTCCACCTTAATATATATTTTGCCATATCAAGCCTATACCACCTTAACATTGTCTCCTCCTGCCTATAAAGCCTGCACTGTCTAATTACTCTTGGCTGGTTTATTATGTAAGAAATCACTTGTTTATGTGACAATTCTTTACTTATCTTTAGTACTTTAGAAGTAAAACTGTGGTAATATGTTAATGTAACAAACTGGGAAATATGCTTGCTAGTAAGGAAGCATATAATCCTAATCTGTATTTATATTGCCTCAATAAGCTTCCAATATCAGAGAGTAATGAATACAGGAATGCTCCTGTCTTGAGAAATATATATCCTTTGTTCTGCCTCTGAAGCATTCCTGTATTCATTACTCTCTGATATTGGAAGCTTATTGAGGCAATATAAATACAGATTAGGATTATATGCTTCCTTACTAGCAAGCATATTTCCCAGTTTGTTACATTAACATATTACCACAGTTTTACTTCTAAAGTACTAAAGATAAGTAAAGAATTGTCACATAAACAAGTGATTTCTTACACCGAGTTCGGTCTGATAGAGGAGTATCCCACGAGCATAACACATGTGCTCAGCTTTGCATCTCAAACAATATCTTATCAGAATAGTGTATGGGTTAAAATTTCACATTGCATCCTCAATCTATAATACTGACTGGTTAGACTGATAAATAATTCAGTATTATCCCAAAGAGAAAATAGTTGCAGGAAATTTTATTAAATATTAGATCTTTTTCCCAGATCTTGAAATTCAGAAGATGCCTTACAATTCAACTTACTCCACTAGTTACCGTATATAATTGCTTATACTGTCCTATATTGAGTAAAAGAGACATATATTGTCAATAAACAATAATATAAAAAAGTTAAATCTTACAAAGACTCTGTTGCCACAACTCTCTCTGCAAGGCCATAGAGAGTTCCACTAGCAGTTAGCACCACCATGTGACTGAGGTGTGGGCTTGGAACTTTTTCTTTCCTATCCTCTGAAGAAATCTGGGATCCAACATTTTCCCCGGAGACTTCCTAAAAAAAAATAAAAAAATAATAGTATTATTATGGTGCAGCTTTGTATGGAGAGATCTGGCATCTGGTGCTGCTGAGAGGAAAACATTGAGCACATACTGAAAGAGGGAGGAAACCTTCTACCATACCAAGGCGGTATTGAAGCGGAGACCAGAATTGCGGCATATGGGACGGACTTTCTTAAAGGGTCGTCACACTTACCTCATACGATTGAGGTTGTTTTTAGTAAGTGGGCATTTTTTATTCATGTATGGATATCTCATGAAAAGATTCTACGTTTAATACATGGTGACTTTATTCTACATTTGACTCAAATTGGATTTTCTGTTTATTTATTTATTCATTAACTCCGCGGATTTGAGAAAGAAAAAACAATTGGGAAAAATATTTTGAAACAGACTGTAATTTGATTGATCTGTATAGGACATTTGTGTGTGCTTTTTGTTTCCTTTACTCTAGGATATTTTTTGTTAAGATTCAGACAGCAAAGTGTGATCTGTCATCTTTTTCTCTTTTGTCCTATATTTAATCTTCTGAATAGTGCGCCTTGATACCACTCTTTTCACACATTTTTTCTTTTTACTGGATATAGGACACTGTTAGGTGGGGACCTGACTACTGTCTCTTCTCCAGGTATTAGGCTGCCGGTTCATACACTTACCATCTAGATTATCTATCTTGGGGTTACACACTTAGAGATGATTTGTTCTGTTCTCTTTTTACCAATATATAAATATATATATATATATATATATATATATATATATATATATATATATATATATATATATAAGACAGTAACAACAGTGTCAATATAGTATACAGGGAATCAAGGAGAATGGCACACCTGTTTATAGGGCATGAAGTAAGATTTGCCAAATCTTTTCAATCCAAGTAATCATACATCCAAGCACTTTAGCCACCAGAAGAAATCTTTGTTTAAGATACCTTTATTCTCATTTAGTTGGGTCCAAAAGTTTACAGGAACAATGTTTAGAACCTACAATAGGCTCTTAGTCATGTACACGACGTGTACATGATTAAGAGCCTATTGTAGGTTCAAAACGTTGTTCCTGTAAACTTTTTTGACCCAACTAAATGAGAATAAAGGTCTCTTAAACAAAGATTTCTTCTGGTGG
The DNA here is from genome assembly GCF_027579735.1 of Bombina bombina. Taxonomy (NCBI): domain Eukaryota; kingdom Metazoa; phylum Chordata; class Amphibia; order Anura; family Bombinatoridae; genus Bombina; species Bombina bombina. Next base: position 294,323,828 of record NC_069503.1, on the reverse strand, counting down.
CTAAAGTGCTTGGATGTATCAATATAGTATACAGTCAGGTTGTAAAAAGTAGCATGTAAGCTTAAATTACTAGCATAAAAATACATTTGGAAAAAGCCTAGCTAGTTTATAGTGCTTGTTCAATCAGTCCGACAACACATTATTTTAGTAAATATAAACATAAGTAAACACATATTTCAATACTATGAATACATCGGTAAAACCAATTATTCAGCAGCAGTTAAATACAATTTAATGTTGTAGGTCATCTTTTACTTTAAGCTATTTTCTTGCAGTATATTCCTTCAAGGACCATGATATTTTACTCATTATACTCTTAACAGCCATTAGGCTAAAAGGAGAAAAATGAAGGACATGAACACAGTACAACTTATATATTTCATATTTGTGTATATAATACAGCACTTTTATTAAACAGGATATTTTTGTGGAAAAACAAAACAATTTTCCATTAAAGTGAATGTAAATTTGATGCTAAAGTGCCCGGTTTTTAAAAATTCGATTAAAAACAAGGGCACTTTAATTCATCAAAATTTACATTTCACTCGTGTTGTGAAAAAAATTTACCTTTTAATCTTGACAGCAGATCCAGTTTCCTCCAGTCGTCGCAAAGCCTCTTCCTGGGTCTAAAATGAGGATTCCGGCTTCCTCCAATCACGGCATTGAATCAGACACTGATTCCCCCGGGGGGAAGCCGTGATTGGAGGATGACAAATCCATCATTTCTGAGATCAGAAATGGCTTGCGACAACCGGAGGAAGCTGGAGCAGCTGTCTAGATTAAAAGGTAAGTTTTTTTCACAACAGGAGTGAAATGTAAATTTTGATTAATTAAAGTGCCATTGTTTTTAATCAATTTTTTTTAAAAAACAGGCACTTTAGCATCAAAATTTACATTCACTTTAACTGAAGATGTATCATTTATCTTATAGTCCAAAGAAGGCCACCTTACCAGCCACCCCACTTAAGTAACGGCCTAGAAAAATACTAGAAAACAGCGATTCTCCCCCTTATAAAATGTAGCCTCTCATATAACTGCAAATGAGTTCAACTCAGAAAAAAACTCTACAGAGTAAAAATTTTCAAATTTGCATTTTATTTGCTGGAATCCAAACAAAAAAAATCTGTCATTATTTGCTTTATTACCTATGATGACCCAACTAATAATGGTGAGAGACGGTGGAAATGCTAAAATTGGGGTGTTCTAGCAAGAAATATGAAAAGGGAGCATACGTATATAGACGCATAAAATCCTGTATGGAAGATAATTTTCTTGGTGTAAACATTTACAATCTTGATGCATATTCCATCACACTTATACATTGTATTATTGCAGTATAATGCTCAGTAATGAGCATCTGTATAGCAATTCAGACAAACACATCTTCACATACAATAAAGAGAAGTGAAGCAAGCTTGTCCTAATGGGCAGATGATCACAAGTGAACTCATGGCAATTAAATTATATCTGGTCCACACACACAATATAACTAATACTACTATTTTCTATTGTGTGTGGGGATGTTGAACTAACATTGAAGTATAGGCCATAGCATTTGACATTTGAACTACTTCTAAAGGTTCTTTACAAATGAACACCAAGATTACAAGTTGTGCGGTAATCCCGTTGCGTACATACCGCACAAAATGGGGCCATACCGCTATTTCCATAGCACCGGCATTACAAATCACCATAAAACATTCTTTTTGTTGTGCGGTATGCCACAAAATCCAAGTTTCGACTTGGCTTGCTCGTGCACTTATTTCCCTATAGAGATAAAAAAAAAAAAATGTAGGGAAAAAACACGTGATCCCTACCGCATTTTCTCATTTCCCATTGAAGTCTATAGAGAAAAGAAAGTTTTACCAAAACCCTAACATAAAAATATTTTTTTTATTTTTTAAAAGAGCTGATATCTTTCGGGCAATGCCCTACAAAAGGCCCTTTTAAGGACTATTGGTAGTTTGTTAGATTAGGGGGGTTATTTTGGGATGGCTTTGTTTTTAAGAGGGTATTAGATTTGGAATAACTTTTTTATTTCTGATAATTTCGTTTGTTATTTTCTGTAATGGTACCTTTTTTATTTTTTGTAATCTTAGCTATTTTTTTTATTTTTGTAACGTTAGTTTTTTTCAGTAATGTTAGATTTGTTTATTTTGTGTAATTTGAGATTTTTTATATTTTCTGTAATGTTATTTTAATTTAAGGTAGTTAGTATAGTGTAACTTTAATTTAAAGTTAGGGGGTGTTATGTTTAGGGTTAGTAGATTTCAATTAGGTAGTCACGATGTGTGGGGGTGGCTGTTTAGGGGTTAACAGGTTTATTTTAGTAGTCACAATGTGGGGGACAGTGGTTTAGGGGTTAATAGATTTATTTTAGTAGTCCAGATGTGGGGGGATGACAGTTTAGGGGTTAATTGGTTTATTTTTATTAGTTACGATGTGGGGGCGGCGGTTTAGGTGTTAATAGGTTTCTTTTAATAGTCACGATGGGGGGGGGGGCGGCAGTTTAGGGGTTAATAGCTTTATTTAGTAGTAAAGATGCGGGGGGATGTGGGATTAGGGGTTAATAGTGTAGTTTTTAGGTGTTAGTGTACTTTGTAACATATTTTTTATGGGTTTTGTGAAACTTTTTTGTTTCACAAAAACCATAACTACAGGTCTTTGAATGCGGAATGGATCGTTGCGGTATAAGCCATACCGTGCGACTTGTAATTACGAGTAGCTGACCATTCTGCACTCAAAGGCCATTTTTTAAGCGGTAAAGCCATACTGCACAACTTGTAATCTTGGTCAAAATTAGCTAATAAAAAAAACTAGCATTAAATTGCTGACTGGTTTATTCCAATTCTGAACCAATCACAAAATTTAAAGTTAATGTTTTTTGGCTAAGTTAATTTGTAAAGAACCTTTACAAAAGAAACAAATGTTATTACAGCTCACTGATTGGTTTGTATATTCCCCTTCCACAAGTACAGCACTTCAATTTTAACAGGGTGATCGGACTTCAGTGTCTGAGTAATACTTCCATGCGTGATTTCAAAGACGTGTTAGAGTTTTTGTTCTTTTTCTTGTGAGATAACATTTCTACTATTTTTAATTTCAGCCTAATAAAAAAATAATTTGAACAAATTCACAAAGATCAAAGCATCTAGAAATACATTATAGCACTCACACACCTGCTACCTTACTTATTTTCAATCCTATTCTCTACATTATTATTAGGTGGCCAAGCAACGTAGTTGCTGGACAACCTATTATTATTGTCAGGATTATTATTATTATTATTATTTCGCTGCCTTTTCTATTGCCCATAACTCTTGAACTGTTAAAGCAAAACTCTTGAAATTAAGTATGCTGGTACAGCCTATTACTCTGCTACATCTCATGCAACATTGAACTCATAGGTTAGGCAGCCATATTGCTTTTTTACGACAAATTTCGAGAAATGCTTAAAAATGAAGCTCTAGAACTGCTTATGTTACAACTTTGAAACTTGCTGTGCTCAGTGCTAGTATGAACTAGCCATTGCTCAACAGAAGTGCCTTGGTCACATGATGTAGCAGCCATCTTGCATTTTGCGAAAATCTTGAAACAACTTCTTCTCTTAAACCGCTTAGTGCAATAAAGCGCAATTTTGCACATATGCTCCTTGCAAGGTCCTCTACCAAGTTTGTTCAAACTGAGATTTTTCCATAATCAACATGGCTGCCGTGAGACATTAACCTTTTTATCAACATTTAATTGCGTAAATTTGCACTTTATGCATTAGTTTTACAATATTTAACAATAATGCAGGGTAATAGACACATGATTACACAGTCATAACCCTCAAAGACAATATTGCAGACAAAATTCGCACTGCGCAGTCGCCTTTGTGAAATAAAACAATGGAAATTTTCATGAAATTTCTGCAAATTGTAGTCTCTTTTGGAGCTTGATGGTGGAGCCGGCGTAGAGTGCGTTGCTGTAGTCCAGTCGGCTGCTGACGAGGGAGTGGGCGACAGTCTTCCTGGTCTCGGTTGGGATCCATTTGAAGATCTTTCACAGCAGATGGCCTTTTGGCCTGTCTAGATTTGTTAATGAACTACACAATGAGTTATTTTCTCTATATTTTGTTCGTAGTAGTGGATTTTAAACTCACTTTTTGCCTCCCCCTAATTTTAAATGTTGTTGTATATATATATATTTTTTTTTTAATTTAAAAACAGGTTTTTGTTTTGTTTTTTGCTATGTGAAGAACATAGGAATTTAACGGACCAATAAATACAGTAAATTTCCATAATAAACAAATACATGATAAAAAGACAATGCAATTGCAGGGGGAAACCACTAGAATATGGGGTTCATCAAACACTCATAAGCCTCCCTACATCATACTAATCCCCCACTCTCTTCCTCCTCATCCCCCCTCCCGGCACTAGGACTCTTCTAATCCTTAACTTCTAGGAACGGCACATCAAACTGTTTTATTACGTATCATCAATTGTTCTAGCTCTCGTTCACATTACATAGATATGTTATTAACCTGCAGAATAATGTGAAATTAAGTTGTACTTTGTGAAGACATAGGGGCCGAATAGTCTGGCGGACATGATACGCAGTAGCGTATCATGTCCGCCAAACATCGCTGAATGCCGACAGCATACTCTGTTGGCATTTAACATTGCACAAGCAGTTCTGGTGAACTGCTTGTGCAATGCCGCCCCCTGCAGATTTGTGGCCGCTAGCAAGGGGTGTCAATCAGCTTGATCGTATGAGATTGGGCGGATTTATATCCGCAGCCTTAGAGCAGGCGGACCAGGCGTATCATAACTGCTGTTTCCGACGACAGGGCATCAGGGGCCATTCGGCCCTTGATAAATCGGCCCCATAGAGTGCAACTGATGGACTTACCTCTTATAAATTGTACTCTGCGTATCAGAAGAATAGTAACTAAAATCATCAGATAGTGAGCAATGTTTGTCCCCTTAGTCCCCCCCAGTTTTTCCCTGTTTTACCTTCTACCTCTCTCCCTGAACCTCCCACCCCCCCTTCTTTTCTTTTCCCAACAACTTTATCTGATATCTCAGTCCAATGACACTAACATTATAAGTTAAATAAGTTATAAAAGCAAGTTATAAAAATAATAAAGAAAAAAAAAGACAATGCAATAATAGCACTTAGGCTGAACTTCAAATGAGTAGATTTTTTTCCACTCTTCCTGTATCATGAAAATTATTAGTAGGAGTTGGTTATTCAAAAAGTGTGAATGGAAGTAAATTGGAAAGTTGTTTAAAATTGCATATTCTATCTGATTTATGAAAGTTTAATTTTGACTTTAGTGTTCCTTTAAAGTATTTCTACTCAAAACACGCTTTCACTGGGAAGGGCTCAAACGTGCGTGTCTATATACTATATAAGCCTTAATCCATCTCCTTTTTAACAATTTAAAAAACATTTTTATTAATATTTAAATTATATATATTTTTTTAATTAAAAAACATAATTTATGTAAGAACTTACCTGATAAATTCATTTCTTTCATATTAGCAAGAGTCCATGAGCTAGTGACGTATGGGATATACATTCCTACCAGGAGGGGCAAAGTTTCCCAAACCTTAAAATGCCTATAAATACACCCCTCACCACACCCACAATTCAGTTTAACGAATAGCCAAGAAGTAGGGTGATAAGAAAGGAGTGAAAGCATCAAAAATAAGGAATTGGAATAATTGTGCTTTATAGAAAAAAATCATAACCAGCACAAAAAGGGTGGGCCTCATGGACTCTTGCTAATATGAAAGAAATGAATTTATCAGGTAAGTTCTTACATAAATTATGTTTTCTTTCATGTAATTAGCAAGAGTCCATGAGCTAGTGACGTATGGGATAGCAGATACCAAAGATGTGGAACTTCCACGCAAGAGTCACTAGAGAGGGAGGGATAAAATAAAGACAGCCAATTCCGCTGAAAAATTAATCCACAACCTAAATCAAAAGTTTCAATTTTTATAATGAAAAAAACTGAAATTATAAGCAGAAGAATCAAACTGAAACAGCTGCCTGAAGTACTATTCTACCAAAAACTGCTTCTGAAGAAGAGAAAACACCAAAATGGTAGAATTTAGTAAAAGTATGCAAAGAAGACCAAGTCATTGTTTTGCAAATCTGATCAACAGAAGCCCAGGAAGTAGAAACTGACCTAGTAGAATGAGCCGTAATCCTCTGAGGCAGGGATTAACCCGACTCCAAATAAGCATGATGAATCAAAAGCTTTAACCAAGATGCCAAAGAAATGGCAGAAGCCTTCTGACCTTTCCTAAAACAAGAAAAGATAACAAATAGACTAGAAGTCTTTCTGAAATCTGTGTAGCTTCAACATAATATTTCAAAATTCTTACCACATCCAAAGAATGTAAGAATCTTTCCAAAGAATTCTTAGGATTAGGACACAAGAAAGGGACAATAATTCCTCTACTAATGTTGTTAGAATTCACAACTTAGGTAAAAATTGAAATGAAGACAGCAAAACCACCTTATCCTGATGAAAAATCAGAAAAAGGAGACTCACAAGAAAGAGCAGATAAAACAAAAACTGTTCTAGCTGAAGAGATGTCTAAAAGGAACAATACTTTCCATGAAAGTAATTTTAATGTCCAAAGACAGCATATGCTCAAACGGAAGAGCCTGTAAAGCCCTCAGAACCAAATTAAGACTCCAAGGAGGAGAAATTGGCTTAATGACAGGCTTGAAACGAACCAAAGCCTGAACAAAACAATGAATAACAGAAAGATTAGCAAATTTTTCTGTGAAAACAGCACAGAAAAAGCAGAGATTTGTCCTTTCAAAGAACTTGCAGACAAAAATCCCTTATCCAAACCATCCTGCAGAAACTATAAAATCCTAGGAATTCTAAAAGAATGCCAAGAGAATTTATGAGAAGAGCATCATGAGATGTAAATCTTCCAAAGATTTACAAGCCTGCAACATAGTATTAATCACTGAGTCAGAGAAACTTCTATGACTAAGTACTAAGCAATACATTTCCATACCATCAAATTAATAATTTGAGTTCCTGATGGAAAAACGAATGTTAAGATATAAGGTCTGGCCTTAATGGAAGTGACCAAGATTGGCAACTGGACATCCGAACAAGAACCATATACCAAAACCTGTGTGGCCATGCTGGAGCCACCAGCAACACAAAAGATTGCTCCCTGATGATTTTGAAAATCGCTCTAAAAAGAAGAACCAGAGGCGAAAAAATATAGGCAGATTGAAAACTCCAAGGAAGTGTCAATGCATACACTGCTTCCGCCTGAGGATCCCAGGACCTGAATAGGCCCCTGGGAAGTTCCTTGTTTAGATGAGATGCCATCAGATCTATTTCTGGAAGCCCTCACATCTGAACAATTTGAAAAAAACACATCTGGGTAAAGAGACCATTCTCCTGGATGTAAAGCTTGATAAACAGAGATAATCCGCTTCCCAATTGTCTATACCTGGGAAATGGACTGCAGAAATTAGACAAGAGCTGGATTTAGCCCAAGCAAGTATCCGAGATACTTCTTTCACAGCCTAAGGACTGAGAGTCCCACCCTGATGATTGACATACGCCACAGTTGTGACATTGTCTGTCTGAAAAACAATAAACGTCTCTTTCTTCAAAAAGAAGCCAAAAACTGAAGAACTCTGAGAAATGCATGGAGTTCCAAAATATCGAATGGTAATCTCGCCTCCTGAGATTTCCAAACCCTTGTGCTGACAGAGATCCCCAGACAGCCTCCCAACCTAAAAAACTCGCGTCTGTAGTGATCATGGTCCAGGTTGAATGAACCGAAGAGACCCGTAGAACTATATGATGGTGATCTAACCACCAAGTCAAAGATAGTTGAACATTGGGATTCAAAGATATAAAAAGTAATATCCTAGAATCCCTGCACCATTAATTCAGCATAAAAACTGGAAAAGTTTCCTATGAAAATGAGCAAAGGGAATCGAATCCAATGCTGCAGCCATGACACCTAAAACTTCCATGCATATAGAAACTGAAGGAAATAATAGAGACTGAAGGTTCCGACAAACAGAACCCAATAAAATTGTCACTTGTCTGTTAGAGACAAAGACATTGACACAATCCATCTGGAAACCTAAAAAAGGTGACCCTTGTCTGAGGAATCAAAGAGCTTTTGATAAGAGAGAGCATCTAACCATGTCTTGAAGAAACAACAAAAGTTGAATCGTATGAGATTCCACAGAACGAAAAGACTGAGCCAGTACCACGAGACCATCCAAATAAGGAAACACTGAGAACCTTGAAAAGATTCTTAGAGGTGTCGCTAGACCAGAAGGAAAATCAACAAATTTGTAATGCTTGTCAAAAAAAGAGAATCTCAGAAAATGAAAATAATCTGAATGAAAACAGAAAATGAAGATATGCATCTATTGTATCTATTGTAAGCAAATAATGCCCTCACTGACCAAAAGGCAGAATAGACCTTATAAACACCATTCTAAAAGATGATACACTTATGACAATTCAAAAAGATTTTCTATCTTTGGGACAATGAATAGTTTTGAATAAAACCCCCAAACCCTGTTCCTAAAATGGAACTGGTATAAATACCCAGAAAACTCCAGGTCTGAGCAGCGCCTTGAGCCCCAACGGGTGACCAGCCGCGCTTCACAAGTACCCAATACATACAGGAAAGTGTGAGCCTTACTGGAATAGCTGGAATATGTTAGAGAAAAAAAGACTTCTCACAGGCGGTTTTACTCTGAATCCTATTCTGTACCCAAATCTAAGAAGTTTGGACCGAATTGAACCAAACAATCTTTAAAAAGTCTTAACCTGCTAAGCTGGAATAAGAACCGCACCTACATGCAAATTTGGGGAGCTGACTTTGAAATTTTAATTGGCTTAAATTGAATGAAGAAAACTTCCAATTATAAACATGTTACTTGGGGAAGAAATAGGATTCCGTTCCTTAGTAAGAACAAAAACTAATATAAGCTTAAGATTTAGTCTTAGAGCTCAATCTTGAAGCCCAGAGTAACAGTAGAAGAATTGAATCCAATTGTGAACCAAATAATTGATTACCTTGGAAAAAAAGAAATATGGAATTTAGAAATCAAATTAGCATTCCAAGATTGAAGTCACAAAGTTCTTCTAGCTAAAATAGCTAAAGACATAGATTAAACCTCATTTGCGAAAATATAAAAAAAATGACGACACAAATGAAATTATTAGCATGTTGATCAACTTAACAAAAACATAATCTGATACTTGTTGCACTAAAGTATCCAACCAGAAATTTGAAGCAGTTGCAACATCAGCCAAATAAATTACAGGTCTAAAAAAAGTACCTGAAAATAAATAATTTTCCTTAAATAAGATACAAGTTTCCCATCTGAAGGAAAAAATACATACTATTTGCTATAGGAATAGTAGTATGTTAAGCAAGAGTAGAGATAGCCCCATTAACTTGGGGAATCTTTCCTCAAAACTTAAAACTAACTGCCGGCAAAGGATACAATTTAAAAACCTTAAAGAAGGAATAAAAGAAATTCCCAGCCTATTCCATTCCCTAGTATCAGGAACTAGAGAAAACCTCTGAAGAAACCACAGACGGTTAATAAGCAGAATTTAAATGTTAGCTAGTTTTAATCAAAAGAACTAGTTACTTTAATATCCAAAATAATCAACACCTTTTCAACAAAGAACAAATGTACTCTATTTAAAAATAAAAAAGTAGATTTGTTAGTGTCAATATCTGATGAAGAATATTCTGAATGAGAAAAAACACCATCAGAGAAGGATAATTTAGTATGTTGTTGGTCATTTGAAACTTAATCAACTAAATGAGAAGTTTAAAAAAGACCTAAAATATTTTATTAGAAGGCGGGATGACAAAGCCTTTAGAATAGAATCAGAAAAATATTCTTATAAATTCCTAAATATATCTTGTACATTAGATGTAAAAAGAATAGCAATAGATAATGCATAAATACTAATGGACTCTGCATGTAAAAGTTTATCATAATAACTTATTACAAACCATAGCTAAAGATAAACATTCATAACATTAAAATAAATGAACTTAGCTTTGGTAGGACTGATATCAGGAATCCCTCAGTATTTTCTGATACAGGAACAATTTTTGGAATATCTTGCAATATGTAATAGAAAAAACAACATATAAAGCAAAATTATCAAATTCCTTAAATGACAGTTTCAGGAATGGGAAAAAATGCCAATGAAATAAGCTTCTAGAAAACCAGAAGCAACTGAAAAGTGAGACTGAAATAATGTGAAAAAAACTGGCGCCAAGAATGACGTCCACACATTTTGGCGCCAAGAATGACGCCATATTTTTTGGCGCAAAAAAAACCGACCGCAATACACATACGTCAAAAATGACGCATTTACGAAAAAACTTCCGACGCCAACTATGACGCCGGAAATGACTAAATTTTTGCGCCAAAAAATGAAACTGACAGTCTGAATGAAGGAATACTGAATATCCTGAATCATGGCAAATATAAGTTTAAACACATATATTTAGAACTTTACATATAAAGTGCCCACCATAGCTTTGAGTGTAATAAATAGAAATAAGACTTACTTACCCTAAGACACTCATCTACATATAGTAGATAGCCAAACCAGTACTGAAACGAGAATCAGTAGAGGTAATGGTATATAAGAGTATATCGTCGATCTGAAAAGGGAGGTAGAAGAAATCTCTACGACCGATAACCTATGAAATAGATCCCCTAGAGGAAGACCATTGAATTCAAATAGGCAATGCTCTCTTCACATCCCTCTGACATTCACTGCACTCTGAAAGGAAAACCGGGCTTCAACCTGCTGCGAAGCGCATATCAACGTAGAATCTAGCACAAACTTACTTCACCACCTCCATGGGAGGCAAAGTTTGTAAAACTGAATTGTGAGTGTGGTGAGGGGTGTATTTATAGGCATTTTAAGGTTTGGGAAACTTTGCCCCTCCTGGTAGGAATGTATATCCCATACGTCACTAGCTCATGGACTCTTGCCAATTACATGAAAGAAAGTGTATTTATGACTTCCGGTGGGCGGCTTACCAAGATGGCCACGGACTGATACTGCTTCGTCTCAGTCTGGTTATAGCAACAATTAGTGGCCACACTTTTAGCCATCGCTATCACCCTTGGCAAGCATTGTGCCCGGGTACCTACCAGGATCAAGATTTGACATCTCTTGGCTCCCATGAAGTCATTAACAGAGAGAGGAGAACTGGTGCAACGTTACACACTGTTCACAATATAGTTAGGAACAGAAACAGAAATGGAAGCCACTGAAAGGGAACTCCGAGCCGTGACTTTCTCTCAAGGACATGCTACTACCAGTTCTGGATAAAATAGAACTCACATTACAGAAATTGCTGACGGAAACTCAAGTCGGGAACTCCTTGAACCCTCTTCAACATGGCCCCAATTCACAGCAGAGGCATCTCGGGATAATGCCCAAATGACTCCAGAGGTGCATCAACCAGAGCATAATGTGTGTTCGCAGAGGCGGCAGGCACACAATCCAGCTTTACTGGACATCGGCTTATTGGACCACTGCTCCCGCACCCAAGACAGATCAGTAGAGATTGGCACAGTCATGGGAGATAGAATGCCAGTGCTGAGGAATATGGTAACAAGAAATACATGTGCATCGCAGCGTGATAATGGCACTTGCTTGTCTGTTCAACAGCTGCTTTATTTTAATATCAATGGAATGCATGGGTTCAAATGGAACCCCTTGAAGAACATTGAGAACTAAATTCAAACTCCATGGCGGAACAATAGGTTTAAACACAGGCTTGATTCTGATTAAAGCCTGACAAAAGGACTGAACGTCTGAGACATCCGCCAGACGCTTGTGTAGTAAAATTGACAAAGCAGAAATTTGTCCCTTTAAGGAACTAGCTGATAATCCCTTCTCCAATCCTTCTTGGAGAAAAGACAAAATCCTAGGAATCTCAAACCTACTCCATGAGTAGCCCTTGGATTCGCACCAATAAAGATATTTACGCCATTTCTTATGTTAAATCTTTCTCGTGACAGGCTTGGGAGCCTGAATCAAAAGTATCAATGACCAATTCAGAGAATCCCCGCTTAGATAAAACTAAGCGTTCAATCACCAAGCAGTCAGCTGCAGAGAATTTAGATTTTCTTGTCAAAATCAACTGCGCATCTGAGGCGCGAAAATTAGGCCCCGCCCATCATATGCGATGTACTCTCTGACTAAAAAACCGCAAGTAAGTGGTACAGAACTAGCCATGTGGATAAGCATCCTAATTGTATGATATAGCCATGTGAGACCCCAGCACAATGCACAAAACACCAGTGATATTAACCGTTTGGCCATAAAAACCGTTATGCTGCCCCAGTGTCTAAACCATGCGGCCATAATTTTTGCTTGCTGCATTTAGCCCATAACAATTAAATACACAGGTCTCCAGTAATACCCCTTCTTATGTCTATAGGTTTACTGCTTACCCCTTCCCTCTTGGGAACTATGTCAGCCTGTTCTGAAATATCACAGTCTCTTCAGAAGTAAATGACTGAACATACCTCAATGCTTGTAGTATGAAAACGTTACCACACACTAAAGCTTCTCTAGTACTCCTCAGCTGTGGGAACTCATATGGATCTTAGTGACATCTGCTAAGATCATCAACCTACAGGCAGAAATCTTCTTCTATATGCTGCCTGAGGAAAAATAGTACTCACCGGTACAATTTAAAATAAAAAATTCTTGATTGAAGAAACTATAAAACTATCATTTTAACACCTCTTTCACTTTACCTCTTCCTATTACTAGTATAGGCAAAGAGAATGACTGGGGGTGGAGAGAAGGGAGGAGCTATATATACAGCTCTGCTGTGGTGCTCTTTGCCACTTCCTGTTAGCAGGAGGATAATATCCCACAAGTAAGGATGAATCGGTGGACTCGTCGTATCTAGTAGAAGAAAAAACTCATCCTTTTTTTTTTGCAGCTGCAGCAAAGTTGTGATTTTTTATGCTCCTCTATGAAAGACACTTCGGAGAACTCTGATCATAGGTACCCTTTATTATTAATTTATTGTTCACAACTGCTTGGCTTTGTACTCGCAACTTTTGTGCCAACATAAAGGGACAATAATTCTAACTGTCGCAGTAGTTACTATGAAGAACTGCCATAGTGAAGACCAGCTATATAAATATTTATCACTAATATTTATCACCTTTACAGTGCCCTTGGTTATTTGTGACCTGAATCCACACACAGTGTTAGCTTTATACTTTCAGAGTTTGGTATACTCTCATCCCTTCTCCTTACAAGCAGATAGATGCCTGTACTGTGGCTATGTTTTCAATTTTATTTTTAATCTTGTTTATTACAATCTAGTACCTGTTAAAATGTTTAGTTAATGTTTGTTGTTGACATTTAGCAATGAGATAACCCTGGAAAGTCCTATTTTATTTTTTAGATAGTAGGCTTGTGACAACTCGTGAATAACGTTGTTAAAAATTTAATATTTCTGAACAACCTAATTTATTCCCAGTTGAAGTCTATTATATCTCAGGGCAAAATGCCTATTGATACTGCTGCTAACCTTTTGTAACAACCAATCCTCTGCTATATTGCGTACATACACTAAGAGTATTGAGACCAATACATTATATAAGAATTTTATCACAGTATAGCAGTATCAATTCTAATTATCCCACTTTAAGTTTGCAGTCATACATAGAAATGTAAGCAGTTTATATTCCTGCCTCAGGCATGGTTATCTTGGTGCTTTTGATACACAATGGCAGGCTTATTCCCCTCTTTTTCTCACTACTGAGACTGTTGCGTAGCAATATATGAGCATTTATACCCACTGCAAAAGCTATGTTACTTCCTAACGCTAGATACCAGCTTCTTTATAGATCACCTTGAAAGACTGCTATGCGAATAGGCACCATAAATATGCCCAGATTGCCTAACTAATATCTTTCCAACAGCGTTTGGAGCATTCAAAAGTAACCAATGAATTAGTTTATCATGGTACATATCAACCCTCTAAAATTTTAAGATATCCCACCTATAGACCTTTAAGTTACTTTAAGGTATTACCTATAAGGCCCCTGGTATATACTTTGTGTTGTTTGTGTCTTGTTTATTTTTGTTTTGTGTTTAGTTTTATTTTAGTTTTTTGATGTTTAGAGTTTATAAAATGGAAAACCCCCAACATGGAGGTACATTTGCATGTATACCAAACTGTTCTTTGATCTGTGGCAGATTTTTGCAGCTCTCACTATAGCTATGAACTTCGATCTTCAGAGTAATTTATAATGTATGCTATTACATTCTATTTTTCTGCTTTGTCAATACTGTACTTTCTTATCACACCCTGCGTGGTGTATCACTGATACAAATTGTACTATTGTACCATGTATGGTTATAAATAAAATACTATATATATATATATATATATATATAAAAAAAGTGAATTTATGTGTGTAATGCTATATTTTAATGCGTTTTACATGCGTTTTGTGCAATTATTTTTTTTTTAACCCAAACAGTTTACTTAAGGTCTGAAGTCACGCTTAATATTCTAGTGCAGTTTTGACTTTTAACTTGTCATACCAGCGCAATTTAGCACGGTTTCAATATCCATTGAAAGTATATGCTGCCCTTGATGAGTGAAGTCGGCCATGCGAACCCTTCTGGTTAACGCGCTTTACTATGGACTTGTAATAGCAAAGCCACAAGCTAATGGTAGCACGATTAAGCGATATTGGTTATTGGACCTGCGGTATCATTAGCGATTAACTTCTGCCCCTGTAATTTCTCTCTTTCTTTCAGAAGCTGTCAGTTTTTAGTTTTTTTTTAAATAGAATAAATGCAATTTAATTTATGTGTGTCATATATAACAATGTGCTTACTTCCGTGGAGTTATTTATGAGCCAGCACTGATTAGTTAAATGTAAATCTGTCAAAAGAACTGAGATAAGGGGGCAGTCTGCAGAGGCTTAGATACAAGATAAGTAAGAAGTAAAGAAGTAAAGAAGTAAAAAGTATATTAATATAACATGGGAGGTGTAATAAAGGGATTATCATCATTTTAAACAATAAAAAATTTCAAGAAGACTGTCCCTTTAATCTAAAGTGTAAAGTAATATAAAATACAAAGCACAAAATGTAAAGGTGGTAGAACTGTCATTCATGCAGTGCTATATTACACTGGCTTGTCTCTCCTTTACATACAGAAATGCAGGGGACGCCCCTTGAAGAAATATAAAAAAATCTGCCTATTAAGAATTTCACAAAGGGATCTAGCAATGCTGGAGGATCATTTTACATCATCTCACAGAGCAGAGAACTTTAGATCATCAGGCCCTAAATCATAAATACTGACGTTTTTGCTAAGTGATATGGTCAATTTGATTCCTGAATCAAAGATGAGCAGGACAATGCAGAAAGATCTGAAATGGTTGGAGTTAATTAGTGTGGGTTGTAGCTCTGTTGTGCGTGAAGAAATAATATTTTGATCTCTATTCATTTAAATAACTAATACAGCACATCTGGTTACTCACTGATACCTGTTATGGTTGCCTGGGGCAAGCATTGGGCTCATGCAGAGACGCTGACATAAAACTCCTCTGTATTAGTCAGTGAGATTTTAAAACAGTTTGACAGATGTGGCATGATCTAAATGAACAACTATATAAAGCACATTTAAAGTTGCTGACTTTAAAGGTAACACTGCTAATGGTTTTGTTCACACCAAAATGAGTGTCATATTTATGCTCTCTCTGTTTCCTTTTATCTGATTTTACACCAGTATATGACAGTTATAAGAACCTTTCCTTTTTCCTTCCAAATTAGTTTAAATCTTAGAATGTTACTGCCATTCTGCTTGAGTCCTAAAATGACAAGATAAGGCTCTGTGTCTCAATCATGTTTAAAGGGAACGTCTAGTCAGAATTAAACTTTCATGATTCAGGGCACGCAATTGTAAACAACTTTCCAATTTACTTTTATTATCAAATTTGCTTTGTTCTCTTGGTATTCTTTGTTTAAACTA
The DNA here is from genome assembly GCF_027579735.1 of Bombina bombina. Taxonomy (NCBI): domain Eukaryota; kingdom Metazoa; phylum Chordata; class Amphibia; order Anura; family Bombinatoridae; genus Bombina; species Bombina bombina. Next base: position 294,307,752 of record NC_069503.1, on the reverse strand, counting down.
AACCTATGCTAATTTCTGAGCCCTTGAAGGCCGCTTCTTATCTCAGTGCTAGTTCATGTGTGCCATATAGTTAACGTTTTGCTCACTCCCTTGGAGTTATTTATGAGTCAGCACTGACTGGCTAAAATGCAAGTCTGTCAAAAGAACTGAGATAAGGGGGCAGTCGGCAGAGGCTTAGTTGAAAGCTAAACCTAGGATGCTCATATGCTAATTTCTTAGACCTTGAAGGCCGCCTCTAATCTAAATGCATTTTGACAATTTTTCACTACTTGTTCATGTGTTTCATATAGATAACATTGAGATCATGCACATGAATTTACCATGGAGTGAGCACCGATTGGCTAAATTGCAAGTCTGTCAAAAGAATTGAAATAAGGCGACAGAGGCTTAGATACAAGGTAATAACAGATGTAAAACGTGTAATATTATAACTGTGTTGGTTATGCAAAAATGGGAAATGGGATAATTAAGGGATTATTTATCTTTTAAAACAACAAAAAAATCTGGTGTTGACTGTCCCTTTAAGCATGGGTTAATTATTCTGATCCTAAAACATTCTAAACAGTGAATGCTTAGAACAGTGCACATACTCATTTACATCTGTTCCAAACTGACAAAAACAAATGGATATTAGGAACATTAATCCACCAGAGTTTTCTGAGCTGAATCCCTGAACCACTCTTTTTTTCGTTTACTGAGATTGTAACAAAATTAGATATACAGAATATCACAGAAGAAAGAAGACATAGAATTTTGTTCATAACTAACAAAAAGGCATTTTTTACCAGAATACACATTTGAACAAACTCCTTTTTATATCTTTAAACTTTTTACCTTTAAATTAAAGTATTTTTGAGGTACATTACAATATTAATAGTAACAAACAGCCAACCTAGTACCTCTGTATTGTATAATTTTCCTGCATTAAAAACTAAATTTATGCTTACCTGATAAATTACTTTCTTTTATGCTATGACGAGTCCACGGATTTCATCCTTACTTGTGGGATATTAACCTCCTGCTAACAGGAAGTGGCAAAGAGCACCACAGCAGAGCTGTATATATAGCCCCTCCCCTTCCCCTCCACCCTCAGTCATTCGGCCGAAGGTGATAGGAAGAGAAAAGGAAAGGCTAAAAGGTGCAGAGGTGACTGAAGTTTTCAAAAAAAAAATAAACCTGTCTTAAAATAACAGGGAGGGCGTGGACTCGTCATATCGTAAAAGAAAGTAATTTATCAGGTAAGCATACATTTAGTTTTCTTTTACAAAGATATGACGAGTCCACGGATTTCATCCTTACTTGTGGGAAACCAATACCAAAGCAATAGGACACGGATAAGGAGGGAGGGACAAGACAGGAACCTAAACGGAAGGCACCACTGCTTGAAGAGACCTTTCTCCCAAAGATAGCCTCAGAAGAAGCAAAAGTATAAAATTTGGAAAATTTAGAAAAAGTGTGAAGGGACGACCAAGTAGCAGCCTTACAAATCTGTTCCAAAGATGCATAGTTTTTAAAAGCCCATGTGGGAAGCCACAGCCCTAGTAGAATGAGCCGTAATTCTTTCAGGAGGCTGCTGTCCAGCAGTCTCATATGCCAGGCGGATGATACTTCTCAGCCAAAAGAAAGAGAGGTAGACGTAGCTTTCTAACCTCTACACTTTCAGAATAAACAATGAATAATGAAGAGATTGACAGAAATCCTTAGTTGCCTGTAAGTAAAACTTTAAGGCACGGACCACGTCCAAGTTATGTAACAGACGCTCCTCCTTCTTAGAAGAAGGATTAGGACACAAGGAAGGAACAAACAATTTCCTGATTAAAATTCTTATTCAAAACAACCTTAGGAAGGAACCCAGGTTTGGTACGTAAAACCACCTTTCAGAATGAAATATGAGATAGGCGAATCACTCTGTAATGCTGAAAGCTCAGAAACTCTTCGAGCAGAAGAAATAGCAACCAAAAACAGAACTTTCCCAAGATAATAGTTTAATATCTATGGAATGCATAGGTTCAAACGGAACCCCTTGCAGAACTCGAAGAACTAAATTCAAACTCCAGGGAGGAGTAATAGGTCTAAATACAGGCTTAATTCTAGATAGCCTGACAAAAGACTGAATCTTATATTTGCCAAACGTTTGTGAAACAGAATTGACAAAGATGAAATTTGTCCCTTTAAGGAACTTGCTGATAACCCTTTTTCCAATCCTTCTTGGAGAAAAGACAAAATCTAGGAATCCAAACTTTACTCCATGATAACCCTTGGATTCACACCAATAAAGATATTTACGCCATACCTTGTGATAGATCTTTCTAGTGACAGGCTTTCTAGCCTGTATCAAAGTATTGATAACTGAATCAAGAATCCTCGCTTTGATAAAATCAAGCGTTCAATCTCCACCGATGATGATCTTTGTGGATTGGAATATGAAGGTAAGCATCCTTCAAATCCACGGTAAGATATATTGACCCTCCTGGATCATTGGCAAAATCGTTCGAATTGTCTCCATCTTGAATGATGGAACTCTTAGAAATTTGTTTAGACACTTGAGGTCCAAAATGGGTCTCAACGTTCCCTCTTTTTTGGGGACCCACAAAGGTTTGAGTAAAACCCCGTCCCTGTTCCAATTTTGGAACAGGACAGATTACTCCCATAGTAAAAAGGTCTTTTACACAGCGTAAAAACGCCTCTCTCTTTATCTGGTTTGCAGATAATTTTGAAAGATGAAATCTTCTTCTTGGGAGAAATCCTTGAATTCCAATTGATAACCGTGGGTAACTATTTCTAGTGCCCAGGAATCCTGAACATCTCTTGCCCAAGCCTGAGCAAAGAAAGAAAGTCTGCCCCCACTAGATCCGGTCCGGATCGGGGGCCACCCCTTCATGCTGCTTTATGGAAGAAGAAGAAGCGGGGGGGTCCTCCTTTAAAGTTCGAAAGAAACAAAAATTATTCTGTTTACCCATCATTTTAACTGACCTATACTGAGGTAGGGCATGATCTCCTTCAATTCTGGCCCAAAAAGGGTCTTACCTTTAAAGGGAATAGCTAAAAGCTTATGTTTTGATGACACATCAGAAGACCAAGATTTGAGCCACAATGCTCTACGTGCTAAAATAGCAAATCCTGCATTTTTTGCCGCTAATTTAGCAATTTGAAAAGCGGCATCAGTAATAAGAATTAGCTAGCTTAAGAGCCTTAATTCTATCTAGAATTGTCATCTAATGGAGTCTCAACCTTAATAGACTCTTCTAGAGCCTCAAACCAAAAAGCTGCTGCAGTAGTTACTGGAACAATGCAAGCCGTAGGTTGTAAAAGAATTCCCTGATGAATAAATAATTTCTTTAGTAGACCTCTAATTTCTTATCCATAGGATCCTTAATGTCCAAAATTCTCTTAGGAACCGGAAAAAACATCAGTGTAAGTAGGAACTTCCAAATATTTATCCATTTTACACAATTTCTCTGGAGGAATCACAATAGGATCACAATCATCCAGAGTCGCTAAAACCTCCCTAAGCAACAGGTGGAGGTGTTCAAGCTTAAATTTAAGTGACATAGCATCCGAATCTGTCTGAGGCAAAACATTCCCTGAATCAGAAATTTCACCCTCAGACAGTAATTCCCTGATCCTCAACTCAGAGCACTGTGAGGGAACATTGGAAATAGCTAATAAAGCATCAGAGGATTCAGTATTTACATTAACACTTGACCTTCTGCGTTTACCCTGCAACACTGGTAATTTAGACAATACCTCTGTAAGGGTCATCTCCTGCAGAGTAAAGAAATTAGACGCACAAGAAGTACTAGGCGTTGCTTGTGTGGGCATAAAAGGTTGTGACACTTGGACAGAATTGGATGGCATATCTGATTCTCTTCAGACTGAGAATCATTCCTAGGCACACTTAATTTATTTAAAACATGCTTTTTACATTGTAAAGCCCTTTCAGTACAAAAGTTACAAATGTTAGAGGGGGTTGCACAATAGCTTCTAAACACATAGAACAATGAGAAACCTCAATGTCAGACATGTTGAACAGACTAGTAATACCACAAAAAGTCGTTTAAACACTTATTTTTATAGCATAAAATAAACATTAGAAAAAACTGTTACTGTGCCTTTAAGAAAAGAAAAAGTGAACAATTTTTCCAAAATGCACAAAAAACTTTAAATTATTCCCAAATTTAACTTAATATCGTTGGTTAATCCAAAAATTACTGCACCAGAAGCAAGGGCAGAAATAAGGCTTTAGAAGTACTTATATCAACATGTAGTCAAAAGATAGATAAAAATACACTCTGCATCTCGCCACAGCTCTGCTGTGCGCCTACCTGCCCCCAGGGTACTTCGAATCAAGTTTCCAACCCTTCAGACCAGCTACACAGTTCAGGAGCCACCGAGTTTACTGTTTGCTGCTGCTAAGTCTGAAGAAATTGCGCCAAAAAGGCTCTGCCCCTTAAGGTCAAAAGTCAGAGTAGGCCCAAACAACACCGCATGGAAATGCAGTTTTGCACTAAAGCAACAATACACACACAATATAACCCTCAAGCATAAAACCAAAAAGTTTTAAGTGCCAAAAATAAAAAAACTAAATTTATGCTTACCTGATAAATTTCTTTCTCTTGTGGTGTATCCAGTCCACGGGTTCATCCATTACTTGTGGGATATTCTCCTTCCCAACAGGAAGTTGCAAGAGGACACCCACAGCAGAGCTGTCTATATAGCTCCTCCCCTAACTGCCACCCCCAGTCTTTCGACCGAAGACAAGCAAGAAAAAGGAGAAACTATAGGGTGCAGTGGTTGACTGTAGTTTAAAATAAAAAACACCTGACTTAAGTGACAGGGCGGGCCGTGGACTGGATACACCACAAGAGAAAGAAATTTATCAGGTAAGCATAAATTTTGTTTTCTCTTGTAAGGTGTATACAGTCCACGGGTTCATCCATTACTTGTGGGATACCAATACCAAAGCATTAGGACACGGATGAAGGGAGGGACAAGGCAGGAACTTAAACGGAAGGCACCACTGCCTGCAAGACCTTTCTCCCAAAAATAGCCTCAGAGGAAGCAAAAGTATCAAATTTGTAGAATTTAGAAAAAGTATGAAACGAAGACCAAGTCGCCGCCTTATAAATCTGTTCAACAGAGGCCTCATTTTTAAAAGCCCATGTGGAAGCTACCGCTCTAGTGGATTGAGCTGTAATTCTTTCAGAAGGCTGCTGGCCAGCAGTCTCATAAGCTAAACGGATTTATACTTCTCAGCCAAAAAGAAAGAGAAGATGCCGAAGCCTTTTGGCCTCTCCTTCTGTCCAGAGTAGACAGCAAACAATGCAGATGTTTGACGAAAATCCTTAGTAGCTTGTAAATAAAACTTTAAAGCACGAACCACGTCAAGATTGTGTAATAGACGTTGCTTCTTTGAAGAAGGATTAGGACACAGTGACAGAACTACAATCTCCTGATTGATATTCTTATTAGATACCACCTTAGGAAGAAATCCAAGTTTGGTACGCAACACTACCTATCTGTATGGAATATCAGATAAGGGGAATCACACTGTAAGGCAGATAACTCTGAAACTCTTCGAGCCAAAGATAGCTTCCAAAAACAGAACTTTCCAAGATAAAAGCTTGATCTATGGAATGCAGAGGTTCAAACGGAACCCCTTGAAGAACTTAAGAACAAAATTTAAACTCCATGGCGGAGCAACAGGTTTAAACACAGGCTTGATTCTAACTAAAGCCTGACAAAACGCCTGAACGTCTGGAACATCTGCCAGACGCTTGTGCAGAAGAATAGACAGAGCAGAAATCTGTCTCTTTAAGGAACAAGCTGACAATCCCTTCTCCAATCCTTCTTTACACCATATCTTATGATAGATTTTCCTGGTGACAGGCTTTCAAGTCTGAATTAAGGTATCAATGACCACATTTTGATAAAATCAAGCGTTCAATCACCAAGCAGTCAGCCGCAGAGAAATTAGATTTGGATGTTTGAATGGACCTTGGAGTAGAAGGTCCTGCCTCAGCGGCAGAGTCCATGGTGGAAGGGATGACATGTCCACCAGATCTGCATACCAAGTCCTGCATGGCCACGCAGGTGCTATCAAAATCACAGAAGCTATCTCCTGCTTGATCTTGGCAATCAGACGAGGGAGGAGAGGAAATGGTGGGAACACATAAGCCAGGCTGAAGGACCAGGGTACTGCTAGAGCATCTATCAGCGCTGCTGGGGATCCCTTGACCTGGACCCGTAACAGGGAAGCTTGGCGTTCTGACGAGTTCTGGTTTGCCCCATAGTTGAATCAGCTGGGCAAATACCTCCGGATGAGCTCCCACTCCCCGGATGAAAAGTCTGCCGACTTAGAAAATCGCCTCCCAGTTCTCTACTCCTGAGATATGGATAGCTGAGAGATGGCAAGAGTGAACCTCTGCCAATAGAATTATCTTTGAAACCTCCAACATTGCCAGGGGGCTTCTTTTCCCCCTGATGGTTGATATAGGCTACAGTCGTGATATTGTCCGACTGAAATCTGATGAACCTGACTGCAGCTAGTTGAGGCCAAGCCTGAAGAGCATTGAATATCGCTCTCAGTTCCAGAATGTTTATCGGAAGGAGGGCTTCTTCCTGAGTCCACGAACCCTGAGCCTTCAGGGAGTTCCAGACTGCGCCACAGCCAGAAGGCTGGCATCTGTCCTGACTATAGTCCACTCTGGCCTGCGGAAACTCATTCCCCTGGACAGATGGACCTGGGATAACCACCAGAGAAGAGAATCCCTGGTCTCTTGATCCATATTTAGCAGAGGGGACAAATCTGTGTAATCCCCCATTTCCTGATTGAGGCATGCAAAGTTGCAGTGTTCTGAGATGTAGGCGGGCAAATGGAACTATGTCCATTGCCGCTACCATTAGGCCGATTACTTCCATACACTGAGCCATGACGGCCGAGAAGTGGAATGAAGAGCACGGCAGGAAGTTAGAAGCTTTGATAACCTGACCTCTGTCAGAAAAATTTTCATTTCTACTGAATCTATGAGTGTCCTAGGAAGGAAACTCTTGTGAGAGGGGAGAGAGAACTCTTTTCTTCGTTCACCTTCCACCCATGAGACCTCAGAAAAGCCAGTCCGTATGGGACTTGGCGATTTGAAAAGTCGACGCCTGTATCAGAATGTTGTCTAGGTAAGGAGCCACCGCCATGCCCCGTGGCCTTAGAACCGCCAGTAGGGACCCTAGAACCTTCGTAAAGATTCTTGGTGCTGTGGCTAACCCAAAGGGAAGAGCCACAACTGGTAATGCCTGTCTAAGAAGGCGAACCTGAGGAACTGATGATGATCTCTGTGAATCGGAATGTGGAGATAAGCATCCTTTAAGTCCACGGTAGTCATATATTGACCCTCCTGGATCATAGGGAGGAGGGTTCGGATAGTCTCCATCTTGAAGGATGGGACCCTGAGAAATTTGTTTAGGATCTTGAGATCCAAAATTGGTCTGAAAGTTCCCTCTTTTTTGGGAACTATAAACAGATTTGAATAGAAGCCCTGCCCCTGTTCCTCCCTTGGAACTGGGTGGATCACTCCCATAACCAGCAGGTCTTGAACACAAGGTAAGAATGCCTCCTCTTTATTGGTTTACAGATAATTGTGAGAGATGAAATCTCCCCTTTGGAGATGAAGCTTTGAAGGCCAGAAGATATCCCTGGGAAACAATCTCTAATGCCAGGGATCCTGGACGTCTCTTGCCCAAGCCTGGGCAAAGAGAGAGAGTCTGCCCCGCACTAGATCTGGTCCCGGATCGGGTGATACTCCTTCATGCTGTCCTAGAGACAGCCGCTGGTTTCTTTGCCTGCTTCCCCTTATTCCAAGCCTGGTTAGGTCTCCAAATGGTTTGGACTGGGCGAAATTTCCCTCTTGTTTTGCATTAGAGGAAACTGAAGCTGCGCCACTCTTGAAGTTTCGAAAGGAACGAAAATTATTCTGTTTGGTCCTTAACTTATTGACCTATCCTGACCTTTTCCTCCAGTAATATCAGAAATGATCTCCTTCAGACCGGGCCCGAATAGGGTCTGTCCCTTGAAGGGGATGTTAAGAAGCTTAGACTTTGAAGTAACGTCTGCTGACCAGGACTTAAGCCATAGCGCCCTATGCGCCAAAATGGCAAAACCTGAATTCTTAGCCGTTAGCTTGGCTAAATGAAAAATGGCGTCAGAAATAAAGGAGTTAGCTAACTTAAGAGCTTTAATCCTGTCTAGAATATTGTCTAACGGGGTCTCCACCTGTAGAGCCTCTCAAGAGACTCAAACCAAAAAGCCGCTGCAGCAGTAACTGGGTAATGCATGCAAGAGGCTGGAGAATAAAACCTTGATGTATAAAAATTTTCTTAAGGAGACCCTCCAATTTTTTATCCATAGGATCTAGGAAAGCACAACTGTCCTCGATGGGGATAGTTGTACGCTTAGCTAGGGTGGAGACTGCATCCTCCACCTTAGGAACCGTCTGCCATGAGTCCCGTATGGTGGCATCTATGGGAAACATCTTTTTTAAAAGCAGGAGGGGAGAGAACGGCACACCTGGTCTATCTCATTCCTTAGTAATAATTTCTAAAAACCTCTTAGGGACTGGAAAAACATCAGTGTAAACGGGGGTACTGCAAAGTATTTGTCCACTTTACACAATTTCTCTGGAACCACAATGGGGTCACAGTCATCCAGAGTCACTAAAACCTCCCTAAGCAATAAGCGGAGGTGTTCAAGCTTAAATTTAAACGCTGTCATCTCATAATCAGACTGAAGTAACGCCTTCCCTGAGTCTGAAATGTCACCCACAGATAGAAGCTCACCTGCCTCGGCTTCTGAGAATTTTTAGGGTATATCGGACACAGGCAATAAAGCGTCAGAAAGCTCTGTATTAATTCTATAGCCCCAGAGCTGTCTCGCTTTCCTTGTAGCCCTGGCAGTTTGGAGAATACCTCTGTGAGGGTAGCATTCATAACTGCCGCCATGTCCTGTAAGGTAAAAGAATTAGACGCGCTAGATGTACTTGGTGTCACTTGAGCAGGAGTTACAGGTTCTGACACATGGGGAGAGTTAGATGGCATAATCTCCCTCTTTTTAGTCAGAGAATCCCTGGAGATAAATCTTTAAGCGCCATAATATGGTCTTTATATTTTATAGAAATTTCAGTACATTTGGTACACATTCTAAGAGGGGTTCCACAATGACTTCCAAACATATTGAACAAGGAGTTTCCTCTATGTCAGACATGTTTAACAGAACTAGTAATGAGACAAGCAAGCTTGGAAAACACTTTAATAAAGGTGAAACAGCAATTAAACAAAAACGTTACTGTGCCTTTAAGAGAAAAAAACTAGCACTTAAACTGCAAAACAGTGAAAAAATACAGTAAAATATTTGAAATTTTTACAGTATGTGTAAGGGACTAAAGCAACATTGCACCCACTTGCAAATGGATGATTAACCCCTTAGGCCCCAAACCGGATTGAAAAACGTTAAAATACGTTAAAGATCAATTGAGCACCATGCCACAGCTCTGCTGAGGCTCCTACCTGCCCTTAAATACGATTTTGTGCAGAAATAATCCCTTTGAAATGGTTCTCAGATGCCAGATGACTCTTCTAGGGAAGCTGTCTCAGTCTGTATTAAAACTGCACAGTTAGAGTGCTAAAATAGGCCCCCCACCATGTACTGGATGTCAGAGGGGCCTTAAGAAAATACTCCTGGGAGTATCTGACTAGCCATGTGGAAACTAGGCGCCAAATAAAGACCTATCTCCCTCAGAGAAAAAAACGTCTATTTATGAAATCATGTAAACGTTTTGTCACTAAGCAATATGAATATTTAACATGAGTATTACCCTGTTATGTAAGCATGATCCCAGTCGCTGTTAAATCACTGCATCAGGCTTACCTCAAATACACAAGGCTCTGTCAACATTTTCTAGAACTTATTCCTCTCTCTAGAAATAAAAATACTGAACATACCTCAAAGCAGGTAATCTGCAGGTCGTTTCCTCAACTGAAGTTTTCCCATATTCATCAGTTATGTGTGAGAACAGCAGCATGGACCTTAGTTCAAACCGCTAAGCTCATCAAATCTCCAGGCAGAATTCTTCTTCTAATTTCTGCCTGAGAGAAAAACAGTACAACGCGGTACCGTTTAAAAAAAAACAAACTTTTGATTGAAGGTAAAACTACACTAAGTCACCACATATCTCTTGATACTTCCTTTCTTGTCAAGAGTTGCAAGAGAATGACTGGGGGCAGTTAGGGGAGGAGCTATATAGACAGCTCTGCTGTGGGTGTCCTCTTGCAACTTCTGTTGGGAAGGAGAATATCCCACAAGTAAGGATGAACCCGTGGACTGGATACACCTTACAAAGAAACATTGTTTTTTATATTGTCTCCCATGTCACATAATGCCCAAATATCAACTAATGATAAATATAAATAGGGACTCCAGTAACACCCGTCTTATTAAAATAGGTTTTAACTGCTTACCCCATTCCCATACAGGGAATAATGCAGCCAGTTCTGATACACCAAGTCTCCTCAGAAAAAAGCTGCACATACCTTAATGCTGCTTGTAGCATGAAACTGGTCTCCACACTGAAGATGTCTCATGGTTACCTTCAGAAGTCTTGTGGGAACCAGCGTGGATCTTAGTTACAAATGCTAAGATCATCAAACTCAGGGCAGAAATCTTCTTCCATATCCCCCTGAGGAAAATAGTACGCACCGGTACCATTTAAAATAAAAAACTTCTTGATTGAAGAAACTAAAACTAACACCTCACTTTACCATGTCTTCCTAGTATAACACAGGCAAAGAGATGACTGAGGGTGGAGGGGAAGGGAGGGGCTATATATACAGCTCTGCTGTGGTGGTCTTTGCCACTTCCTGTTAGCAGGAGGTTAACATCCCACAAGTAAGGATGAAATCCGTAGACTCGTCATATCTTTGTAAAAGAAATAAATCACTCTTGGACCTCCACAGATTAGTGTGTTAGGGGAAAAATAGTTTCAAGAAATATGTATATAATATATATATAAATATATATATATATATTGCAGCAATAGATAGATATGTGTGTCTGTGTATGTATGTGTGTGTTTGTTTATATGTGTGTTGTGAGTATGTGTGTGTATGTGTCTATGACTATGTGTGTGAATGTGCCTGTGTATGTGAATGGTGAACATTTACTTTGGAAATGCCATGAGAAAAAAAAAAAGACGTTACTCTGAGCAAAGTATATTATGGACAAAAAAGGCTAAAATCTTGGGGGTGATGGGCAGCAGAATTTTGAGTGCTTAGGGCAGAATAAAATCTAAATACGCCACTGATATCGACATTATTCACTAACAAAATTACAAGAAAAAGGATTGCACCAAATTGCCTGCAAGAATCTGAATACAGTCCAGCCTATATTCCTAGCTCATGCTAAAAGCTAGACCCAACACCAATTAATATGAAATACCAACCAACACATTAAGGGCTAGATTACGAGAAGTGCGCCAACTTTAGCATGCAAGCAAAATGGGATATTTTGCAGCTCATTGCGAACAACGAAATAGATGGTGTATTAAGTTGAAAGTAAACACAATTGCTTGAGTGAGGGTTGTAACATAGAGATACATAAAAATACATGTCTAAATATGTATATGTTTATATGTGTGTACATATGTATTTATTTATGTACACATTGAGGAATATGTTTTAAGGCTGATAAAAACTGGGTCAAAGATGAAATCTATACATTAAGCACGACAAGGTCTCCTATATACATTATATTATAGGATATTTCATAGGCTAAATATAATTACTAAAGCTTAGTTTATAATACCGCCAAATGTGATCATATTAAAAATTTGTTCTCACTGAAATTATTTATATACCACTTGTGCGGTCACCCACTGCCACCAAACGAATCCCTAATTGATCACTCCCAAACAGCTCTCTTTTCTCTGCCCGTCCAATCGTCATCACCATCTTAGGAACTGGCAGACATTATGTATGCAGTTTTAAATCAATTTTTTTTTGTATTTTGTTTTTGTTTGCACTGTATTGATCCCTCTTCAACCCTCCCTGATCCCTTACAAACAGCTCTCTAATGCTCCCTCTCTCACTAGTAGCAGCTATGTTAGGCACTGGCAGCTGTTTGCCAGTACTCAGTTTATAGAAATGTCATTATGTTTTAAAGGGACATAGTACACTAGATTTTTCTTTGCATAAATGTTCTAGATGATCCATATATATAGTCCATCTGGGAGTGTTTTTTGTAAAAAAACAATAATTTATGTAACGAACTTACCTGATAAATTAATTTCTTTCATTATTAGCAAGAGTCCATGAGCCTAGTGACGTTTGGGATATACATTCTACCCAGGGGGGCAAAGTTTTCCAAACTCAAATGCCTATAAATACACCCCTCACCACACCCACAAATCAGTTTAACGAATAGCCAAGAAGTGGGTGATAAGAAAAAAGCTGCGAAAGCAATAAAAAATAAGGAATGGAATAATTGTGCTTTATACAAAAAAAATAAACACCCTCAAAAAAGGGTGGGCTCATGGACTCTTGCTAATATGAAAGAAATGAATTTATTCAGGTAAGTTCTTACATAAATTATGTTTTCTTTCAGGTAATTAGCAAGAGTCCATGAGCTAGTGACTTATGGGATAATGAATACCCAAGATGTGGATCTTCCACGCAAGAGTCACTAGAGAGGGAGGGATAAAATAAAGACAGTCAATTAAGCTGAAAAATAATCCACACCCTAAAACAAAGTTTAAATCATATAATGAAAAAAACTGAAAATTATAAGCAGAAGAACTCAAACTGAAACAGCCTGCCTGAAGTACTTTTCTACCAAAGACTGCTTCAGAAGAAGAAAACCACATCAAAATGATAGAATTTAGTAAAAGTATGCAAAGAAGACCAAGTTGCTGCTTTGCAAATCTGATCAACCGAAGCTTCATTCCTAAACGCCCAGGAAGTAGAGACTGACCTACGTCGAATGAGCTGTAATCCTTTGAGGCGGGAGTTTACCCGACTCAACATAAGCATGATAAATCAAAGACTTTAAACCAAGATGCCAAGAAATGGCAGAAGCCTTCTGACCTTTCCTAGAACCAGAAAAGAAAACAGACTAGAAGTCTTTCGGAAATCTTTAGTAGCTTCACATAATATTTCAAAGCTCTAACTACATCCAAAGAATGCAACGATCTTTCCTTAGAGTTCTTAGGATTAGGACACAATGAAGGAACCACAATTTCTCTACTAATGTTGTCTAGAATTCACAACCTTAGGTAAAAATTTAAATGAAGTTCGCAACACCGCCTTATCCTGATGAAAAATCAGAAAAGGAGACTCACAAGAAAGAGCTGATAATTCAGAAACTCTTCTAGCCCAGAAGAGATGGCCAAACGAAACAAAACTTTCCAGAAAGTACATTTAATATCCAGCGAATGCATAGGTTCAACGGAGGAGCTTGAGAGCCCCCAGAACCAAATTAAACTCCAAGGAAGAGAAATTGACTTAATGACAGGTTTTTATACTGAACCAGAGCTGAACAAAACAATGATATCAGGAAGATTAGCAATCCTTTCTGTGAAAAAGAACAGAAAGAGCAGAGATTTGTCCTTTCAAGGAAACTTGCAGACAAACCTTTATCCAAACATCCTGAAGAAAACTGTAAAATTCTAGGAATTCTAAAAGAATGCCAAGAAAAATGATGAGAAGACACCAAGAAATGTAAGCCTTCCAGACTCGATAAAATATCTTCACTAGATACAGATTTACGAGCCTGTAACATAGTATCTAATTACGGAGTCAGAGAAACCTCTATGAACTGAGAATCAACGCGTCTCAACTCTCCCATACCCTTCAAATTTAAGGATTTGAGATCCTGATGGAAAAAAGGACCTTGCGATAGAAGGTCTGGTCTTAACGGAAGAGTCCACGGTTGGCAAGTAGCTATCTGGACAAGATCCGCAAACCAAAACCTGTGAGGCCATGCTGGAGCCACCAGCAGAGCAAACGAATGCTCCTTTAGAATCTTGGAAATCACTCTTGGAAGAAGAACTAGAGGCGGAAAGCATATAGGCAGGATGATACTTCCAAGGAGGTGACAATGCTCCACTGCTTCCGCCTGAGGATCCTGGATCTGGTCAGATACCTGGGAAGCTTCTTGTTTAGATGAGAAGCCATCAGATCTATTTCTGGAAGTCCCCACATTCTGGACAATCTGACGAATACCTCTGGTGAAGAGACCCATTCGCCCGGATGTAATGTTTGCGGCGACTGAGATAATCCGCTTCCCAATTGTCTATACCTGGGATATGAACCGCAGAATTAGACAGGAGCTGATTCCGCCCATACAAGTATTTGAGATACTTCTTTCATAGCCAGAGGACTGTGAGTCCCTCCTTGATGATTGACATATGCCACGGTTGTGACATTGTCCGTCTGAAAACAAATGAACGACTCTCTCTTAGAAGAGGACCACGACTGAAGAGCTCTGAAAAATCGCACGGAGTTCCAAAATATTGATTCGGTAATCTCGCCTCCTGAGATTCCCAAACCCCTTGTGCTGTCAGAGACACCCCATACAGCTCCCCAACCTGTCAGACTTGCATCTGTTGAGATCACAGTCCAGGTCGGAAGAACAAAAGAAGCCCCCTGAACTATACGATGGTGGTCTGTCCACCACGTCAGAGAGTGTCGTACAATCGGTTTTAAAGATATTAATTGTGATATCTTTGTATAATCCCTGCACCACTGGTTTCAGCATACAGAGCTGAAGAGGTCGCATGTGAAAACGAGCAAAGGGGATCGCGTCGATGCAGCAGTCATAAGACCTAGATTTTCCATGCATAAGGCTACCGAAGGGAATGATTGAGACTGAAGGTTTCGACAAGCTGAAACCAATTTTAGACGTCTCTTGTCCGTCAGCGACAGAGTCATGGACACTGAATCTATCTGGAAACCTAAAAAGGTTACCCTTGTCTGAGGAATCACCAAACTCTTTGGTAAATTGATCCTCCAACCATGTTCTCGAAGAAACGATACAAGTCGATTCGTATGAGATTCTGCTAAATGTGAAGACTGATCAAGTACCAAGATATCGTCCAAATAAGGAAATACCACAATACCCTGTTCTCTGATTACAGATAGAAGGGCACCGAGAACCTTTGTAAAAATCCTTGGACCTGTAGCTAGGCCAAACGGCAGAGCCACAAACTGGTAATGCTTGTCTAGAAAAGAGAATCTCAGAAACTGATAGTGATCTGGATGAATCGGAATATGCAGATATGCATCTTGTAAATCTATTGTGGACATATAATGCCCTTGCTGAACAAAAGGCAAGAATAGTCCTTATAGTTACCCATTTTGAATGTTGGTATCCTTACATAACGATTCAATATTTTTAAATCCAGAACTGGTCTGAAGGAATTCTCCTTCTTTGGTACAATGAAGAGATTTGAGTAAAACCCCAGCCCCTGTTCCAAAACTGGAACTGGCACAATTACTCCAGCCAAACTCTAGATCTGAAACACATTTCAGAAATGCTTGAGCCTTCACTGGATTTATGGGACACGGGAAAGAAAAAATCTTCTTGCAGGAGGCCTTATCTTGAAGCCTATTCTGTACCCTTGTGAAACAATATTCTGAATCCAAAGATTGTGAATCAAATTGATCCAAATTTCTTTGAAAAATCGTAATCTGCCCCCTACCAGCTGGGCTGGAATGAGGGCCGCACCTTCATGTGGACTTGGGAGCTGACTTTGGCTTTTCTAAAAGGCTTGGAATTTATTCCAGACTGGAGATGGGTTTCCAAACTGAATACCGCTCATGTAGGAGAAGGATCAGGTTTTTGTTCCTTATTGTGACGAAAGGAACGAAAACGATTTAGCGACCTAAATTTACCTTTAGATTTTTTATCTGTGGTAAAAAAGTTCCTTTCCCCCCAGTAACAGTTGAAATAATAGGAATCCAACTGTGAACCAAACAATTGTTACCCTGGAAAGAAAGGGAAAGCAAAGTTGACTTTAGAAGACATATCAAGCATTCCAAGTTTTAAGCCATAAAGCTCTTCTAGCTAAAATAGCTAAAGACATATACCTGACATCACCCTAATGATATCAAAGATGGCATCACAATAAAGTTATTAGCATGTTGAAGAAGATTAACAATGCTATGAGTATTATGACTCTGTTACTTGTTGTGCTAAAGCTTCTAACCAGAAAGTTGAGGCTGCAGCAACATCACGCCCAAAGATATAGCAGGTCTAAGAAGATTACCTGAACATAAGTAAGCTTTTCTTAGAAAGGATTCAATTTTCCTATCTAAAGGATCCTTAAAGGAAGTACTATCTGCCGTAGGAATAGTAGTAAGTTTAGCAAGAGTAGAGATAGCCCCATCAACCTTAGGGATTTTGTCCCAAAACTCTAATCTGTCAGATGGCACAGGATATAATTGCTTAAACCGTTTAGAAGGAGTAAATGAATTACCCAAATTATTCCATTCCCTGGAAATTACTTCAGAAATAGCATCAGGGACGGGAAAAACCTCCGGAATAACTACAGGAGGTTTAAAAAACCGTATTCAAACGTTTAGATTTAGTATCAAGAGGACCAGAATCCTCTATTTCTAAAGCAATTAGTACTTCTTTAAGTAAAGAACGAATAAATTCCATTTTAAATAAATATGAAGATTTATCAGCATCAATCTCTGAGACAGAATCCTGAACCAGAAGAGTCATCAGAATCAGAATGATGATGTTCATTTAAAAATTCATCTGTAGAGAGAGAAGTTTTAAAAATTTTTTATGTTTCCTAGAAGGAGAAATAACAGACATAGCCTTCTTGATGGATTCAGAAACAAAATCTCTTATGTTATCAGGAACATTCTGCACCTTAGAGTTGAGGGAACTGCAACAGCAATGGTACATTACTAAAGGAAAATTATCTGCTTTAACAAGTTTGTCATGACAATTAATACAAAAAACAGCCGGAGGAATAGCTACCAAAAGTTTACAGATACACTTAGCTTGGTAGTTCCAGCACTAGACAGCGATTTTCCTGAAGTATCTTCTGACTCAGATGCAACGTGAGACATCTTGCAATATGTAAGAGAAAAAACAACATATAAAGCAAAATTGATCAAATTCCTAATGACAGTTTCAGGAATGGGAAAAAATGCCAATAAACAAGCTTCTAGTAACCAGAAGCTAAGAAAAAATCAGACTGAAATAATGTGGAGACAAAAGCGACGCCCATATTTTTTGGCGCCAAATAATACGCCCACATTGTTTGGCGCCTAAATGCTTTTTGGCGCCAAAAATTATGCCACATCCGGAACGCCGACATTTTTGGCGCAAAAGGACGTCAAAAATTGACGCAACTTCCGGCGACACGTATGACGCCGGAAACAGAAAAGATTTTTTTTGCGCCAAAAAAGTCCGTGCCAAGAATGACGCAATAAAATGAAGCATTTTCAGCCCCCGCGAGCCTAACAGCCCACAGGGAAAAAAAGTCAAATTTTTAAGGTAAGAAAAAATGATTGATTCAAACGCATTATCCCAAATATGAAACTGACTGTCTGAAAATAAGGAATGTTGAACATTCTGAGTCAAGGCAAATAAATGCTTGAATACATATATTTAGAACTTTATAAATAAAGTGCCCAACCATAGCTTAGAGTGTCACAGAAAATAAGATTTACTGTACCCCAGGGACACTCATCTACACATTTGTAGAAAGCCAAACCAGTACTGAAACGAAAATCAGCAGAGGTAATGGTATATAAATAAGAGTATATCGTCGATCTGAAAAGGGAGGTAAGAGATGAATCTCTACGACCGATAACAGAGAACCTATGAAATAGACCCCGTAGAAGGAGATCACTGCATTCAAATAGGCAATACTCTCCTCACATCCCTCTGACATTCACTGCACGCTGAGAGGAAAACCGGGCTCCAACTTGCTGCGGAGCGGCATATCAACGTAGAATCTAGCACAAACTTACTTCACCACCTCCATAGGAGGCAAAGTTTGTAAAACTGAATTGTGGGTGTGGTGAGGGTTGTATTTATAGGCATTTTGAGGTTTGGGAAACTTTGCCCCTCCTGGTAGGAATGTATATCCCATACGTCCACTAGCTCATGGACTCTTGCTAATTACATGAAAGAAATATATATAGTTTTGCTTATTTTAAATAAACATTGTGCTGATTTTCATACTCCTAATCAAGCCCCAAAGTTTTAGATGTATACAGCCTTCATATTGCTCCTGTTTGTATAATGGGTCTATTCATATGCAAGGGAGGGTCTTCTCACAGCCCCTTTCAGTGGGAGTCCCAGCCTAACCTTATCAACAGTGCTAAACTTGGGAGCTTCTATGTAAGTTGTTAAAAGGTTTTATACTGGATTTTTATATCAGTATCTGTGCATGTTATTCTTTATTGTAGTGTCTATTACATGCAGTTAAATTAAAAATTGGTGTATACTGTTCCTTTAAGGTTTATTTATTAGTGTAGTTATCCCCACTCACCCCTCCTCCAAGCAATCATCAATAGGTCCCCCTCCCCTGTAATTACCCTTTTTTGGAGAATAGGGAACCCATCCATCCCCCTCTTCACCAATATATTTTGCTGTATTGTATCCCCTTCCTGCCACCTTCTGCGATGTGCCGCTCACCCAGCCGCCCTCCTTTACCTCCGACACCACCACAAGCTGATACAGACAGTGACACAGATTTACTGGATTAATCTATACTGTCCTTTACATGTTCAGCCTTTATTGCTATAGGATTAGGGTTGCCACCTCAGCCATGTTTTCCTGGATACTTATGAGTTACACATGCTGCAGTTGTGCAGGGAGGAACATGTATTGTGTTTCTGGACAGCAATATTCATATTTCTCCCTGCACACCCTGCAGCATGTGTAACTTATAAGTGTTCTGTATTTTAAGGGACGGATGAGAACCCTATGGAATTGCTGTATGGACACAACACATTCCTTGTGTTAAAGGACATGAAATCCAAAAAATTTATTCATGATTCTGATAGAGAATACAATTTTAAACAACTTTCCAATTTACTTCTATTATTTAATTTGCTTTCTTCTCTTGTTATCCTTTGCTGAAATGTTTATCTAGGAAAGTTCATGAGCAGCAAAGAATCTAGGTTTAGTTGATGATTGGTAGATGCATATGTATACCGTTGTCATGGCTCCGCATGTGTTCAGTCAGCAACCAGAAGTGCATTGCTGTTCATTGAACAAAGCATATCAGGAGAACAAAGAAAAATTGTTAATAGGAGTAAATTAGAAAGTGCTTAAAATGTCCTGCTCTACTCTGAATCATTAAAGAACATTTTGGGTTTCATATCCTTTTAAGGGGATATACCTATGTATTGTATTGCTTACAGAACAGGTCCTGTGTGATTATTTTAGCAGTGTTGCACAATTGGGGTTGTGGGTAGAGTTGCCCTGTTTTAATTATTTGGACTGTTTTGCTGTAAAATATATGTTTATAAATACCCTGTAAATATTTCTCTTATTATTAACATATATGATTCCTAATAAAACTTTGGAAAGAATGGAGACCCTTTTCACAACTTACTTGTATTGGTTTAGTGGTTTTAAACATAGAATTAGATTTAGTACTAAATTAGGATTACATTTAGTACAAATTAAAAATCCATCAAACTAGTTGGGGACACTGAACCCAAATGTTTTCTTTCATGATTCAGATAGAGCATGCAATAAGCAACTTTCTAATTTACTCCTATTATAAATTTTAATTCGTTCTCTTGCAATCTTTATTTGAAAAAGATGGCATCTCAGCTAAGGAGCCAGCAATATTTGCTTCAGTACCATGGGCAGCACTTGTTTTATTGGTGCTGACCAATCAGCAAGGACAACCCAGGTTGTTCACCAAAAATGGGCCGTCATCTAAACTTACATTCTTGCTTTTCAAATAAACATACCAAGAGAATGAAGAAAATTTTATAATAGGAGTAAATTAGAAAGTCGCTTAAAAATGCATGCTCTATGTGAATCACAAAATAAATTTTTGAGTACAGTGTCCCTTTAATACCACAGTCTGATACAACATTAATGTATTGCACATGTGGGTATTTATGCTCCCTATAGCCTAAAATAACAAAACCTCTGAGAGATATATTAGAGGGGCAAAGATAAAAACTTTTTAAGCAGGCATAGTCTTTAGTAAGGATTGAAACAAAGTGTGGACTTAATGGGTCTAAACTAATATCTTACAGTTTATTTCACACTATAAATTGTGTATATTCTCGAATATGGTAAAAAAACATAATCTTAAACGTTAATCATCTAAAAAATGTTATAAACTCCCTTCTAAAAAATGGGGTAGGACACAAAATGCTTCCTCTTTCAAGCCAAGGCTGAAAAAGGAACACTTTAACCCTCATATGACTTTATAAACATAACCAGTGAGCACAGCACAGCTATATAGACTAGCAGTTCACCCTCTACAGAAGCTAACCAGTATATGTCAAAAGTACCCTCTCCCACCTTCCCTTAGTAACTGCAGCACCTGCTATAAGCATCTAACAGTAATATGAACCAAAATACATGTGCATGAATGGGATATGGTTCATGAATATATGTAAGCGGAGAATTTATATGAGAATAAGCACAAACTTATTGCTATATTGGTTAACTTCAAATGCAAAATACAGGCGACTGGGACACATTTTGTATTTGCATTCTAATGTGGTTGGCCACCCGATCTCCGCTCACTTTCCAGACCACACGGCCTGCCTGCACAAGGAATCCAACCAGGCCCCTCTACCCCTTCAGCTCCCTGCATTATCCAGTAAGCCCCCAACATCCAAATTACTCAATCTATGTGAAGAAAAACTAATTTTCCTGTTATACTTTATATGTGGTTGGGGGCAACCTAATTCAAACTTTTAAAGGGATACTAAACCCAATCTTTTATTTCATGATTTGGATAGAGCGTGGCAATTTTAAGCAACTTTATTTACTATTTTCAAAATTACTATTTATCAACTCTAATTTACTATTATCAAATTTTCTTTGTTCTCATGGTATCTTTATTTGAAAAGCAGTAATGAAAGCTTAGGAGCGGCCCATTTTAGGTTCAGCACCTGGTTAGCGCTTGCTGATTGCTGGCTAAATGTAGCCACCAATCAGCAAGCACTATTAAGGTGCTGAACCAAAAATGGGCCGGCTCCTTTCATTCCTGCTTTTTCAAATAAAGACCCCAAGACAAAGAAGAAGAATTGATAATAGGAGTGAATTAGAAAGTTGCTTAAAACTGCATTGCTCTATTCCGAATCATAAAAGAAAAAAAATTGGGTTTAGTATCTCTTTAATTGCTAAAATACAATTGAAAAGAAGTCCAAAACATCCAGCTTCAATGTTTACAGGCAAACTCTAGTGGCTTAGAATTGAGGGCCTTGATTGTAGGTCAAAAGGTGAAGTGGAGGCAAAAATAAAGTCATTATAAATTTGTTAGGATTGGATAGCTGGATGCCATAATGGTGCATAGCCTGAGATGTATAAAAAGAAAATTACCATAAAGTAAATTAAATGATATTGAAGCTGTGTAGAGATGTGGATTGAGGAAGGGGCATTTAAAGGATATGAAAACCAAAATGTTCTTTTCATGATTCAGGACAGAGCATGTTATTTTATATATATGTCCAATTTACTTATATTATCTCTTTTCCTTCACCCTCTCAGAAACCTTTGTTGAAAAGTATACCTAAGTAGATCTGGAGCAGCAATGCATTACTGGGGAGCTAGCTGCTGATTAGTAGCTGCACACAAATGCATCTTTTCATTTGTTCACCACATATGTTTAGCTAGCTCACAGTAGTGCATAGCTGCTCCTTCAAAAAAGAACAATAAGATAATGAGCAAATTTGATAATAGAAGTAATTGGAAAGTCACATGATCTATTTGAACCATGAAAGAAAAAAAAAACAACAACTGAATTTCATGTTCCTTTAACCAAAATAGGAGTCGTCCAAGTCCTTTAAAGGACCATTGGGACCACATACAAACACTCTACAATTGTTACAAGGGAAAGAAATAGGAAGGAAAGATAGGAAGAGTTTCAGTAACAGGGGATTCAGAATTTTGCATAAGTACATACACCTAAATTATGCTTTTTTTCTGACATATAAGAAAGTTTACACAAACAACGTAATGTAAAGCCACGTACTGAACAGTTTTAGTTTAATTTTACTGTAGAATGCTGACTGTTCATAAATGTAA
Organism: Bombina bombina; assembly: GCF_027579735.1. NCBI lineage: Eukaryota > Metazoa > Chordata > Amphibia > Anura > Bombinatoridae > Bombina > Bombina bombina. Next base: position 294,285,458 of record NC_069503.1, on the reverse strand, counting down.
CAGTTGCTCTAATGAAAAAAAAACATAATTTATGTAAGAACTTACCTGATAAATTCTTTCTTTTCATATTAGCAAGAGTCCATGAGCTAGTGACGTATGGGATATACATTCTACCAGGAGGGGCAAAGTTTCCCAAACTTAAAATGCCTATAATACACCCCCTCACCACACCCACAATTCAGTTTGAACGAATAGCCAAGAAGTGGGGTGATAATAAAAAAGTGCGAAAGCATATAAAATTAAGGAATTGGAATAATTGTGCTTTATACAAAAAAATCAAAACCACCACAAAAAAGGGCGGGCCTCATGGACTCTTGCTAATATGAAAGAAATGAATTTATCAGGTAAGTTCTTACATAAATTATGTTTTCTTTCATGTAATTAGCAAGAGTCCATGAGCTAGTGACGTATGGGATAATGACTACCCAAGATGTGGATCTTTCCACACAAGAGTCACTAGAGAGGGAGGGATAAAATAAAGACAGCCAATTCCTGCTGAAAATAATCCACACCCAGAATAAAATTTTAATGAAAAAACATAAGCAGAAGATTCAACTGAAACCACTGCCTGAAGTACGTTTCTACCAAAAACTGCTTCAGAAGAAGAAAACACCATCAAAATGGTAGAATTTAGTAAAAGTATGCAAAAGAGGACCAAGTTGCTGTTTTGCAAATCTGATCAACCGAAGCTTCATTCTTAAACACCCAGGAAGTAGAAACTGACCTAGTAGTATGAGCTGTAATCCTTTGAGGCGGAGTGTTACCCGAACTCAACTTAGGCATGATGAAATAAAGATTTCAACCAAGATGCCAAAGAAATGGCAGAAGCTTTTGGTCTTTTCTAGAACCGGGAAAAGATGACAAATAGACTAGAAGTCTTTCGGAAAGACTTAGTAGCTTCAACATAATATTACAAAGCTCTAACAGCATCCAAAGAATGCAATGATTTCTCCTTAGAATTCATAGGATTAGGGACATAATGAAGGGAACCACAATTTCTCTACTAATGTTGTTAGAATTCACAACCTTAGGTAAAAAATTCAAAAGAAGTTCGCAGCACCCGCCTTATCCTGATGCAAAATCAGAAAAGGAGACTCACAAAAAAGGGTAGATAATTCAGAGACTCTTCTGGCAGAAGAGATGGACAAAGAAAACAAAACTTTCCAAGAAAGTAATATAATGACCAAAGAATGCATGGGTTCAAAAGGAGAAGCTTGAAGAGCCCCCAGAACCAAATTCAAACTCCAAAGAGGAGAAATTGACTTAATGACAGGTTTTATACGAACCAAGAGCTTGTAACAAAACAATGAATATCAGGAAGATTAGCAATCCTTCTGTGAAAAAGAACAGAAAGAGCAGAGATTTGTCTTTCAAGAAACTTGCGGACAAACCTTTATCTAAACCATCCCTGAAGAAATATAAGTCTTCCAGACTCTATAATATATCTCTCTAGATACAGATTTACGAGCTTGTCACTAGTATCAATCACAGAGTCAGAGAAACCTCTTTGACCAAGAATCAAGCGTTCAAACCTCCACACCTTAAAATTAAGGTTTTGAGATCCTGATGGAAAAAAGAACCTTGAGACAGAAGACTGGTACTTAACGGAAAGAGTCCACAGCTGGCAAGAGGCCATCCGGACAAGATCCGCATACCAAAAAACCTGTGAGGCCATGCTGGAGCTACCTGCAGGACAACGAGCATTCCTTTAGAATATTAGAGAATACCCTTGGAAGAAGAACTAGAGGCGGAAAGATATAGGCAGGATGACACCTTGTAAGGAAGAGATAATGCATCCACTGCCTCGCCCGAGGATCCCTGGATCCGGACCAGATACCAGGGAAGTTTCTGTTTAGATGAGAAGCCATCAGATCTATTTCTGAGAGTTCCCACATTTGAACAATCTGAGAAATACCTCTGGGTGAAGACCATTCGCCCAGGTGCAACGTTGTGGCGACTGGAGATAATCCGCTTTCCAATTGTCCATACCTGGATATGACCCGCAGAGAGATTTGACAGGAGCTGGATTCCGCCCAAACCAAAATTCGAGATACTTCTTTCATAGCCAGAGGACTGTGAGTCCCTCCTTGATGATTGATGTATGCCACAGTTGTGACATTGTCTATCTGAAAACAAGATGAACAACTCTCTCTTCAGAAGAGGCCAAGGACTGAAGAGCTCTGAAATTGCACGGAGTTCCAAAATATTGATCGGAAATCTCACCTCCTGAGATTCCCAAACCCCTTGTGCCGTCAGATACCCCCACACAGCTCCCCAACCTGTAAGACTTGCATCTGTTGAGATTATAGTCCAGGTCGGAAAGAACAAAGAAGCCCCCTGAACTAAACGATGGTGATCTGCCCACCATGTCAGAGAGTGTCGTATAATCGGTTTTAAAGATATTAATTGAGATATCTTTGAGTAATCCCTGCACCATTGGTTCAGCATACAGAGCTGAAGAGGTTGCATGTGAAAACGAGCAAAGGAGATCGCATCTGATGCGGGCAGTCCTAAGACCTAAACTGTCCATGCATAAGGCTACCAAAGGGAATGATTGTGACTGAAGGTTTTGACAAGCTGATATCAATGTATAAACTTCTCTTGTCTGACAAGGACAGAGTCATAGACACTGAATCTATTCTAGAAGCCTAAAAAGGTTACACTTGTCTGAGGAATCAATGAACTGATTGGTAAATTGATCCTCCAACCATGAACTTGAAGAAACAACACAAGTCGATTGTATGAGATTCTCCGAAAATGAGAAGGACTGAGCAAGTACCCAGATATTGTCCAATAAGGAAATACCAAAAAACCCTGTTCTCTGATTACAGAAAGAAGGGCACCGAGAACCTTTGAAAAAAATTCTTGGAACTGAGGCTAGGCCAAACGGTAGAGCCACAAAACTGGTAATGCTTGTCTAAAAAGAGAATCTCAGACACTAAAAGTGATCTGGATGAATCGGCATATGTAGATACACATCCTGTAAATCTATTGTAGACATATAATGCCCTTGCTAAACAAAAGGCAGGACAGTCTACAGTAACCATCTTGAATGTTGGTATCCTTACATAACGATTCAATATTGATAGATCCGGAACTGGTCTGAAGGAATTGACCTTCTTTGGTACAATGAAGAGATAAAATAAAACCCCAGCCCCTGTTCCAGAACTGGAACTGGCATAATTACTCCAGCCAACTCTAGATCTGAAACACATTTCAGAAATGCTGAGCCTTTGCTGTGTTAACTGGGACACGGGAAAGAAAAAAATCTCTTAGCAGGAGGCCTTAACTGAAGCCAATTCTGTACCTTTCTGAAACATGTTCTGAAACAGAAATTGAGAACGGAATTTGATCAAAATTTCTTTGAAGAAAACGTAATCTGCCCCATACCAGCTGAGCTGGAATAAGGTCCGCACCTTCATGGGTACTTAGGAGCTGGCTATAGGTTTTCTAAAAGGCTTGGATATATTCCAAACTGGAAATAGTTTCCAAACTGATACCGCTCCTGAGAATGAAGGATCAGGCTTTGTTCCTTATTGTGAGAAAAGGAACGAAATGATTATTAGACCTAAATTTACCTTAGATTTTTTATCCTTTGGAAAAAAAGTTCCCTTCCTTCCAGAAACAGTTGAAATAATAATTTATTACCCTGGAAAGAAAGGGAAAGCAAAGTTGACTTAGAAGACATATCAGTATTCCAAGTTTAATCCATAAAGCTTTTCTAGCTAAAATAGCTAGAGACATATACCTGACATCAACTCTAATGATATCAAAAGATGGTATCACCAATAAAATTATTAGCATGTTATAGAATAATAATAATGCTATAAAATTATGATCTGTTACTTGTTGCGCTAAAGCTTCTAACCAAAAAGTTGAAGCTGCAGCAACATCCGCTAAAAATATAGCAAGTCTAAGAAGATTACCTGAACATAAGTAAGCTTTTCTTAGAAAGGATTCAATTTTCCTATCTAAAGGATCCTTAAATGAATTACTATCTGCCGTAGGAATAGTAGCACAATTAGCAGGAGTAGAGACAGCCCCATAACCTTAGGGATTTTTGTCCCAAAAAAACTCTAATCTGTCAGATGGCACAGGATATAATTGCTTAAACGTTTAGAAGGAGTAAAAGAATTACCCAAATTATTCCATTCCCTGGAAAATACTTCAGAAATAGCATCAGGGAGATAAAACACTTCTGGAATAACTACAGGAGATTAAAAACCTTATTTAAAACGTTTAGATTTAGAATCAAGAGGACCAGAATCCTCTATTTCTAATGCAATTAATACTTCTTTAAATAAAGAACGAATAAATTCCATCTTGAACAAATACAAAGATTTATCAGCATCAACCTCTGAGACAGAAACCTCTGAACCAGAAGAACCATTATCAGTATCAGAATGATGATGTTCATTTAAAAAATCATCTGAAAAAAAGAGAAGTTTTAAAAGACTTTTATGTAAACTAGAAGGAGAAATAACAGACATAGCCTTCTTAATGGATTTAAAAAATAAAATCTCTTATGTTTATCAGGAACACTCTGAAAATTAGATGTTGACGGAACAGCAACAGGTAATGTAACAGTACTAAAGGAAATTTTATCTGCATTAATAAGTTTGTCATGACATGCAATACAAACAACAGCTGGAGAAACAGATACCAAAAATTATAGCAGATACACTTAGCTTGGTAGCTCCAGCAGTAGACAGCGATTTTCCTGTAGTATCTTCTGACTCAGATGCAACGTGAGACATCTTGCAATATGTAAGAGAAAAAACAACATATAAAGCAAAATTGATCAAATTCCTTAAATGACAGTTTCAGGAATGGGAAAAAATGCCAAAGAACAAGCTTTCTAGCAACCAGAAGCACTGAAAAAATAAGACTTAAATAATGTGGAGACAAAAGCGACGCCCTTATTTTTTAGCGCCAAATAAGACGCCCACATTATTTGGCGCCTAAATGCTTTTGGCGCCAAAAATGACGCCACATCCGGAACGCCGACATTTTTGGCGCAAAATAACGTCAAAAAATGACGCAACTTCCGGCGACACGTATGACGCCGGAAACGGAAAAGAATTTTTGCGCCAAAAAAAGTCCGCGCCAAGAATGACGCAATAAAATGAAGCATTTTCAGCCCCCGCGAGCCTAACAGCCCACAGGAAAAAAAGAGTCAAATTTTTGAAGGTAAGAAAAAATGATTAATTCAAATGCATTATCCCAAATATGAAACTGACTGTCTGAAAAATAAGGAAAGTTGAACATTCTGAGTCAAGGCAAATAAATGTTTGAATACATATATTTAGAACTTTATAAACAAAGTGCCCAACCATAGCTTAGAGTGTCACAGAAAATAAGATTTACTTACCCCAGGACACTCATCTACATGTTTGTTGAAAGCCAAACCAGTACTGAAACGAGAATCAGCAGAGGTAATGGTATATATAAGAGTATATCGTCGATCTGAAAAGGGAGGTAAGAGATGAATCTCTACGACCGATAACAGAGAACCTATGAAATAGACCCCGTAGAAGGAGATCACTGCATTCAAATAGGCAATACTCTCCTCACATCCCTCTGACATTCACTGCACGCTGAGAGGAAAACCGGGGCTCCAACTTGCTGCGGAGCGCATATCAACGTAGAATCTAGCACTAACTTACTTCACCACCTCCATCGGAGGCAAAGTTTGTAAAACTGAATTGTGGGTGTGGTGAGGGGTGTATTTATAGGCATTTTAAGGTTTGGGAAACTTTGCCCCTCCTGGTAGGAATGTATATCCCATACGTCACTAGCTCATGGACTCTTGCTAATTACATGAAAAGGAAAATATTGATAAGATATCAAAACATTTTCATAGAGACAAACAATATATTAGTACATTGTTTTCAATGTGACTTGGCCATTCAAACTTATCATTTATGTGCTAAGGTGCAGGCCAATTATGATGCAAACAGAATGTGCTATTTGTTTTTTTATTACTAGATTTGGTGGTTTCTGGTGATGAGAAGCCCAGAGTACTTTCTCTCCTTTAACGTATTCTAGTTCAGCTATTAGTCCACAAATTTAGTTGACTTATTTTTTCTACATTACAGAGAGCCTAGATATATATATATATATATATATATTTGGAAGTAAAAACCTTATATGTTAAATAGCTAAAGTACCTGCTTTTAAAATAACAAACAGGTTTTTTTTGTGCATGGGTTAAGCACACAAAACTCTATCTATTATATATCAAGAGTCTTTTTCTCTATGTTATGTAATTATAACATGGAAAACTGTGAAAGACATTATCAAGCATCTGTATAGCGCAAGAGAGGGAGAATCTTACTGCTGCACTAAACTTCACTGGCTCAAATAACACTCAAGGCAATAAGTATTTTTCTTTTTTTTTTTCCAACTGAAATGTCAAAACGTACAAGACAGTGAAAATCATTTGGATAGAGAACATGCCAACAAACACTTTTAGCCTGTGTATATAATGGACTGTCTACTTTTCTATAATTTTAACATTTTAAAACTGCTAAAGGACCTGTCCAGAGTTTATAAGGTTCTGGTGATAGTACCTAACTTCTATATATAAACTATAAACTATATATATATGTTTAAGTACCTTTACTACTTGTATTGTAGGTAAATACAAATGGCAACAAAGTAAGTGAATGACGCAGTATAACTTCACGCTCAGATGGAGACAAAGAGTAAGATTCCTGAAATTAATTGATTCAAAATTTGAACTCTGCTTTGGTTCTCAAGAGCTTCATAGCAAGAAAATGCAGTATATTTTCAGTGTAATTGCATTCTGCAAGTGGGGGTGGAGAAAAAAAGTTTTGAATTTCCATTAAAAGTTATCTTTTCTTTTTTTCATATCTCATTTTCTTCTCTGCTCATTAGTTCATGCTTGTAACACCCCCATGTACAGTGTTGTGTAATTTTGTCTGTACTTTATAAATTAAAGATAACAAACAAAATCAGACTTTGCCTGCTTTTCTGCATTCGCAAACTTACTTTAAAGTGAGGTCAACGCTACTGAGAAACACGGTTAAAAGATGGTTCGTTTTTGAGCTAATAGGCTCATAACATCTGCATGAAAATTAATTAATTTTGCAATCTTTTCCATAATTACAGAGAAAAAAAATGGCTGCTGGAAGTTGCAATAATGCTAATAATTCCAAAAAGGCCTAAGCTTGATGGATATGAAGCCTATTATTTTCTGTAGGACTGAGCTCATAATTCGCTGTTATCACTTTCCTTTATAAATAATGATAGGCTGCGAGCTAAGTGAGGCTTGTGAGCTTCATTCTTGTGGACTTTATTGCATTTAGCAAATTTTCTCAGTTGTTCACTTTATGAAGACAGATCAAAGCTATTACTGAAAGAGACTTGCTACTTTGTTCACAGCATTGCTTTGTGCCACTAAGAGGCTTACTTACTGTACAGTTCTTTTTTGCAATGACTTCATGATATCCATTAAGGATATCAATTCATAAGTTATTTAGGTTGGCTCACCTTTTGAATCTTACAAGACTGTTAACATTTTTATCAACGAATACAACAAAAGCACAATCCGCTTGGAGTAGAAATGCAGGCAGGGAGAGATATCAATATTAAAAGTCAATTTATTATACTTGCATTAAAAACGTTAACAGCACAGATCACAGAGTCCACAGCTGACGCGTTTCCTGCCTTACTGGCAGTTCATCAGAGCTAAAGACTAAACCTCCAGCAGCTGCTTTAATCAGAGGTAAGTTGCCGGTATAGCCAATCACAGGTAGAGCTACAGGTTAACTATTAGTTAGCCTAAATCGTAGCACATGTGTTAAATACCGCAATCTAACTCTGTCTTAAAACATTGCTAAAAAAAAGACATATTTAAAATAATTAATGAATTTCAACAAAGCTAGAACTGGCATACATATAATGTATCAATGCTCATAATGGATATTTTAATTACAAAATATGAGGAAGAAAGCACAATAAGACTTACAGTGAACAAAATAAAATAAATCGCACAACATTGTATATAAGATAAATGCAAATAATAGCACACTTTATGTCACTGTAAAGAACATATTTGGTCAAGACCTCATATTTCTAAAGGAAACATGGAAGCAAGCAATTTATATTATGGTCTCAAAATGTAAAGTGACGACAAGTTTAGATCGATACCAAGTGTGAGCTAGCTGAGCTATGTATGATGTGACATATAGATAGCAATATGAAGTGCTGCAATTTGAGGGGTCAAGTGCAGTGATACCTCGGGATAGCTAAAGCACCTATAATACTTTTTATCTATCAATGAATAACTTTACATCACTTATTTTGTTTATTCCTAATGGAAAGCCTGTTTTTAGTGTATGTATCCAAAAAATTTCCTTCCTACTTAGGGCTTGATATCTATCACCTCCTCTCACTCCCAGGGATACTTGTTCTATACCCTGAAATTTAAAATGATCTAATCTATTCTGATGTATGAAAAAATGTTTTGCAACTGGGGTTTTGGGAATATCTGCCTCTATTGATAAGAGGTGCTCCCTAATTCTATCTTTTAGATTCCTGTATATTGAAAATTACAAAAGCTACAAGTTATAAGATAGATAACAAAAATAGAATTGCAGTTTAAACATTCCTTAATTCTATAGTTTTTTCCAGTATTAGTGGAGGTGAAACTATCACCTGTTAAAGCGTAATTACAGCATTTACAGGGTCTGCCCCCACATTTGTAAAAACCCAGATCCTTACTTAGCCAATTCGGCTTTTTCAAATTTTTGGAAGTCACATTAGAGCTGAAATGTTTTCTAACTCTGTCTCCTATAGTGTCAGATTTACGTGAGATGAAGTTACAGTTATTAGATATCGAAATTAAATCAACATCTCTTTCTAAGAGGGGCATTCTCCTTTTGATAATATTACAAATTTCATCATATTGCCTACTGTATTTTGTAATGAAGTTAATACCTCTTTGTTGGCAATTCTGATTTGTTTGATCTCTCCGGTTATTATCCCTCAATAAATTATGTCTTTCAAGGCTAGATACCAATAAAGATATTTCTTTTAATTCCTCCAGCTTGTAACCCCTATCTACTAATCTACAGGTTAAATCATTTGCATGTATCCAATAATCATGTAAACTAGTACAGTTTCGTCTAAGCCGAATGTATTGACCTTTGGGGATCCCTCTTTTGAGGTGCTTAGAATGCAACGAATCTGCTCTTAATATTGTGTTTCCAGTGATTTCTTTCCTATAGACCTCAGTAACTACTTGTTGTCCAGAATGTTTAATTAATACATCAAGGTATGGTATACTATTATATGAAGTATTGTATGTGAATTTCAGATTTTCCTCATTGTGGTTCAAACTTTTCACAAATTCACCTAGCTCTTCAACAGTACCTCCCCAAATTAATAGAATGTCATCAATATACCTTGTGTAAAATTTGATGTTATTTCGAAAAATATTAGTGTCACTGAAGATTCTCATAAGCTCAAAATTTGCAAGGTAAAAATTTGCATACGAGGGGGCAAATTTCGCCCCCATCGCCGTGCCTCTGAGCTGTAAGAAAAAATCTCCATTGAAAATGAAAAAGTTACGATTTAGGAGAAAATCTATTGCTTGTAAAATAAATTCAATAAGTTCAGTATTGTATCCAGAGTATCTCTTCAAAATGGTCTTAGTAGCATTAATTCCAATGGAGTGGGGGATGCAGGAATAAAGAGATACTGCATCTATAGTAACAAATATATATTCCTTCTTCCATTGGAAGTCATGAACCAATCTTAATAGGTGCTTAGTATCTCTCAAGAAGCCTGGCAAGGATTGTACTATTGGTTGTAGCTGTGAATCAACCCATTGCCCTAGTTTCTCCCCCAGGGAGCCAATAGCAGAAATTATTGGTCTCCCTGGTGGATCAACAAGGGACTTATGTACTTTAGGTAAGTATTTGAATACTGGTACTCTGGGATGTTCTACAAAGATGTAATCGCTGGTTTTGTTTGTAAGTACTGAACTATCCACCCCCACATCCAATAGATGTTTAAGCTCATGCTGAAATTTGGATGTGGGATTGAAAGTTAGTTTCTTATATGTGTCGGAGTCCCCTAGTTGTCTATAAGCTTCTTTGAGATAATCTGTTTGATTTAGAATTACAATAGAACCTCCCTTGTCAGAATCAACAATAACAATATCACTATAATTTTTCAATTTGTTAAGTGCAAATGCTTCTTTTTTGTTTAAATTATTGCTCTTATTTTTACCTAGCATATCATCTTTTTTGATTTTCTCTGATAGATGAATTAGATCTTGTTCTAAAACTGAGTGGAACAATTCTATTGTATCATTACGTGCATGTACAGGATAGAAAGTACTTTTTTTAGACTCTTTAATAGATTGCTGACTAGTGCTGCTTGTAGCAGCGCTATCTCCCTGTAGCTCACAGAGCGACACAATATCACAAAGGTCTGCAAAGTCACAATTGTCATTCAAGACCTGTGTGTTACTCTGTGAGTCACAGGGTAAATCTACAGCATTAAGATTTTTAAAATGCTTTGTGAGAGTAATTTTGCGAACAAAACTGTTAAGGTCTAAAATTGTATCAAACAGTTCAAAGTCCTTGGAGGGTGAGAACCCCAATCCTTTTGACAACACAGAGATTTCACTCTGTTCCAGAGTCCTAGAAGATAGATTGATTATTTGCCTCTCTTGTTGTTCTTTTTCTTCCACTGTGCAGTACGGCTTGGATATCTCGGTGTTGCGCCCCCTATATGTGGGGTCTCCTCTTGATTCCCCTTGGTTTTTCCTTTTGGTTGATCTGTGTATTCCATCCCGTTTTTTGATCTAGCTCCCAGTAATGCATCTACATCCGGGGATGTTCTAATGGGTGTCGAGGTAGTAGGTGTAATATTGCTAGGCATAGTTGAAGTAGTTGTTGAACTAGTATCACTCAACCCAGCTGTACTTTCGAAGCTGGAAAATTTCACTTTTTTTTGGTTTTTATTATTGCTGGCCTTCTTTTTATCAGAAGACTTCTTCTTAGCTCTCCTTTCAGTGTTCCAGCTATAAACTATGCCCAGATCATAGTCTTTTGCATCCCTCTCATATTTTCTATATTTGGTATCAGATAACTCAGTATTTAACTTGTCCAGAGTTTCATCTAATTGCTTTTGAAAGGGTAGAATTTTCTCATCCTCTTTAAATTTTTCAAGTTCTTTATCCAAACTTTCAATTTCTGTTAGAATACCTTCTCTTTGCTCCTTTTTGAATTTAACCAATTTTTCCATTAATATAAGAGAACATTCAGTCAGGGACTCATTCCATGAAATCATGAATTCTGGGAAATCTTTATGAAAAGCTGGAAATTTTCATTCTTAATCCCCTCGGGATTTTCTTTTCTTCTAGATAATGTTCCAGAAATTCAATGTCCCACCAGAGTTTTAATTCTTTGACATGAATTTTCTATTTGTTAGAATATAAAGTTCCCAGTTCCAGCTTATTGTGATCTGTGTCTGTGTGTTTGAACAGTTGTTCAAATTTCTCCCTCCTGCCCTTGTCATTATATGCAGCCATAGTGATTGACAAATGATAGAGCATATATATTCAAGAAAAGAAGGCTTAGTCTTTAGCTCTGATGAACTGCCAACTGTGGACTCTGTGATCTGTGCTGTTAACGTTTTTAATGCAAGTATAATAAATTGACTTTTAATATTGATATCTCTCCCTGCCTGCATTTCTACTCCAAGGGGATTGTGCTTTTGTTGTATTCTTTGCTATTTTGTTTGCTCAGTAAGGGTTTTTGGAGAGCCCCAGCAATCCCAGGAGGGAGACAGCCAACAGCTGAATACTTACCTGCTGTGAATAAGGAGGGCGTGGACCGCAAGTGCACTGAAATCAAATGGAACAGTGCTGTCTAGGTGAGCACAGTGTTTGAATCACTTATACCTATATATTATACTGACTGCTATGACTCAGGTGCTTTATCCTAAAGCGGCAAACCTTCCTTTATACTGATGAGTGGGGACACCTTTTTGCATTTTCAACTATGTGATATTCCGCTATTTGTGGGACCCTAGGACAGGGTAGTATCACTAACATTATACATCTTTTACATTCAGAAATTAGAAGCCACCAAGCAGCGTGTGAATTTGTTAACATTTTTAATTTGAAGAATATTCATTGATTGTACCAGTGTGGATTTGGTTTAAATCATGATTTTAATCACAATTTAAATCACTAGTCATTAAGGCTCAATTTAAATCATGTTTTTCTACATAATGTTTTCATTTTTAAAATAATACATTTTCAGTTACATCAGAAAATTACTTACAGTAATTATATACTATTAGAAATACCTAGATAATTATGAAATTGGGAAGTGAACTATCTCGTTTAATAGATTAATCATTCATATTTGATCAACTTTTCAGCTGTACTTTATTGGAAGAAAGATAATCATTACCTTAATAATAACAATTTAAATCATTTTTTGTAACTAAAGAAAAAATAATAATTACCTTATTAATAACAATTACATTTTATTTAACTAAAAATATAACATTATAAGTTTCACTTTTATTTTTACTGATTGTCCTTCCCTCCCCTCCTCACACTTAGGTCCTTGTGCAGATCTATTCCCCTCCAAACAAACGTCTGCGCATTGAACTGTTTGAAACTTAGTAAAGTGGTTGTTTCTGTGTACAGAGAATTACAGGGAAATAATGATTCAGATAGAACATGCAATTTTAAACAACTTTTAAATGCATTTCTATGATGTAATTTGCTTTGTTTTTTGGTGTATATATATTAGAGCTGTGCGATAAATCACATGATGCGATTAATTGTGATTTTTTGTCGTGCGATTTTCAAAATCGCAAGTGTATGCGATATAAAAAATAAATAAAAAATACGGAGCCTTCACAACAAACACCTCATTTCCCTCACTGATTGGCAGACACTTAACACACTGCAAGGTTCCCTGGGAAATGTAGTTCTGTTGTGTGACTCCCTCTAAATCCTGACCTGCATAGTGTTTTACTGTCTTCCAGCATACAGATGCATCAGCTGAGATGTTGAAGCACTGCCATATATTTATATACAAGTGCATATGAAATTCAGACCCCAAATAATTTCCTTGCATGTACAACTGGTGCATTTAAGCCACATAAGGTTCTAATATATATTGATGAATCACTGAAGTCCAATATACAATTAACAAGACAGGCAATTCAAATAATACTTCATAAATATGTTGGAAAAAATGTTAATTATTGTCAAGGTGCAAAAACAAAGCAAGCGATCCTCTGCCTCTAAATTCTCTGATCAAAATAATCTGGTAACTTTCTAATGGTTCGAGCCACTTCCGCTCTGTATTTAGAATTGCTGCTTGACAGCTTTAGGAAGAAGTAGCTGATTTTGAATTTTCCATGTTGTGGGACAGTCGATCATGCATCATTATGGTTGTAAGGTCTTGACACTGTGCTGACGTTGGCTAGTGAGTTTAGTAAGATAGCTGCGGGCTTGGGGCTCAGTTCTGTGTCTCATGATGCTCCAGGCTGGCATTCGTGCCCAGAAGAATACTAGGACCGAGGAGTTTGACGTATGCTACACCCTTAGCCTGGTAATAAGCAGTAAAAGCTACAAAACATAGGGCTGCTTAGATAGACATCACTAGATGCTGTGCAATTCTGCAAATAACACAGAAAGATTGTTTTCTGACTATATTATTACATCCAGATTAATCTTTTTAAAAGAAAAAAATCTTCTTGATTCATAACTTTCTTGATCTTTTGGAAACCTCATCCTAAAAGGAACAGTCTAGTCAAAATTAAACTTTCATTATTCAGATATGGCATGTAATTTTAAACAACTTTCTAAATGTACTTTTATCATCCATTTTGATTTGTTTCATTGTATTCTTAGTTGAAAACTAAAGCTAGGCAGGCTCATATGCTAACTTCTAATCCCTTGAAGGCCGCCTCTTATCTGAATGCATTTTCCACAACTAGAGGGGCTGATTCATGTGTGCCATATAGATGACATTATGCTCACACCCGTGGAGTTACCTAGGAGTCAGCACTGATTGGATAAAATGCAAGTCTTTATATGAAGAGAGAAGTGCTCTACCAAGAACTAACAACAGCTCAGTAGCTTGTTCTATGGCAAGTTACCACCTAGGAACAGCCTCTTTTAGCCAAGTTGTGCTTTTCACAGAGGAAAACTTTCCTGAACTATATCAGTCTGATCCTGCCAATTAAGGTCAGTCCAGCCCCGAAATACCAGGCAATTCTCCTTTGAACAAGGAACATGACAACCCCAGACGATCGTTTCAGCCTTCTATGGGCCTCGTCAGTGACGTGCAGCCACATTCCTCTAAGCACACTAGGCAAGGAGTTCACGTCTGGTTTCCCCAATCACCCTTAGGGAGACCTCCCCAGGGTCATAATAATTTGCATGTGAAGAGAGAAGCACTCTACCAGGAACAAAATGCAAGTCTGTCAAAAGAACTGAAATAAGGGGGAGGTCTGCAGAAGCTTATATACAAGGTAATCACAAAGGTAAAAAGTATATTAATATAACTGTGTTGGTTGTGCAAAACTGGGGAATGGATAATCAAGGGATTATCTATCTTTTTAAACAATAAAAATGCTGGTGTAGACTGTCCCTTTAAATGTATATAAAACCCCAAAAGTGTATTTTGTGATTTAGACAGAGCATACCATTTAAAAAAAAGTTTCCAATTTACTTCTATTATTGAATGTGCTTAGTTCCCATGATATTCTGTGTTGAAGAGATACATAGGTATGCATTGTTTATGGAGAAATGTATGTTTAACAGTTACTTTTTAAAAAAAATCGCAATTGCGATATCTTGTGATCAAAGTCGTGATATAAATTTTTCCCCATATTGTACAGCCCTAATATATATATATATACATACCATAAACCCATACATATTGAAATTATATCAAACCAAAAGCAGATTAATAAACTAAAATATTTTTATTTAAAGATTATCAATTGGAAATAATAAACAATATTTAAATAAAGCAAATCAATAAGCATTAAAGCTAATAAAAGTACAGTATATGAACCCCCTAACCACTGTAACTCCCAATGTATTACACCTTGTTATCTCCAGTCTCCACAACACAAGTATCCCCTATCTATAATAACCCCCTAGCACTATTAAACCCTAAACTGTTATAACCCCCAACAACACAATTGACAATACCAAATCAAGCACTACTAATTGCAAGAGGCTAAGCGCAAAGCATCATGCCGCACACAATCAGTAGCACTCAACTTGTAATCTAGACCATAGTTTGCAAGGGACACGGGTGCTAAGATAAAATTCTCTAATGAATTAGTTTAACTAACCAGTTTCGATTTTTGAAAACATGCAGTATTGAATTTCTTAACTAAAAAAGAAAAAAGGTGCTAGGTAATGAAAATGTAAAAAGTTATCAAAATTGAGACTGCAACTATAGAAAGAAAAACCATTTTACAAAATGCCTAGGGGGTTTGGCACAGCTGATGAAAGAAAAAAAAAAGAAACAAATATGAAATGATGTGACTTGAATATAATAGAAATTGGAAAATTACAAAACTTTGCCAAGGAAAAGATGTAGTAAATTAATTAAAAATGAAAAAGCAATACAATAACAGCAGCAAATTAAACTTTTGAGTTGAAAACAATTTTGAATACATATTCAAAGGAATATCACAACATGATTAAAAAAAACAGAATTTATGCTTACCTGATAAATTACTTTCGCTTACGGTGTATCCAGTCCACAGATTCATCCTTACTTGTGGGATATTCTCATTCCCTACAGGAAGTGGCAAAGAGAGCACACAGCAGACCTGTCCATATAGCTCCCCCTCAGGCTCCGACCCCCCAGTCATTCGACTGACGGTTAGGAGAAAAAGGAGAAACCATAGGGTGCAGTGGTGACTGAGATAAATTTGAACCTGACTTAATTGCCAGGGAGGGCCGTGGACTGGATACACATAAGAGAAAGTAATTTATCAGGTAAGCATAAATTCTGTTTTCTCTTACTTGGTGTATCCATTCCACGGATTCATCCTTACTTATGGGATACCAATACCAAAGCTTTAGGACAAGGATGAAGGGAGGGAACAAGTCAGGTAACCTAAACGGAAGGCACCACTGCTTGCAAAACCTTTCTCCCAAAAATAGCCTCTGAAAAGCAAAAGTATTGAATTTGTAAAATTTGGCAAAAGTATGCAGTGAAGACCAAGTCGCTGCCTTACAAATCTGTTCAACAGAAGCCTCATTCTTGAAGGCCCATGTGGAAGCCACAGCTCTGGTGGAGTGAGCTGTAATTCGTTCAGGAGGCTGCTGTCCAGCAGTCTCATAAGCCAATCGGATGATGCTTTTCAGCCAAAAGGAAAGAGAGGTAGCAGTCGCTTTCTGACCTCTCCTCTTACTAGAATAGACAACAAACAAGGATGATGTTTGTCTGAAATCTTTAGTTGCTTGTAAAAATAATTTTAAAGCCCGAACCACATCAAGATTGTGCAAAAGTCGTTCCTTCTTAGAAACTGGATTAGGACACAGAGAAGGAACAATTATTTCCTGGTTAATATTCTTATTAGAAACACCACATTCACTTTACCCTCCCGTGGAGATGCTACTTGTTAGAGCGGCAAAGAGAATGACTGGGGGGGCCGAGCCTGAGGGTGAGCTATATGGACAGCTCTGCTGTGTGCTCTCTTTGCCACTTCCTGTAGGGAATGAGAATATCCCACAAGTAAGGATGAATCCGTGGACTGGATACACCAAGTAAGAGAAAATAAGATCACCACTCACAAGCTTCTTATTAATCAGATGTTTTAATAATTAAAAGCTACCAAATATGTTCTATTGAAAAAAATAATTTATGAAGGAACTTACCTGATAAATTAATTTCTTTTTATATTGGCAAGAGTCCATGAGCTAGTGACGTATGGGATATACATTCCTACCAGGAGGGGGCAAAGTTTCCCAAACCTCAAAATGCCTATAAATACACCTCCCACCACACCCACAACTCAGTTTTAACGAATAGCCAAGTAGTGAGGTGATAACAAAAGGAGTAAAAAAGCATACAAAAAGAGGAACTGGAAATATAATTGTGCTTTTATAAAAAAAAAAAAAAAAAAATATAACCACCATAAAAAGGGTGGGCCTAATGGACTCTTGCCAATATGAAATAAATGAATTTATCAGGTAAGTTCCTACATAAATTATGTTTTCTTTCATGTAATTAGCAAGAGTCCATGAGCTAGTGACGTATGGGATAGAAATACCTAAGATGTGGAAGTCCACAGAAGAATCACTAGAGAGGGAGGGATAAAATAACAACAACTATTTCTACTGAGAAATTAAATCCACACAATAATTAAGTTTTTCTTAAAAAAAAAAAAATCAAAAGCAGTATAATCAAACAGACAGCTGCCTGTAGAACGTTTCTACCAAAGACTGCTTCAGAAGAAGCAAGATACATAAAAATGGTAAAAACAATAAAAGTATGCAAAGAAGACCAATTGACTGCTTTTCAAATTGATAAACCAAAGCTTCAGTCTAAAAAAGGCCAAGAAATGACGACTGAACTTAGTAGAATGAGCTGTAAATCCCTGAAGCGGAGCCTGCCCTGCCTCTAAATAAGCCTTGAGAAACAAAAGCTTTAACCAGGATACCAAATAAATGGCATAGGCTTTTTAAGCTTTTCTGGAACCAGAAAAACAACAAATAGACTAGAAGTCTTCTGAAATCCTAGTAACCTCAATAAAGAATTATAAAGTTCTTACCATATCCCAAGGATGTAAAGAACTCTCAGAGAATTCTTTAGGATAAGGACACACAGAAGAAAAAACAATTTCTCTACTAATATTGTTCAACCTCACAACCTTAGGAAGAGAAAAAAATAAACAAGTCCACAAAACAACTTATCTAGATGAAAAAACAAAATTTATGCTTACCTGATAAATTTCTTTCTTTCTTGACACGATGAGTCCACGGATTATCTAATTACTAATGGGATATATCACTCCTGCCCAGCAGGAGGCGGCAAAGAACACCAAAGCAAAGCTGTTAAATATCATCTCCCTTCCCTCCCACCCCAGTCATTCGACCAAAGTAAAGGAGAGAAAGGAAGTAACAAGGTGCAGAAGTGTCTGAAGTTTATACTAACACCCTGTCTAAAGAACAGGGCGGGCCGTGGACTCATCGTGTCAAGAAATAAATACATTTATCCGGTAAGCATAAATTTTGTTTTCTTTCTAATGACACAATGAGTCCACGGATCATCTAATTACTAATGGGAATCAATACCCAAGCTAGAGTACACAGATGATAAGGGAGGGACAAGACAGGGAACCTAAACGGAAAGCACCACTGCTTGAGAACCTTTCTCCCAAAAGCGGCCTCAGCTGAGGCAAAAGTATCAAATTTATAGAATTTTGAAAAAGTGTGAAGAGAGGACCAAGTTGCAGCCTTGCAAATCTGTTCCACAGAAGCTTCATTTTTGAATGCACATGAGGAAGAAACAGCCCTCATGGAATGAGCCATAACTCTCTCTGGAGGCTGCTGTCCAGCAGTTTCATAGGCCAAACGTATGATACTCTCCAGCCACAAAGAAAGAGAAGTAGCTGTAGCTTTCTGTCCCTTACGTCTTCCAGAGAACACCACAAACAAGGCAGAAGCTTGACGAAAATCCTTAGTCGCCTGTAAATAGAATTTTAATGCACGTACCACGTCCAGATTGTGGAAGCCGTTCCTTCTGAGAAGAAGGATTAGGACACAAGGAAGGAACAACAATCTCCTGATTATAGTTTCTGGTCAGAAACTACTTTAGGTAGAAAAACTAATTTAGTACGTAAAACTACCTTATGCGATGGGAATAGATATCTCTCCTACGCAATCAGTTCTATTTGACCTCAATTACACCCCCCTCCAAAAAGAAGCCCAAATTTCCCTCGATACATGGCATAAAAGAGGCCATCTTTCTTGGATGGGTCACGTAAATGCGCTTAAAATGAACCTCCTTCCTAAATTTCTATACCCGTTTCAGGTCCTCCCGCTAGATGTTCCTAGCTCATATTTATTGCGACAACAGAAAATGTTTGACTCTTTTATTCGGGCTCAGTAACATACCAGAGTCACTAAAAACACCCTATACCTCGATAGAGAGCATGGTGGATTAGGTGCCCCAAAATTAATTGCATACTATAGGGCGGCTCATCTGGCTCGGATTGTTGCGTGGAAACATTCTCTACACGAGAAGCCTTGGGTTCAACTGGAATCCTCTTTAATTGGTGGTTATAATCTAGGAGATCTGTGCTGGACTTTGCCCAATCATAGACCCCCAGAAGTTTACACAAATTATTATGTAGCGACCACGCTGAGAGTGTGGGATAAAACGCTTTCCCTTGATAAATTAATCTCAACCATACCTTCTCCCCTCACCCCTCTCCTCAACAACCCTCTTTTACTACATCCACACTTCTTACAAACGCTGATAGTTGCAAACTCTCCTTCCAATATCCCAGCGCACCTAGTACTCTATAGACGACAAATTCGCCCTCAACTGGAACTCTCCCAACTTCTAGGCCCCCCATTTCATCTCTGGTTCCCCTACCTACAGTTGAGACATGCACTAAAGACCTCACCAGACCTCTCACTCCCTTTGAAACATTGTGCATAACCCCCTCCATGGTAAGATCTCATATCTCCATAATATACAAATTGCTTAGAGGGTCCTTCAAAACTAAGAGACCCTCCTATATATCTAAATGGGAGAAAGAACTGGATACTGTCCTGTCTGAGGTGCAGTGAAGTCACATTTTTATTGAAACTAAAAAGTCATCCCTTTCCCTGGTGTTCGCTGAAATGAATTACAAGTTATTATCCAGATGGTACCTAACCCCACAGCGACTCCATAGTATCTTCCCAAATTCCTCCTCTCTTTGCTGGAGACACTGTGGTGGATCGGGAACTTTGTCACATATATGGTGGTCATGCCCTCACATACAGACAAATTGGACAAACATCACAAAATGCATAAACACTATCTTAGGGTTCAACATCACACTCTCTCCCAGTATAGTCTTGCTACAAGATAAACCCTATCCACTGCTAATATCGTAAACATCTATTTCATTGCCTACTTCATTGCGCTAAGCGTCTAATACCTAGATTTTGGAAGTCTACACAGACCCCTAATTTTCCGATGTGGCTGAGAGAGGTGGATCACATTTTAGCAATGGAGCAAATACACTACACCTTCCTGGGTAGGCAAGATTTTATTGCAGACATTAAATACATATGGGAACAAGGGAAGTCCTCATTGTAGAGTGTTGACATTGAGAAACTGCCCTCTGAGAAGTGAAACTCTGTACCAGCCCATCTTAAACTAGGCTCTAAACAGTAATACACCTTACAGCTTTATATAAACAGTTATAGTAAATTGTGAAAGTCTACTAAGTGGATATCTGCTGATCAAAATGTCGATACAAATTGCTGTAAATGCACATTTTCAATGCTTACCTCTGTTACTGACACAATGTGAAATGAGATGTAAAACGTTTGTGTACATGCACTTTTTGTACTCTTGTTTGAAAATCTTCAATAAAAACAGATTAAAAAACCCCCCCAAAAAACAAACTACCTTATCCGAATGAAAAAAGGAGACTCATACTGTAATGCCGAGAGCTCCGACAGGCTACGAACAGAAGAAATAGCAACAAGAAACAAAACTTTCCAAGATAACAACTTAATATCTAAGGAATGCATAGGCTCAAACGGAGCCCCTTGAAGAACTTTAAGAACTAAATTAAGACTCCAGGGAGGAGTAACTGATTTGAACAAAGGCCTGATCCTGACTAAGGCCTGACAAAACGATTGCACGTCTGGTACGTCCGCCAGATGTTTATGTAACAAAATAGACAAGGCAGATATTTGACCCTTTAAGGAACTTGCTGATAATACTTTCTCCAAACCCTCTTGGAGAAAAAGATAGAATCCTAGGAATCCTAACTCTACCCCAAGAGTAGCCTTTGGATTCACACCAAGAAAGATATTTCCGCCATATCTTGTGCTAAATCTTTCTAGTCACAGGTTTACGAGCCTGAATCATGGTCTCAATAACTGACTCCGAAAAACCCAGCTTGGCTAGAATCAAGCGTTCAATCTCCAAGCAGTCAGCTTCAGAGAAACTAGGTTTGGCTGAAGAAAGGGCCCCTGAAGTATAAGGTCCTTCCTCAACGGAAGTCTCCAAGGTGGAAGAGATGACCTGTCCACCAGATCTGCATACCAAATTCTACAAGGCTACACCGGCGCAATGAGGATCAGCGACACTCTCTCCTGCTTGATTCGAGCAATAACCAGAGGATAAAGGTATGAAGGAACCGCCAAGGTGTCTATCAGAACCGCCTAAGGGTCCCTTGCCCTTGACTCGTACCTCGAAAGCTTGGCATTCTTTCAAGATGCCATGAGATCCCATTCTGGCTGACCCCATTTGAGAATCAGGCTGGAAAACACTTCTGGATAGAGTTCCCACTCCCCCGGGAGAAAATGCTCAGGAAATCCGCCTCCCAGTTGTCTATTCCTGGGATGTGGATCACCGACAGACAACAACTGTGGGACTCCGCCCACTGAATTATCTTGGCTACCTCTGACATGGCCAAGGAACTCAGAGTTCCTCCCTGGTGGTTGATGTAAGCCACTGAAGTTATGTTGTCCGATTGGAATCTAATGAACCGAGCTGAGGCTAACTAAGGCCAGGCAAGAAGAGCATTGAAGATTGCTCTCAACTCCAGAATGTTTAAAGGCAGAACAGACTCCGACTGAGTCTACGTTCTCCGAGCCCGTAACGAGCCACAGACTGCTCCCCATCCCAGAAGGCTGGTGTCTGTTGTCACAATCACCTAAGAGCGTCTGCAAAAGCAGGTTCCTTGAGAGAGGTGATTCTGGGACAACTACCAAAGAAGAGAGTCCTTTGTCCCCTGCTCCAGCTGTATTCTTGGAGACAGGTCCGCATAATCTCCGTTCCACTCCTTGAGCATGTTTAACTGTAGAGGTCTGAGGTGGAAGCGGGCGAACGGGATGATGTCCATAGCCGCTACCATCAGACCGATTACCTCCATGCACTGAGCCACTGATGGCCGAGGAGAGGACTGAAGCGGTAGGCAAGAATCTGTCAATAAAACCTTCATGTATAAGGAATCTATTATGGTTCCCAAGAAAGTTACCCTTGTATTTTGAACTAAAGAGCTCTTTTCCAAATGTATCTTCCATTCGTGAGATCGTAGGAAAGACAATAATATTTCCGTGTGGGATCTCGCTCGTTGAAAGGATGGCACCTGGACCAGGATGTTGTCCAGATAAGGCGCCACTGCAACGCCCCATAACCGGAGCCAACAGAGATCCCAGAACCTTTGTAAAAATTCTTGGAGCTGTGGCAAGACCGAAAGGAAGAGCCACAAACTGGAAGTGTTTGCCTAGAAATGCAAACCTTAGAAACTTGTGATGATCCCTGTGGATGGGAACATGCAAGTATGCGTCCTTCAAATCCATTGTTGTCATAAACTGGCCCTATTGGACCAGAGGACGGTACTCTGAGAAATTTGTTTAGACTCTTGAGATCTAAAATTGTCCTGAAGGTTCCCTCCTTTTTGGGAACCACAAACAAATTGGACTAGTACCCCAGTCCCTGCATCGAGACAGGAACTATCCCTCCCAGGTCCACCACCCAGGGATCCTGAACATCTCGAACCCAAGCCTGAGTGAAGAAGGAAAGTCTGACTCCCACAAGATCCGGTCCCGGATCGGGGGCAGCCCCTTCATGACGATTTTTATTCCATAGTACGGTTTTTGGATTGTTTCCCCTTGTTCCAAGACTGATTGGGAAGATTTGGACTGCTCTTGCTTAGAAGAGGAAGTGGAAGTAATTCCTTGAAATTTCGAAAGGAACAAAGATTATTCTGACGTCCCTTTTGTTTGTTTCTCTTATCCTGAGGGAGAAAATGACCCTTTCCTCCCGTAATATCAGAGATTATTTCCGTCAAACCCGGTCCAAACAAGGTCTTTCCTTTGTAAGGAATCGCTAAATGTTTAGACTTAGATGACACATCCGCAGACCAAGGCTTTAACCATAAAGCTCTGCGGGCTAGTACAGCAAAACCTGAAATATTATAACCTGTAAGGAAGCATCTGTAATAAAGGAAATGGCCAATTTAAGGGCCTTTATCCTATCCTGGATTTCTTCCAGAGGAGTGTCTGTCCTAATAGCATCAGACAACGCATCAAACCAATATGCTGCAGCACTATTGACGGTAGCAATGCACACTGCAGGCTGCCATTGTAAACCTTGGTGTACATACATCTTCTTGAGTAACCCCTCTAATTTTTTGTCCATAGGATCCTTAAAAGGCACAACTATCCTCTATAGGGATAGTAGTTCTCTTGGCTAGAGTGGAAATTGCTCCTTCCACCTTGAGCACTGTTTGCCAAGCCTCCTTGATAAAGTCTGCTATGGGAAACATCTTTTTAAACATAGGGGATGGAGAAAAAGGGATACCCGGTCTCTCCCATTCCTTAGCGATGATCTCAGTAACTCGGTCTGGTACAGGAAAAACCTCCACCAAGGAAGGTACATCAACATATTTGTTTAGCTTACTGGACTTCTTAGGATTAACTACGACCATGGTGTCGTTGTCGCCCAATGTAGCTAAAACCTCCTTGAGTAACAGACGGAGGTGTTCTAGCTTAAATCTGAAAGATACAACTTCAGTATCATCAGAAGGAATTACACTGTCAGAATCTGAGATTTCACCCTCAGATGCTACCGAAGTATCCTCCTCCTCAGGTATCTGGGAGGGGGCATTCGAAATAGCAACAACTGCGTCAGTAACCTCGCTTACTGAATGTTTATTTTTCCTCTTGCGCTTTCCCTGCAGCATGGGAAAAGCAGACAATGCATCAGAAACCGCAGAGGACATGAGAAGCGATAAGGAGTTAGAGAGGAAGCGCAGGGCACTGCATGTGTGGACGAAACAAGTTGGGACGCTTGAGGAGAAATCTGCGGCATATATTGAACATTGTCATTAGACTCCTGAACAGCATCCGCTTTGAAAAATGCTGGCTCAGAGAAAAGTCTATCCCTATAATTTAAAGTTCTCTAGATACATGAGGAACAGAAAGGGATTGGTGGTTCCACATTGGCATCAAAACACAAAGTGTTTGCAAAGCCTCTTGGTCCATTCTGACTCACAATGGATCAAATTATCAAATAAAAACCTTAACTTTTTAATAAAAACAGAAAAAAAACGTTACTGTCACTTTAAATTTGAAACCGTAACTTTTTTACTTTTGTATGCAGAATGAGCTAATTGACTACATAACTATTACAGATCACCTCTACACCTCAGCTTCTTTGCTAAGGTGCCTACCTGCCCTGTTGCACCGGGTCTTTACAATCCCTTTAGGCAAAAGATCCGGAACTCGGCAGAGGATAAAGTGAGCCGCTCCCCGGTCCTAGAAACGCACGCTTTAGACAATCATGCGTTCTTAAACAGACCCTGTAGTCTCTCTCCCTCCGGCACTCGGAAGTGAAGGAAAAGTGGCACGCAACACAGATTCCTGACTTCCATAGCTCCGCCCATCGTGGGCGTCTCAAAAAACAAACTAACAAAAAAAAAAAAAAAAACAGAACCTCCTGGTCGGCATTTTGTTCTTAAAGTCGAACCGCCGGGAGTAGTGAAACCACCTGAGCTTAAAATTCCTCAGCCCCAGTGCCTGCATCAAAGGCTGTCTCATAAGTCCTCTCCATGTATAGGAGAGTAGAAGTGTCCCTTTTTTATAAAGTGCCCCCACTCTGAGCCCTTTATATATGTGTACTGTTGAAATAAAGTGCCCACTTCCTTATTAACCCCAGAAATATTAAAGTCAGCACTTACCTCACAAATCTGCCAGACAGCAAGGCAGCTCACCAGGTTTGAGAGGTCCTCTCCCTCACATAGACCTGTGGAAAAAGAGGTAAAGACTGAGTAATGTTACTCAGGCTTTCAGAGTTAGGGCAGCATAAATTACATGGGAGGCGCAGTGAGAATTATGTCCCACAAGTTCCCATTGCTCTAAAGCCACCACTGCCCTACTGAAGAGACTGATGTGGATTACGGCTACACCCTAGGATAAAACAGCACAATCTTGCACTACTTAAAAAAAATTATAAAATCTTTCTTGAAGAATCTTTTACTAACACCTAACTTTACCACTTCCTGCTCTAACGTAGACAAAGAGAATGACTGGGGTGGGAGGTAAGGGAGGTGATATTTAACAGCTTTGCTGTGGTGCTCTTTGACGCCTCCTGCTGGGCAGGAGTGATATATTCCATTAGTAAATAGATTATCCGTGGTCTCATCATGTCATTAGAAAGAAATCAGATAAGGAGACACACAAGACAGGGCTGATAAATAAACAATTATTCTAGCAGAAGAGATAGCCAAGAGAGACAACACTTTCCAAGAAAGTAAATAATCCTCAAAGGATTGATACAAACCAGAGCCTGAATAAAACTGTGAATATTAGGAAATTAAGAAATCTTTCTAAGAAATAAACAGAAATAATCAAGATTTGTCCCTTCAAAAAATTGAGTAGACAAACTTAATCCAAACCATCATGAAGAGACTATAAAATCTTTGGAATTCTAAAAGAATGCCAAGAGAATTTAGGAAAAGAACACCATAAAAACATAATTTATGCTTACCTGATAAATTCCTTTCTTCTGTAGTGTGATCAGTCCACGGGTCATCATTACTTCTGGGATATTACTCCTCCCCAACAGGAAGTGCAAGAGGATTCACCCAGCAGAGCTGCATATAGCTCCTCCCCTCTACGTCACTCCCAGTCATTCGACCAAGGACCAACGAGAAAGGAAAAGCCAAGGGTGAAGTGGTGACTGGAGTATAAATTAAAAAATATTTACCTGCCTTAAAAACAGGGCGGGCCGTGGACTGATCACACTACAGAAGAAAGGAATTTATCAGGTAAGCATAAATTATGTTTTCTTCTGTTAAGTGTGATCAGTCCACGGGTCATCATTACTTCTGGGATACCAATACCAAAGCAAAAGTACACGGATGACGGGAGGGATAGGCAGGCTCTTTATACAGAAGGAACCACTGCCTGAAGAACCTTTCTCCCAAAAATAGCCTCCGATGAAGCAAAAGTGTCAAATTTGTAAAATTTGGAAAAAGTATGAAGCGAAGACCAAGTTGCAGCCTTGCAAATCTGTTCAACAGAGGCCTCATTCTTGAAGGCCCAAGTGGAAGCCACAGCTCTAGTAGAATGAGCTGTAATTCTTTCAGGAGGCTGCTGTCCAGCAGTCTCATAAGCTAAACGAATTATGCTACGAAGCCAAAAAGAAAGAGAGGTAGCAGAAGCTTTTTGACCTCTCCTCTGCCCAGAGTAAATGACAAACAGAGAAGACGTTTGTCGAAATTCCTTAGTTGCCTGTAAGTAAAATTTTAGAGCACGGACTACATCCAGGTTGTGCAGTAGACGTTCCTTCTTTGAAGAAGGATTTGGGCATAAGGAAGGAACAACAATCTCTTGATTGATATTCCTGTTAGTAACTACCTTAGGTAAGAACCCAGGTTTAGTACGCAGGACTACCTTATCCGAATGAAAAATCAAATAAGGAGAATCACAATGTAAGGCTGATAATTCAGAGACTCTTCGAGCCGAGGAAATAGCCATTAAAAATAGAACTTTCCAAGATAACAACTTTATATCAATGGAATGAAGGGGTTCAAACGGAACGCCCTGAAAAACATTAAGAACAAGGTTTAGACTCCATGGTGGAGCAACAGTTTTAAACACAGGCTTAATCCTGGTCAAAGCCTGACAAAAAGCCTGGACGTCAGGAACTTCTGACAGACGTTTGTGTAACAGAATGGACAGAGCTGAGATCTGTCCCTTTAATGAACTAGCAGATAAACCCTTTTCTAAACCTTCTTGTAGAAAAGACAATATCCTAGGAATCCTAACCTTACTCCAAGAGTAACCTTTGGATTCACACCAATATAGGTATTTACGCCATATCTTATGGTAAATCTTTCTGGTAACAGGTTTCCTAGCCTGTATTAAGGTATCAATAACTGACTCAGAAAACCCACGTCTTGATAAAATCAAGCGTTCAATTTCCAAGCAGTCAGCTTCAGAGAAGTTAGATTTTGATGTTTGAAGGGACCCTGTATCAGAAGGTCCTGTTTCAGAGGTAGAGACCAAGGTGGACAGGATGACATGTCCACCAGGTCTGCATACCAAGTCCTGCGTGGCCACGCAGGTGCTATTAGAATCACTGATGCTCTCTCTTGTTTGATTCTGGCAATCAATCGCGGAAGCAACGGGAAGGGTGGAAACACGTAAGCCATCCTGAAGTCCCAAGGTGCTGTCAGAGCATCTATCAGGACTGCTCCTGGATCCCTGGATCTGGACCCGTAACGAGGAAGCTTGGCGTTCTGTCGAGACGCCATGAGATCTATCTCTGGTTTGCCCCAACGTCGAAGTATTTGGGCAAAGACCTCCGGATGAAGTTCCCACTCCCCCGGATGAAAAGTCTGACGACTTAAGAAATCCGCCTCCCAGTTCTCCACTCCCGGGATGTGGATTGCTGACAGGTGGCAAGAGTGAGACTCTGCCCAGAGAATTATCTTTGATACTTCCATCATAGCTAGGGAGCTTCTTGTCCCTCCCTGATGGTTGATGTAAGCTACAGTCGTGATGTTGTCCGACTGAAACCTGATGAACCCCCGAGTTGTCAACTGGGGCCAAGCCAGGAGGGCATTGAGAACTGCTCTCAATTCCAGAATGTTTATTGGCAGGAGACTCTCCTCCTGACTCCATTGTCCCTGAGCCTTCAGAGAATTCCAGACGGCACCCCAACCTAGAAGGCTGGCGTCTGTTGTTACAATTGTCCAGTCTGGTCTGTTGATTGGCATCCCCCTGGACAGATGTGGCCGAGAAAGCCACCATAGAAGAGAATTTCTGGTCTCTTGATCCAGATTCAGAGAAGGGGATAAGTCTGAGTAATCCCCATTCCACTGACTTAGCATGCACAGTTGCAGTGGTCTGAGGTGTAAGCGTGCAAAGGGTACTATGTCCATTGCCGCTACCATTAAGCCGATTCCCTCCATGCATTGAGCCACTGACGGGTGTTGAATGGAATGAAGGGTGCGGCAAGCACTTTGAAGTCTTGTTAGCCTGTCCTCTGTCAGGTAAATCTTCATTTCTACAGAATCTATAAGAGTCCCCAGGAAGGGAACTCTTGTGAGTGGAACGAGTGAACTTTTCTTTTCGTTCACCTTCCATCCATGTGAACTTAGAAATGCCAGCACTAACTCTGTATGAGACTTGGCAGTTTGAAAGCTTGAAGCTTGTATCAGAATGTCGTCTAGGTATGGAGCTACCGAGATTCCCCGCGGTCTTAGTACCGCCAGAAGAGCACCCAGAACCTTTGTGAAGATTCTTGGAGCTGTAGCCAATCCGAATGGAAGAGCCACAAACTGGTAATGCCTGTCTAGGAAGGCAAACCTTAGGTACCGATAATGATCTTTGTGAATCGGTATGTGAAGGTAAGTATCTTTTAAATCTACAGTGGTCATGTACTGACCCTCTTGGATCATAGGTAAAATTGTCCGAATAGTCTCCATCTTGAACGATGGAACTCTTAGGAATTTGTTTAGGATCTTTAAGTCCAGGATTGGTCTGAAAGTTCCCTCTTTTTTGGGAACCACAAACAGATTTGAGTAAAACCCCTGTCCCTGTTCCGATCGTGGAACTGGATGGATTACTCCCATTAACAAGAGCTCTTGTACGCAGCGTAGAAACGCCTCTTTCTTTGTCTGGATTGTTGACAATCTTGACAGATGAAATCTCTCTCTTGGAGGAGAGTATTTGAAGTCCAGAAGGTATCCCTGAGATATTATCTCTAGCGCCCAGGGATCCTGAACATCTCTTGCCCAAGCCTGGGCGAAGAGAGAAAGTCTGCCCCCCACTAGATCCGATCCCGGATCGGGGGCCCTCAATTCATGCTGTCTTAGGGGCAGCAGCAGGTTTCCTAGTCTGCTTGCCCTTGTTCCAGGACTGGTTAGGTTTCCAGCCTTGTCTGTAGCGAGCAACAGCTCCTTCCTGTTTTGGTGCAGAGGAAGTTGATGCTGCTCCAGCTTTGAAATTACGAAAGGAACGAAAATTAGACTGTCTAGTCTTGGCTTTGGCTTTGTCCTGAGGCAGGGCATGGCCTTTACCTCCTGTAATGTCAGCGATAATCTCTTTCAACCCGGGCCCGAATAAGGTCTGCCCTTTGAAAGGTATATTAAGCAATTTAGACTTAGAAGTAACATCAGCTGACCAGGATTTTAGCCACAGCGCCCTGCGTGCCTGAATGGCGAATCCTGAATTCTTCGCCGTAAGTTTAGTAAGATGTACTACGGCCTCCGAAATGAATGAATTAGCTAGTTTAAGGACTCTAAGCCTGTCCGTAATGTCGTCCAGAGTAGCTGAACCAATGTTCTCTTCCAGAGACTCAATCCAGAATGCCGCTGCAGCCGTGATCGGCGCAATGCATGCAAGGGGTTGCAATATAAAACCTTGTTGAACAAACATTTTCTTAAGGTAACCCTCTAACTTTTTATCCATTGGATCTGAAAAAGCACAGCTATCCTCCACCGGGATAGTGGTACGCTTAGCTAAGGTAGAAACTGCTCCCTCCACCTTAGGGACCGTTTGCCATAAGTCCCTTGTGGTGGCGTCTATTTGGAAACATTTTTCTAAATATCGGAGGGGGTGAGAACGGCACACCGGGTCTATCCCACTCCTTAGTAACAATTTCAGTAAGTCTCTTAGGTATAGGAAAAACCTCAGTACTCGTCGGTACCGCAAAATATTTATCCAACCTACACATTTTCTCTGGTATTGCAACTGTGTTACAATCATTCAGAGCCGCTAACACCTCCCCTAGTAATACACTGAGGTTTTCCAGTTTAAATTTAAAATTTGAAATATCTGAATCCAGTCTGTTTGGATCAGAACCGTCACCCACAGAATGAAGTTCTCCGTCCTCATGTTCTGCCACCTGTGACGCAGTGTCTGACATGGCCCTAATATTATCAGCGCACTCTGTTCTCACCCCAGAGTGATCACGCTTACCTCTTAGTTCTGGTAATTTAGCCAAAACCTCAGTCATAACAGTAGCCATATCCTGTAATGTGATTTGTAATGGCCGCCCAGATGTACTCGGCGCTACAATATCACGCACCTCCCTCTGAGCGGGAGATGTAGGTACTGACACGTGAGGCGAGTTAGTCGGCATAACTCTCCCCTCGTTGTTTGGTGAAATTTGTTCAATTTGTACAGATTGACTTTTATATAAAGTAGCATCAATACAGTTAGTACATAAATTTCTATTGGGCTCCACTTTGGCATTGCAACAAATGACACAGGTATCATCCTCTGAATCAGACATGTTTAACACACTAGCAAATAAACTTGCAACTTGGAAATACAATTCAATTAGAATAATATTAAAACGTACTGTGCCTTTAAGAAGCACAGAAGATCTATGACAGTTGAAAATTAATAAATTGAAACAGTTATAGCCTCAATCCTTGTAAACAACACAACTTTAGCAAAGGTTTAATCCCATTAGCAAAGATAACAAATTCTGAAAGCAGGAAACAAATTACAGAATAAACGTTTTTTATCTCAGTCAAACTATAATTCTCACAGCTCTGCTGAGAGAAATTACCTCCCTCAAAATAAGTTTTGAAGACCCCTGAGCTCTGTAGAGATGAACCGGATCATGCAGGGAATACAATGAGTTGCTGACTGAAATATTTGATGCAGTAAAAGCGCCAAAAAAACGGCCCCTCCCCCTCACACACAGCAGTGAGGGAGAACAGAAACTGTCAGAAAAACAGATTAAGCAACTGCCAAGTGGAAAAATAGTGCCCAAACATTTATTCACTCAGTACCTCAGTAAATGAAAACGATTTTACATTCCAGCAAAAACGTTAAACATAATCTCTAGTTATTAAACAGCTTTATGTATTTCTTACAGTGTAATTCTAGTGAAGTACCATTCCCCAGAATACTGAAGTGTAAAGTATACATACATGACATTATATCGGTATGGCAGGATTTTCTCATCAATTCCATTGTCAGAAAATAAAAACTGCTACATACCTCTATGCAGATTCATCTGCCCGCTGTCCCCTGATCTGAAGTTTACCTCTCCTCAGATGGCCGAGAAACAGCAAT
The DNA here is from genome assembly GCF_027579735.1 of Bombina bombina. Classification (NCBI taxonomy): domain Eukaryota; kingdom Metazoa; phylum Chordata; class Amphibia; order Anura; family Bombinatoridae; genus Bombina; species Bombina bombina. The sequence continues at coordinate 294,254,140 of NC_069503.1, read as the reverse complement.
ATGATCTTAACTACTCCGGCTAAAATCATAACAAAAACTCTGGTAGATTCTTCTTCAAACTCTGCCAGAGAGATAATAACACACTCCGGTGCTATTTTAAAATAACAAACTTTTGATTGAAGATATAAAACTAAGTATAATCACCATAGTCCTCTCACACATCCTATCTAGTCGTTGGGTGCAAGAGAATGACTGGGAGTGACGTAGAGGGGAGGAGCTATATGCAGCTCTGCTGGGTGAATCCTCTTGCACTTCCTGTTGGGGAGGAGTAATATCCCAGAAGTAATGATGACCCGTGGACTGATCACACTTAACAGAAGAAATATAGGTTTTCCAAACCTGATAATACATGTTCCAGACTTATAAGCCTGCAACATAGTGAAAAAACTGAGTCAGAGAAAACCTCTATGACTAAACACTAATCAATTTCCATATCTACAAATTAGTAATTTGAGATCCAGATGGAAAAACAGCCCTTGCAACAAGAGGGCTGGCCAAGGATGGCAACTAGACATTCAGACAAGATCCATATACCAAACCTGTGAGGCCATGTTGATGCTATCAGAAACCCAAGAAATTGTTCCAATATGACCTTGAAGATCACCCCTGGAAGAAAAAAACAGAGGCAGAAACATGTAGCCAGGTTGCAAAACCAAGACACTACTAATGCATCCACCATCTCCACCTGAGGATCCCTGGACCTGAAAAGGTACCCTGGAAACTGATAAAACACATCTGTATAAAGATACCACTCTCCCGGACGTAAAGTCTGAAGGCTGAGATAATCTACCTCCAAAATGTCTAAACCTGAGATATGAATCGTAGAGAATAGAAAGGAGATGAATTCCATCTAAGAACGTATTCAAGATACTTCTCAATTGCTAAGGCACTGCGAGTCCCTACTGACGATTGACATATGCCACAGTAGTGAAAATGCCTGTCTGAAATCAAAAATGAAATGTTCTCGAAAAAGAGGCTAATCCTGAAAGAGCTCTGAAAATAGCACGGAGTTCTAAAATATCGATTGGTAACCTTGCCTCTTGAGGTTTCCAAACCTCTTGTGCTGTCAAAGACCTTCAGACAGCTCCCCAATCTGTAAGACTTGTATCCAATAAGAATTACAATCCAGGAAGGATAAACAAAAGGAGGCCCTCTGAAAAAAACAATGATAATCTAATTACTAAAAGGAAAAGCAACAAATTGGCAATGCTTACCTAAAAAAGAGAATCTCAAAAACCAAAAGTGGTCTGAATGAAATAAAATATGAGGATAAACGTCCTGTAAAATTGTGTGGACATGAAATGACCTTGCTGAACAAAAGGCATAATAGTCCTTATAGATGCCAACTTAAAAGTTGAGACTCTTACAAAACAATATAATGTTTTCAGATCCAAGATTGGACTGAATAAACCCTTCTTCTTTGGAACAAAGAATAGAATTGAATAGAAACCCATACCCTGTTCCTGCTAAAGAACTGGTATAATCACCCCTGAAAAAAATTCACAGAGTGTACTAAGAAAGAAAGAATCTTCCCATAGAAGGTGTCATTCTAAAAAATCTATTCAAAAACCCTAAGAATAATATAAATTGAGTTTCCAAAGACAATTTAGTCTGCTCCCCACCAGAAGGACTGGTTTGAGAACCGCACCTTCATGCAGTCTTAATAACTAGTAATTATATAGAAGGAAGGATACAAAAAAATGCTTTTCAGTGCTTGCACTCGGAGATAACCAAATCAGCAGCTGAAATAATAGTAGCTATTACCCAAATAAATGGTACACAATAAATTGACCTTAAAAGGCAAAAAGGGCTGTATTAACCCTGCCGGGATATGCATCTATGACCCTTGGATCTAGAACAAGCGTTTGTAGTCAGGACATTCACCAACTGATCTACATCACTGGACTAAAAGTAGGGCAGAAAGAAATCTAAACCTCCAGAAATAGTGGAGATAACAGAAATCAAACAAATTATTATCCTAACAAGATAGAGATAATAAAATATATTTGAAACCATAATAATAGATATAGTAAACATAATTAAATGAATACATCAGAAGTAAATAAACAGAGTTATATACTTGAGAATCTGAAACTGCTTATGCTAATTATTCAACAAAAAGTTGAGATAACTGTAATGTCAGACACAGATAAAGCTGAGCTAAAAATATAAACAGTATGTGAATATGCTCTGCTAAGGTTATATTCAAATTCCAAAGAATCCTGAAAATAAGTACCAATTTCCATAGAAATAGTAGCACAGTCCCAAGAGGGAATCAGGATAACGAGAATGAGTAAGTAAAAACAGTAAATGTAATTTTACATATAGAAAACATGATAAACAAATGCCACATAATTGAGCTGAAGAAAATAACAACAGCTTAATAATGAAAAAAAACACACTTAGCTTTTAGAATTGTGTTTCAGGGTATAATAGTTTCTACAGTAACATCAGCGTCAGGATCAGAATGAGACATCTCGCAAAATGTAACAGAAAAACACTCAATTTCCACAATGTAACAGTTTCAAGATAGTATGCTTTATTTTTTTTTTAAAACAAAAAAATAAAATAAAAACCCAGGAATAATAGCTTTCAAAAATTATGAAAACAGTGAGCAATAGAGGGAGAGGGGTAAAATAACAAAATTTTGGCGCCAAGAATGATGCATTACGCAAAAGGAATTTAAACATGTTTTGGCGCAAAACCAACACCAGGAAATGACGCAACTCGCATCAAAACAAACGCAACTTTGAGCCAAACAACTAGCGTCTACAAAGACGCAGGAAATAACTAAATTTGTGCCATCAAAGGCGTAACTTTGCAGCAAAAAATTTTTGCGCCAAGAATGAACAAATAACAGCATTTTGCGTCCTCGCGAGCCTAGATTTGCCCGCGAAAAAAATTGAAAAACAAGTCGAATTTAGAAAAAGACTGAAAACCCCAGGTAAGAAAAAAGTTTAAATAAACTTTCCTAAACATGATTCCTATAATGAAACTGTTAAGACTGCAAAAGGGAAATAAACATAGACCTGACTCATGGCAAATATAAGTAAAATACATATATTTAAACCTTTATATTAATACATAAAGCACCAAACCATAGCTGAGAGTGTCTTAAACAATGATACATACTTACCAAAAGACACCCATCCACATATAGCAGATAGCCAAACCAGTACTGAAAACTATTAGCAGAGGTAATGGTATATAAGAGTATATCGTCGATCTGAAAAGGGAGGTAGGAGATGAATCCCTACAACCGATAACAGAGAACCCTTGAAAAGATTTCCCGTGAGAAAAACCATAAAATCAATAGGCAATACTCTCTTCACATCCCTCTGACAAACACTGTACTCTGAGAGGAATTGGGCTTCAGAATGCTTAGAAGCACTTATCATAGAAGAAATCATAAAAATCAAGCACAAACGTACTTCACCACCTCCATAGGAGGCAAAGTTTGTAAAACTGAGTTGTGGGTGTGGTGGGAAGTGTATTTATAGGCATTTTGAGGTTTGGGAAACTTTGCCCCCTCCTGGTAGGAATGTATATCCCATACGTCACTAGCTCATGGACTCTTGCCAATTACATGAAAGAAATTAAATGTATTCTTTTACAGTTGTATTCAAAAAATATAAAATGTACAGAATTTTTTTTTTTGTAGGATAATTCCCCTCCTGACCACTAGGAATAGACATGACACACACCAACATGCCAATGTTTTAAATTCCTCCCACTTTCCATGATTCTCAGTCATATATATAGCTGAGTAGATGAGGGAAAAAAGGAAAAGAGAAAAGACAAAGCGTGGTAAAGAAGTTCCGCCACCTGAACAAAAAGAAAGGGTGGGGCTTGTGTACCCTCACCATCGTGAAAGAAATTAATTTATCAGGTAAACATAAATTTTATTTTCTTTTATCAGATGGTAAGAGTCCACGAGACATTACCTGGAATCAATACCAAATCCATGAAGTCCATAAGACCACCGTGAATAGGAGGGAAAACAGCGAAGCCAGGATGTTACTATTCAGGCACTACGGCCTGCAGAACTTTCCTTAAGGACACAACTTCAGTGTGCTCAATTGTTTCATGATGGAATAATTCCATCATTGGTTCTTAAGGGGTTAAAAGAGCAGGCTCAGAAGAAGCATACCCATTTAAGTGATACAACTTAGAAAACAAAAGTGTGCAAAGAAGACCAATTAACTGCCTTACAAATCTTATCAATAGAAGCCTTTTTTTACGAAAGGCCCAAGAACTAGCAACTGCTCTAGTAGAATGAGCTTGGGCGGAGTTTTCCCTGTGACAAATAAGTCTTTCAAATTAAAGCTTTAAACCAAGCTGCAAAAGTAACAGCCACTGCCTTCTGACCTTTGTGAAGCCCGGAAAAATTAACAAAAAAGAGAAGAGGAATGCCTTAAATCTTTTGTGGCCTCCACATAATATTTGAGAGTTCTTACATCATCCACGTTGTAAAGAAGAGTCTTAGAATTCTTAGGTGCTGGACAAAAAGGATCAAACCACAATTTCCAGATTGATAGTATCTGTAGAAAAAAATAGCTAGTGCGAAGAACAGCCTTATCCTGATGAAAACTCAGAAAAGGAGGTTTGTATGACAAAGCTGAAAGCTCAGAGACCCTTCTAGCTGAAGAAATAGCTAGACGAAAAAGTAACCTTCCAAGATAAAAGCTGAAGGTCTAAACCACACATTGGGGCCTATTTATGAAAGGCCTGTCGGACATGATCCGACATTGCGGATCATGTCCGACAGACCTCGCTGAATGCGGAGAGCAATACGCTCTCCGCATTCAGCATTGCACCAACAGCTCTTGTGAACTGCTGGTGCAACGCCGCCCCCTGCAGATTTGCGGCCAATCGGCCACTAGCAGGGGGGTGTCAATCGTATTTGATGGGGTTGAATTGCTGCGCTGTCTGCCCGCCTCCTCAAAGCAGACGGACAGGTTAGGGAGCAGCTGTCTTTAGACCGCTGCTCCATAACGTGTTTCTGGCGAGTCTGAAGGCTCGCCAGAAACACGGGCCCTCAAGCGCCATAAGGAGTTTGATAAATGGGCCCCATTGGCTTAAAAGAAGGAGTTTGAAGAACCCTCAAAACCAGATTATGATTCCAAGGAGAAGAAACTAGACAAATAACTGGTTTAATTCACATCAGAACCTAAAGAAAGGCCTGAAAGTCTGGAAATGTAGCAATTTTCTTATGAAACAAAACAAAAAAAGCTGAACTGGCTAATAAAACTTTATCTATCTTCCTGCTGGAACTGATGAACTCTAGGAATTCTAAAAGAATTCCAATGGTAACCTTGGAGAGATGAACATGCAAAAAAGGTTTTTAAGATGTTATAATAAATACGTCTGGTAACAGGGTATCAATATGTCTCCGAGACAGAATTAAATGATCAATTGTCATGCTGTCAAATTCAGAGTTCTGAGATCTTGACAGAAGAATGGGCTTTGGGGGAGAAGATTCTTTCTTAGAGGAAGCCTCCAAGGCAGGCACGAGGACATCTGCACCAGATTGGCAAACCAAATCCTGCGAGGCCACGCTGGAGCAATAAGAATTGCTAAGGATTGATTCTGTTCGAACGATGTAAATCAGGTAAAATGAGCAAGGGGCAACTAGGCAATATATAAGGCTCGGCCAAGGGTCTTGAGACCTTGCACAACACTGAAGCAGTTTGTGATTCAAATAAGAAGTCATGAGATCTAACTCCAAATTTGGTTGAAAACTTCCCAAATCAGAAACCATTCCCCTGGGTGAAGAGTCTGCCTCCCAATAATTCACACCACGAATGTGAATGGCAGAAATCCTGGAATGATGGCGCTCTGCACAAATGATGATGCAGCACACTTCCCTCATCACTAAGGAACTGTGAGTTCCTCACAGATGATTGCCATAAAGCTCCCTTACCCTCAGTGACTGTGGCAATAATATGGATACATATGTTTAAAGGGACACTGAACCCAATTTTTTTCTTTCGTGATTCAGATAGATAGAGCATGCAATTTTAAGCAGCTTTCTAATTTACTCCTATTATCAATTTTTATTCGTTCACTTGCTATCTTTATTTGAAAAAGAAGGCATCTAAGCTTGTTTTTTTGTTTCAGTACTCTGGACAGCACTTTTTTTTATTGGTGGATGAATTTATCCACCAATCAGCAAGAATAACCCATGTTATTCACCAAAAATGGGCCGGCATCTAAACTTACATTCTTGTATTTCAAATAAAGATACCAAGAGAAGGAAGAAAATTTGATAATAGGAGTAAATTAGAAAGTTGCTTAAAATTGCATGCTCTATCTGAATCACGAAAGACAAAATTTGGGTTCAGTGTCCCTTTAAGGCTTTTTTGGTGTGAAGTCTTACAGTGTGCATGTTTGTGTTATCCTGGTGCTAGAGGTCCTGGACGGACTTAATAATAGCAAGCAGTCCAGGGTCACACAGAGTTTCACCCTGTAAAGGGAAAGAAAGCAGTATGCACTTAGAAACCACATAAGTAGACCAAGACTTAAGCCACAAAACTTGCCTAATGTAGCCTTCTTAGAATTAATACAAATCAATTCCACTGCTGTATCACAAATAAAGGAATTTGCTATTCTCAGGAGAATAATACGATCCTGAATCTAAACCAGAGTAGTTTCCTCAGAAACAAGATCTGAGAGATTATTATACCAAACAGCAGTGGTAGCGACACAGGCTACACTGATTTCAGGTCTAAACATAAAACCTGCAAACTGAAAGGATTGCCAATAAAAACCTTCAAGTTTTCTGTCTAATGGATCCTTACAATAAGAACTATCCTTCAAAGGAACAGTGGTACGCCTGGCCAAAGTGGAATTAGCTGCATCGACCTTAGGGACATTTTCTCAATTCTCTGTATTAGCAGAAGGGAGAAGAAATATAGATTTAAATTTGGTAGATGGAGCAAAAGGAGTACACCTGGCTTCTGTCATTCCTTAGTTTCAGAAACTGAATCAGACACAGGAAAAGAGGAAAGGATGCTGAGGAGCCTTCTTAAAAAAATTGTCAATCCTCTAAAAATGTTGCGTGAATGGTTGCAGGACAATCCTCTACTTTTAAAGCAATTCAAATTTTCTGCAATAAGGTATGAACATGCTTAAGCCTGAAATCAAAGGACACATTCTCTGTCACAGCAGCATGATCCTGAGACTCAGAGAGGCTATCCTCAGAATAAAAATCTTCAGAGTCAGAGACACCCCTATCATTAATGGGTAACAGAGTGGCTGCTCCTAAGGGAAGTCCCTGATGAGCTAAAGACCAAAGAAGGACCACCTTTAAATCCTTGTAAATGTTTGCGCTTAACATCTGGGGGCGAACAAACTAAAACCTCAACTTTTATAACCCGTGCACACTCTGAAGCAATACAAAGCTGAGCAGGGACACACACCTGGGAATCCTTACAAAGCAAACACAAACTAGAAAGGGTTACAGTAACAGAGAATCTGTGCTATAAACTGCTAGTATATATGGTATAAGGTGTATAAATATATGTCCCCATACAATTTGAAGCATGTGAACATGTTCATACTAAAAGCTGATGGGCTATGAAGGTGCAGGTACTTACCTCTGAGCACCTCTGTCCACTGTGCTTACCTCAGCTTCAGCAACTTGCTTCCAGTAGATGATCCCAGTCTAGGCAGTGCGAGCATGATGCCAAGGATCTAAATCAGTATCATCATCTAAAATCAGGAGATTGGTGGACAAATCCACATTTAACCTGGGGAGGGCTGTGGATTCACAAGGAGCAGCTCACTGTAGACCAGGGCATTGGTGGACAAGTCCACATTTCACCAGGAAGGCCTGCAACATTTTTTCAATGAGAAAAGACCTTTTACTGCCTGTCTGATAATTCCTTGTCTGCCTCTCTTAAATAATCAGGCCTCAGTCAGGCTAGAGGATCCACTTTCAAATGATGAATAGATCTTGCACTTCACTTTCACCTCACTCCTCATCAAGGAGGCAAAAGAAAATGACTGAGGATCATGGGAAGTGGGAGGGATTTAAAGCTCTGATATGTTGGAATGTCTTTTGCTTCCTACTAGTGGTCAGGAGGGGAATATTCCACTATGCAATGACTCGTGGACTCTCACCATCTGATGAAAGAAATAGAAATGACTAATTTTGTTTTCTATTCTTATAGCTGATTTACATGTAATAGATCAAACACTTTCTTAATTGCACATTTTATGCAAAAGATGCAATCAATTTATGTATCCTGTTTTAAATTTACAAGTAATCTTACATTTTTGTATTAATGATAATACGTTATGGCATATGTGAATATAGATTGACAGACCCCAAACTTTTTCTTTCATTATTCAGATAAAAAAACATAATTTATGCTTACCTGATAAATTCCTTTCTTCTGTTGTGTGATCAGTCCACGGGTCATCATTACTTCTGGGATATAACTCCTCCCCAACAGGAAATGCAAGAGGATTCACCCAGCAGAGCTGCATATAGCTCCTCCCCTCTACGTCACTCCCAGTCATTCGACCAAGAATCAACGAGAAAGGAGAAACCAAGGGTGAAGTGGTGACTGGAGTATAATTTAAAAGATATTTACCTGCCTTAAAAAACAGGGCGGGCCGTGGACTGATCACACAACAGAAGAAAGGAATTTATCAGGTAAGCATAAATTATGTTTTCTTCTGTTATGTGTGATCAGTCCACGGGTCATCATTACTTCTGGGATACCAATACCAAAGCAAAAGTACACGGATGACGGGAGGGATAGGCAGGCTCATTATACAGAAGGAACCACTGCCTGAAGAACCTTTCTCCCAAAAATAGCCTCCGAAGAAGCAAAAGTGTCAAATTTGTAAAATTTGGAAAAAGTATGAAGCGAAGACCAAGTTGCAGCCTTGCAAATCTGTTCAACAGAGGCCTCATTCTTAAAGGCCCAAGTGGAAGCCACAGCTCTAGTAGAATGAGCTGTAATTCTTTCAGGAGGCTGCTGTCCAGCAGTCTCATAGGCTAAACGAATTATGCTACGAAGCCAGAAGGAGAGAGAGGTAGCCGAAGCCTTATGACCTCTCCTCTGACCAGAGTACACGACAAACAGGGAAGACGTTTGTCGAAAATCCTTAGTTGCCTGCAAGTAGAACTTGAGGGCACGAACTACATCCAGATTGTGTAGAAGACGTTCCTTCTTTGAAGAAGGATTCGGGCACAGGGAAGGCACCACGATCTCTTGATTGATGTTCCTGTTAGTGACTACCTTAGGTAAGAACCCAGGTTTTGTACGCAGAACTACCTTATCTGAATGAAAAATCAAATAAGGAGAATCACAATGTAAAGCTGATAACTCAGAGACTCTCCGAGCCGAAGAAATAGCCATTAAAAATAACACTTTCCAAGATAACAACTTTATATCAATGGAATGAAGGGGTTCAAACGGAACTCCTTGTAGAACGTTAAGAACAAGGTTTAAACTCCATGGCGGAGCAACAGTTTTAAACACAGGCTTGATCCTAGCTAAAGCCTGACAAAAGGCCTGGACGTCTGGATTTTCTGACAGACGCCTGTGTAACAAGATGGACAGAGCTGAGATCTGTCCCTTTAATGAGCTAGCCGATAAACCCTTTTCTAAACCTTCTTGTAGAAAGGACAATATCCTAGGAATCCTAACCTTACTCCAGGAGTAACCTTTGGATTCGCACCAGTATAGGTATTTACGCCATATCTTATGGTAAATCCTTCTGGTAACAGGCTTCCTAGCCTGTATCAGGGTATCAATAACCGACTCAGAAAAACCACGTTTTGATAAAATCAAGCGTTCAATTTCCAAGCAGTCAGCTTCAGAGAAGTTAGATTTTGATGTTCGAATGGACCCTGTATCAGAAGGTCCTGTCTTAGAGGTAGAGACCAAGGCGGACAGGATGACATGTCCACTAGATCTGCATACCAAGTCCTGCGTGGCCATGCAGGCGCTATTAGAATCACTGATGCTCTCTCCTGTTTGATTTTGGCAATCAATCGAGGAAGCAGCGGGAAGGGTGGAAACACATAAGCCATCCCGAAGTTCCAAGGTGCTGTCAAAGCATCTATCAGAACCGCTCCCGGATCCCTGGATCTGGACCCGTAGCGAGGAAGTTTGGCGTTCTGGCGAGACGCCATGAGATCTATCTCTGGTTTGCCCCAACTTCGAAGTATTTGGGCAAAGACCTCCGGATGAAGTTCCCACTCCCCCGGATGAAAAGTCTGGCGACTCAAGAAATCCGCCTCCCAGTTCTCCACTCCCGGGATGTGGATTGCTGACAGGTGGCAAGAGTGAGACTCTGCCCAGCGAATTATCTTTGATACTTCCATCATTGCTAGGGAGCTTCTTGTCCCTCCTTGATGGTTGATGTAAGCTACAGTCGTGATGTTGTCCGACTGAAACCTGATGAACCCCCGAGTTTTTAACTGGGGCCAAGCCAGAAGGGCATTGAGAACTGCTCTCAATTCCAGAATGTTTATTGGCAGGAGACTTTCCTCCTGATTCCATTGTCCCTGAGCCTTCAGAGAATTCCAGACAGCGCCCCAACCTAGTAGGCTGGCGTCTGTTGTTACAATTGTCCAGTCCGGCCTGCTGAATGGCATCCCCCTGGACAGATGTGGCCGAGAAAGCCACCATAGAAGAGAGTTTCTGGTCTCTTGATCCAGATTCAGAGTAGGGGACAAGTCTGAGTAATCCCCATTCCACTGACTCAGCATGCACAATTGCAGCGGTCTGAGATGTAGACGTGCAAAGGGTACTATGTCCATTGCTGCTACCATTAAGCCGATCACCTCCATGCATTGAGCTACTGACGGGAGTTGAATGGAATGAAGGACACGGCATGCATTTAGAAGCTTTGTTAATCTGTCTTCTGTCAGATAAATCTTCATTTCTACAGAATCTATAAGAGTCCCCAAGAATGGAACTCTTGTGAGAGGAAAGAGAGAACTCTTCTTTTCGTTCACTTTCCATCCATGCGACCTTAGAAATGCCAGAACTAACTCTGTATGAGACTTGGCAGTTTGAAAGCTTGAAGCTTGTATCAGAATGTTGTCTAGGTACGGAGCTACCGAAATTCCTCGCGGTCTTAGTACCGCCAGAAGGGCACCCAGAACCTTTGTGAAGATTCTTGGAGCCGTAGCCAATCCGAATGGAAGAGCTACAAACTGGTAATGCCTGTCTAAGAAGGCAAACCTTAGATACCGGTAATGATCTTTGTGAATCGGTATGTGAAGGTAAGCATCCTTTAAATCCACTGTGGTCATGTACTGACCCTTTTGGATCATGGGTAAGATTGTCCGAATAGTTTCCATTTTGAACGATGGAACTCTTAGGAATTTGTTTAGGATCTTTAAATCCAAGATTGGCCTGAAAGTTCCCTCTTTTTTGGGAACCACAAACAGGTTTGAGTAAAACCCTTGTCCTTGTTCCGACCGCGGAACCGGATGGATCACTCCCATTAATAACAGATCTTGTACACAGCGTAGAAACGCTTCTTTCTTTATCTGGTTTGTTGACAACCTTGACAGATGAAATCTCCCTCTTGGGGGAGAGAATTTGAAGTCTAGAAGGTATCCCTGAGATATGATCTCTAGCGCCCAGGGATCCTGAACATCTCTTGCCCAAGCCTGGGCGAAGAGAGAGAGTCTGCCCCCCACTAGATCCGGTCCCGGATCGGGGGCCCTCGATTCATGCTGTCTTTGGGGCAGCAGCAGGTTTCCTGGCCTGCTTGCCCTTGTTCCAGGACTGGTTAGGTTTCCAGCCTTGTCTGTAACGAGCAACAGCTCCTTCCTGTTTTGGTGCAGTGGAAGTTGGTGCTGCTCCTGCTTTGAAATTCCGAAAGGGACGAAAATTAGACTGTCTAGCCTTAGCTTTGGCTTTGTCTTGAGGCAGGGCGTGGCCCTTACCTCCTGTAATGTCAGCGATAATTTCTTTCAAACCGGGCCCAAATAAAGTTTGCCCCTTGAAAGGTATATTAAGTAATTTGGACTTAGAAGTTACATCAGCTGACCAGGATTTTAGCCACAGCGCCCTACGTGCCTGAATGGCGAATCCTGAGTTCTTAGCCGTAAGTTTGGTTAAATGTACTACGGCCTCCGAAATGAATGAATTAGCTAGTTTAAGGACTCTAAGCCTGTCCGTAATGTCGTCCAGCGTAGCTGAACTAAGGTTCTCTTCCAGAGACTCAATCCAAAATGCTGCCGCAGCCGTAATCGGCGCGATGCATGCAAGGGGTTGCAATATAAAACCTTGTTGAACAAACATTTTCTTAAGGTAACCCTCTAATTTTTTATCCATTGGATCTGAAAAAGCACAGCTATCCTCCACCGGGATAGTGGTACGCTTAGCTAAAGTAGAAACTGCTCCCTCCACCTTAGGTACCGTTTGCCATAAGTCCCGTGTGGTGGCGTCTATTGGAAACATCTTTCTAAATATTGGAGGGGGTGAGAACGGCACACCGGGTCTATCCCACTCCTTAGTAACAATTTCAGTTAGTCTCTTAGGTATAGGAAAAACGTCAGTACTCGCCGGTACCGCAAAGTATTTATCCAACCTACACAATTTCTCTGGTATTGCAACAGTGTTACAATCATTAAGAGCCGCTAAAACCTCCCCTAGTAATACACGGAGGTTCTCCAATTTAAATTTAAAATTTGAAATATCTGAATCCAATCTGTTTGGATCAGAACCGTCACCCACAGAATGAAGCTCTCCGTCCTCATGCTCTGCAAGCTGTGACGCAGTATCAGACATGGCCCTAGTATTATCAGCGCACTCTGTTCTCACCCCAGAGTGATCACGCTTGCCTCTTAGTTCTGGTAATTTAGCCAAAACTTCAGTCATAACAGTAGCCATATCTTGTAATGTTATCTGTAATGGCCGCCCAGATGTACTAGGCGCCACAATATCACGCACCTCCCGGGCGGGAGATGCAGGTACTGACACGTGAGGCGAGTTAGTCGGCATAACTCTCCCCTCGCTGTTTGGTGAAATTTGTTCAATTTGTACAGATTGGCTTTTATTTAAAGTAGCATCAATACAGTTAGTACATAAATTTCTATTGGGCTCCACCTTGGCATTGGAACAAATGACACAGGTATCTTCCTCTGAATCAGACATGTTTAACACACTAGCAATAAACTTGCAACTTGGTTACAATCTTATTTAACAAAAACGTACTGTGCCTCAAAGAAGCACTAAACGATTAAATGACAGTTGAAATAATGAACTGAAAAACAGTTATAGCATCAATCCTTGAAAACAACACAACTTTTAGCAAAGGTTTGTTCCCATTAGTAAAGTAACAATAATTAAATTTGAAACATAAAAATTACAGAGCAACGTTTTTAATCACAGTCAATATATAAGTCTCACAGCTCTGCTGAGAGAATCTACCTCCCTCCAAAGAAGTTTGAAGACCCCTGAGTTCTGTTAGAGATGAACCGGATCATGCAGGAAATACAAGAGTAACTGACTGGAAATTTTTGATGCGTAGCAAAGAGCGCCAAAAACGGCCCCTCCCCCTCACACACAGCAGTGAGAGAGAAACGAAACTGTCACAATTAAAACAAGCAACTGCCAAGTGGAAAAATAATGCCCAAACATTTATTCACTCAGTACCTCAGAAAATGCAAACGATTCTACATTCCAGCAAAAACGTTTAACATAATAAATACCTATTAAAAGGTTTAATGTACTTTTAACAGAGTAATTCCAGTGAAATACCATCCCCAGAATACTGAAGTGTAGAGTATACATACATGTCATTATAACGGTATGGCAGGATTTTCTCATCAATTCCATTCAGAAAATAAAAACTGCTACATACCTCAATGCAGATTCATCTGCCCGCTGTCCCCTGATCTGAAGCTTTTACCTCCCTCAGATGGCCGAGAAACAGCAATATGATCTTAACTACTCCGGTTAAAATCATAGTAAAAAACTCTGGTAGATTCTTCTTCAAACTCTGCCAGAGAGGTAATAACACGCTCCGGTGCTATTGTAAAATAAACTTTTGATTGAAGTTATAAAAACTAAGTATAATCACCATAGTCCTCTCACACATCCTATCTAGTCGTTGGGTGCAAGAGAATGACTGGGAGTGACGTAGAGGGGAGGAGCTATATGCAGCTCTGCTGGGTGAATCCTCTTGCATTTCCTGTTGGGGAGGAGTTATATCCCAGAAGTAATGATGACCCGTGGACTGATCACACATAACAGAAGAAATATAATTTTAAATAAGTTTCCAAGTTACTTATATTATTCAAATTTGCACATGCTTGAAGCACTACATGACAGGAAATGGTGCTGCCATCTAGCGCTCTTTCTAATATATAACATTGTTGCAAAACTGCTGCCATATAGTGCTATGTCTGCATCATGAAAGAAAATGTGTTAAGCCAATATCAGTTTGTTTAGTAATATGCCATATAATGCATTATTTTATAGAAAGTACTTTTCTTTCTTTGTCGCATTTTTAAGTCCCTTTAAAAATTAGTTCAATCTACCACATTGAAACTTAAAAATCCTTTAAAAAAAACTAGTGCAAGTGAACAGTTATGAATGTTTTGCTTGCAGAAAAAAAAAAAAAACCTACAAAATATTTACTGGATCTCTTGTCCTGCTCCAGTGGGGAAGATACGCCGCTGTCAGACTCAGCACTAAGGCCCCATGTAATAACTAGTGCATGCACAATATTACCAGACATAGAACATGACCGCTCTCAATCGGGGTGAGCAAGGATGCATTCACCATCCACAATTATTAATGCTCATTATTTTTTTTGTGCATCCCCACTCACTGCTCTTGTGCAACTAATCCCACAAGAGCAGGGGTTGTCATTCACCCCAGACGGAGACCCCCCCACTGCAGGGGGAAAAGGATACTGAAATCTTAGTTTTAAATGAAGAAATAACCAGATCTATTTCATCTTTTTCTTTCTCAAAGTAAAGAATTGATTTTATTATTTAGGGCTCCATGTACAAAGCAACAAATTCTGCTATGGAGCCCTTTGCGGGGCAGGATGCTTTCCGCAATATAAGAACATTAGTTCAGGGTGATTGACAGGTCCTGCTTTCGCACAATTGGTCAAGCACAAGCAGAAAGCGATGCAGCACAAACAAGTGCTTGTGCAATAGCACATATGGGCAGCGGACATACAGCTGCCCTTTTGTCTGTCAGCAGCTGAGTACTTGAGGCCCATCGTAAATAAAATGTCCCTTTAATACATTCAGAGCAAGAACTAGTGTACATCACAATAAATAGCATGATTATATAAAATTAAGAGGTTTTCCTTCAGAAAAAACCCTCAAAGAACAATGATGTAATTTACAGAGCTACCGGTCTTTAAAGGGAATTATACCTAAACATTTCATAAAAAGTATTAGCTACTAGTTTCAGTTTAGAAGTTTAATAATTTAACTTCCTCCAGCCTCCAGACTAAAACACAAAATCCTGATTCTGACATACAAGGCCCTCAATAACACAGCTCCCCTCTATATGTCAGACCTGACCTCGTCTCCAGACACTTTCCCTCCCATCCCCTTCACTCTGCTCATGACCTCCTTCTCTCTTGTTACCTCCTTACATTCCCACCTACAGGACCTCTCTAGATTGGCCCCTATTTTGTGGAACTCTCTGCCTCGCTATACAAAAATCTCCCCTAGTTTTCAAAGTTTCAAGTGCTCCCTAAAGACGAGCCCAGCTGTTTTGTAGATCACCTTGATGAGTGCTGATTTCGGGCCCTCTACACATTTGTCACATATTAATGCTACCTATGTTTATAGCGCTGCAGAATCGCTGCTCTACAAATAACTGAAATTAATAAAACTGCTAGATAGAAATGTTTTGAGTACAATGTCCCATATCATTGCACAACAAAACCAAGAAGAAGACACACACATCTAGAAAAATCAGAAAGGGAAAGTTAATAAATCTGATAAAAGGGACATAAAACTGATTTCCAATATACTTCTATTATAACATTGTCTTTGTTTTCTTGTTATCCTTTGTTGAAAAGCAGGACTGCAAGCTCAGAAACGTGCACGTTTCTGCTGCAGTTTTGCAACGATGTAATACATTAGCAAGAGCAATAGATGGCAGAACTATTTCCTGCCATGTAGTGCTTCGGGCATGTGCACGCTACCTACTTAAGCATCTTTTCAACAAAGAATAACATGAGAACAAAGCAAATTCGATAAAATAAGTAAATTGTAAAACATTTTAAAATTGTATTCTCTATCGGAAAAATTAGAAAAAAAAATGTTGGGTTTCATGTCCCTTTCATTTTTTAATCAAAATCCTGTTCATTCCTTAAATCGTGTTTCAGTTCCAAAAAGTGACATTTCTTACCAGGTCGATTAAACTCTCCTGGATTCTGTTCAGAGTCGTTCTTAGCCGACTGCTACTCAGACCTAGACCTGTGGTTTCATACTGAAAAATAATGAATGCAAATTAGATCTGTGAAAATAATTAGATAAAGCAAATACACGTCATGCATGGAAACAATCAAACAGTGCTGGAATGGAATTTCTCAATAAATAATTATTGAAATCAACTAACCAGAAAGAGAAACAAATTCAAAGCAAATTTATACAACTTAATTATTAAAAAAACAAAGCAAAATATGTATAATAAACAAATAAATGCGCCAACAAGAGTCAATATAACATTGTTACATATTCCTGAGTGCATTTTTCATTAATATTAAAGGGAACGGACAGACAAAACTAAACTTTCATGATTCAGACAGAGCATTATATTTTAAGACTTTTACATCCACTTTTATTATCAAATGTATTTTGTTCTCTTGGTATCCTTTGTTTAAAGCATATACTGCAAGTGCCATGAGCTTCTGGGAGCTAGCTGGTATTTGCCTCTTATCACTGGCTCACCAGTTCTGTTTGCTGCTCTGGAGCTGACGTTTACTTTATGTTTTAGCCCCTTTGCAGCGCAATAATAGAACTAACATGGCTGAGTCGTTTCTTTCTGCACTTCTATGTCCTGTTTCCAACTTTTAGTCAACATTTTCTTTATATATAAGTTAAAGGGACATGAATAGAATTCAGATAGAACATGCAATTTTAAACAACTTTTTAATGTACTTATATTATCAAATTTTCTTTGTTCTCTTGGTATCTCTTGTTGAAAAGCAGACGTAAGCTCAGGAGCGCCCACATGTCTGAAGCACTATATGTCAGCAGCAAGAATGTTTTCCATCAGCAAAAACACTAGATGGCAGCACTTTTTCCTGCTATGTAGGGCTCCAGACACCTACCTGGGTATCTCTTCAACAAAGAATACCATAGAAACAAAGCAAATTTGATAATAGAAGTAAATTGGAAACTTTCCTAAAATGGTATGTTCTGTCTGAATCACAGACAAAAAATGTTGGGTGTCATGTCCCTTTAATAAACTGTTATAATCTATAAATAATTTACAAACAAAAGTGTAGCTTGTACATTATATCAAATGCATGACAAATTAAGCACGCTGTGTCATTTGGAAAACTAAAACCAAGGCCATTCCTACTTACTGCATCGTTACGGCCAAAAAAGGTGTACACGGCATATAAGTAGTAATCAAACAGCTGGGACATGCAGTGAATGACATCAAAGGCAATTGGCTTCAAAATCGTCATCATCTGCATATATTTTCCTTAAAAAAATGAATAAAATGACATTATTATAAGTAAATATTAGAGATCATTTTTATTATTGTTATATATATATATATATATATATATATATATATATATATATACACACACACACACAGTATATATATATATATATATACATACACACACACACAGTATATATATATATATATATATATACACACACACACACACACAGTATATATATATATATATATATATACACACACACACAGTATATATATATATATATATATATATATATATATATACACACAGGGTTCACAGACTTATGTAATCACCAATGGGCGCAAGCAAATTAATTTGCTTGTGCCCATTGGTGATTACATAAGTCTTTGAACCCTGACTTGTTCCTAGTTTGTTTACTTGTGTGTGTGGCTGCGGTTGTGTGGCTGTATTAGGGACTCAGGTGCTAGGAAGAGACCTTGATGTGGTACCTGAGCTTGTCCCATTTGGCCAAATGTGGTAACTAACTCTTCCAGTTTTGCTTTTATTCTTAGCTGAGAGCTTGTGAGCGAGTGCTGGACTTTTTATGTGTGTGTAACAGTGTCTGTTTCTGTAATTCACCATTTGGACCTGCACCCAGGCAGGCCCGGGGTTAACTGCCTGTGACTCTGTAGGTAGTGCAGCTTTATGTGAGTGCAATAGCAACCAAAGCTGAGCCTGTTTATGGGTCATGGGATGTGTACCCGGTCCGGTCTGGATGTGCAGTCCTCTGTCCTTAATTTGCTTGTGCCCTTTGGTGATTACATAAGTCTGTGAACCCTGACTTGTTCCTAGTTTGTTTACTAGCTCACATTTGTGTGTGTGGCTGCAGTTGTGTGGCTGTATTAGGGACTCAAGTGCTACGAAGAGACCTTGACGTGGTACCTGAGCTTGTACCATTTGGCCAAATGCAGTAACTAACTCTTCCAGTTTTGCTTTTATTCTTAGCTGAACACACAGAGAAAACCCAGCACTCACTTACAAGCTCTCAGCTAAGATTTAAAAGCAAAAATGGAAAGGTTAGTTACTGCATCTGGCCAAATGGGACATGCACTCTCATACCGGACCGGGTACACATCCCATGACCATGCAACATGCTCAGCCCTGGGTGCCACTGGCACTCACAGGAAGCTGTGCTGTCCCCAGAGTCACAGGCAGTTAACCCCAGTCAGGTCTGGGTGCAAGAACCATAGGGAAAATTACAAAACAAATGAATACAACACACAGAGAAAACCCAGTACTCACTTACAAGCTCTCAGCTAAGATTTAAAAGCAAAAATGGAAAGGTTAGTTACCGCATCCGGCCAAATGGGACAAGCCCAGGTACCTCGTCAAGGTCCTTTCCAATACCTGGGACCCTAAAAGAGCCACACAATGCAAGCTTTCAAATCCAAACAAACTGGGAACAAGGGAAGGGTGCACAGGCATATGTAATCACCCTACACATATACAAAACACGGAAGGGAACTGCCCAGGTTATTCAAATGTGTTCACAAAAAAAAGAGAAAAAAAATCTGTAAAATTCCAGTTACAAAGCGTTATGTTTTATTATAACATGTACAAAACAAAATTTACATTTTTAGTTAATATGGATCACATGGCAAAAAATAAAGATGCTCTCTGTTTTAAAGCTAGGAATAAAGGACATTAAACACTAAACAAATGCTAGATAGAATGAAGCATTCAAAGAAAAGATTAGTCTGAGAATAACATGTAGATGTATATTTTAAAGTTGCATTAGTTGTTAAATATTGACAAAATAAATGTAACATTTTATTGTCTATAAAACAATGGGGGCTGCCATGTTGTAACTTAGGTTACCTTCTCTACTGTGGCCAATTAGAGACAGTTATAAATAGGTCACTAGAGTGTGCAGACAATGGCTGTGTGGAATATATCAGTGTTCTGCATTTCCATTTCTAACAGGAACTGAAAAGCTCACCATTTTAGAATTCAATTACAGGAAAAGGGGACAAAATAAATAATTATAACAATAATAGTATATTACAGAGGTTTATATATATGATTTATCATTTTATATTACCATCTCAAAGTGTTAATGTCCCTTTAAAGTTTTTTTTAAAAAGATAATCTAGGTTCCTGGATTACACCTGAACGCTGACAGTGTTAAGCCGCGGTGTTTGTGGTGCGACAGTACGCCGAAGCGGTAGTATTTTTTGCCTTCCTAGCAAGGATCAGTATGTGTGTACAAGCTTATGGGATGCACAGTGAATGGAGGTGCAGGAGTGGATCGAAGCAGTATATCTTTGGCTTTAACTCCTATGACTGAGTACACTGTCTAACTCGTCTCAGAATAGGCATTGATTTTAGTTTACCTCATATGGTGAACGTCACAGAAGTTGTATGTCTGAGAAGAACTTGTTCTTGTGTAAGACCAACAATTAAAAGGGACTTTTCTGTAACACCAGCTATTTGAATAGCATACTGGTATAACCTTTTCCAACTGGTGCCACTGCTTCATTGAATTTGATAACTATGAAATATTTGGGAATTGCTTTCCCAGTCCATCCAGTTTCATTTGAGCTCTTATTGCAATATTGCTAGGTTCCTGTTTTTTATGTGACGTTGCTATTATTTGTCTTCTGATAATTAGGAAATCATTAAATTAGCAGTTGTAGTCTGCACACCTATTTGTGCCAGTTTTTGTGGTATGGACATTATGAGCTAGTGCTGGATAGTAATATACTATTTTCCATCTTTTTAATTTTTTCATATATATATATTTTTTAATATTCAGATATATAGTAAATAAAATATATATTTGAAAAGACAAATAACAATTTCTTCTATGTGAAGAAAATAAGAATGTAAAATAACTACCTTTGGGTTTAGTACTGTAGGTCTAACCCAGTGTTGGGCTAAGTGTTAACATGGCCATGATATCCGAAGTCCAGAAGTTAGCATGCACGGATCAGGTTTCGTTTGCATGCAAAAAATTTACTTTCAACGTATAATATGCCCGCGCTAACCTGCCCATATTAAAAGTTGACGACTACTGGTGTTTGCTCTAAATAGCGCTCCTCTTGTAATCTAGTCCAAAATATTTAATACAACATTTACAGTGAAGTAAACATGCATTTCACTTTCATTATTTCTTATGTCTACTCTTCGTGCAATTTACTTCTGAAAATGGCAGTTTTTCATCTGGCCCAGAAGGGTTGGAGTGCATTCTGCAGCACTCAGAACTGTGACCCACTTAAATGCTGCATAGTCATTGGTTTATCACTGCAGGAGCTCACTTATCTCTGTCTTGTATTTGCCACAGCAAAGGAGATAAGATAAGCAACCTTCAAGAAGCTTTTTTAAAACGGATTCTCCCTAGATTACAAAACAATGCATAGGTGCTAAAAATAACATTTTTAAATACTTTGAAAACATTTATTTTTGAATAAATAATGCCCTCTTGCTTTAATTATAATGTTTTTTTCAGAGTAATATTGAAGATAAAGATACAATTAAGCTTTAATTTAAAAATTCTAATTCAATTATGAATGACACAGAAATAAATTTTACATCACTTGTTTGTAACCTTTACTGTGAGAACATTTCATAGCTGTCTGGCATAAATTAACATGAATCGCTTCAAGAGATAATTAATCAGGAAACCTTACTTACCAACAAGTCTTATTACATTCAGCGTAGTGTTTGTCAAGATGGGTGCATTCATCTTGTTCAGGCTATAATCTGATCTCTTTCGGATCCTCAGGGTTTCTCTTGAAACACTTCATTAAAATACACAGAATTGTAATTAGTGAAGGCTATTTAGAAGAGTTGGAGTGCAAGTGGAAAATGTCCACTTCATTTAAAAATGTCATAAAGAGCACAATTAAATACTGAGAAGACATCAATGTATGAGAAGCACATCTGGCAAATAAGTAAATCCCTGAATTTAACTTATCTACTACATAATTATCAAATAAAAGATTTCAAGTTGATGTAACAACTCTATGAAATGAATTTAAAGCACCTTGGAAAGATCAGAAGCTCCAGTCCTTGTGTTCCAAAGCTCATTATTTTATTAGTTGGTGCTAAAATTAAGTTCAGAATAATTGACAAAATATGAACTACTACAAAAGATTACACTTTAAGTAAATCAAGTAGAGAATAATAAACTGGCCTAACAAAATGTTCTATGGAACAGTAAAAAATAGATTCATTGTTACCTTCTTTTGTAAAATAACTACCCATTCTAAACAAATGCATTCAGAATAAAAGAGCAAAACAATGTATAAAATACTTAAAAATGAAATCTTCTAATAGAGTAACTATACTTGAAGATGTTTTTATGCTTTAAAAATATAGAAACAGAAAAAGCACTGCAAGTGAAATTAATGTTAAACTGCAAGGTGAGAAAAAAAAAGTTTCTTGAAAAAAATCAGGTATTTTAAACAGGTAAAATTATGAGATTAAATTAGGCTAAAACACAACTGATTTACCATGTAAGCCTTCCTTAAAGAGACAAAAACATAATTTATGCTTACCTGATCAATTCATGGTGGTGAGAGTTTACAAGCCATTATGTCTGGGATTCAACTCCTAACATCTAGCAGGAGGCAAAGATACCAAACATACCACAGTCTCCATGTACAAAGAAAAATCACCCAAACTTGTTCGCTTGGGGTGAATGACAGACCCTTCTCTCAAGTGATTGGTTGCACGAGAAAAAGGGACAGACATTACACATTCACTTGAGTGTGTAATGATACATATGGGCATAGTAAGGACAAGAACCGCTGTCTGTATGTCCGCTCGCCTTATAATACATGGAGCCCCAATAGCTTTTAATCCATCCCACCTCTGTGTACACTTCAGACTAACATATAGCCAAGAAAAGGATAAAAAACCCAGAAAGGCAGGAAAGCACAAACCTGGGTAAAGAGGTGCAAACTAGAAATGCTGCCAACTGAACCTGTAAAAACTGGGCAGGTCTCATAGACTCTCACCACCATGAAAGTAAGGAATTAATCAGATAAGCATAAATTATGTTTTCTTTCATAAGGTGGTTAGAGTCCATAAGGGTCTGATACCATCAATCTCACTACCTCCTTGCACTGAGCTACTGATGGACAAGATGTCAGTTGAAGTTTTGCACAAGCCTTTTGTAATTTGGATCTATGTTGGTCTGTGAGAGATAGGAAAAGGAGTAATTTATTACCCCCAGAAACGACACTCTGGTTTGTGGAACCAGAGAACTGTTGGGAACATTGATTTTCTAAACATGCCTGAGAAGAAACAACAGAAGTTTGTTGGTATGAGATATTGTCAAAGGTAAAGATGGGAGTCTAAATCAAAAATGTAATTCAGGTAAAAGGAGCTACTGAAATACCCTGAGCTCTTATCACCAACAGCAAAGCTCCAAAAACCTTTATAAAAATGCTGGGAGTTGTGGCCAGACCAAATGGCAGAGCAACAAAGTGATGCTGATCTTGAAATGGACATTTGAGGAACTAATGATGATCCTTGTGAATAGGGATATGAAGATATGCATCCTATTGTGGATAAACAATGGCCCTGTTGAATAAGACATAAAATGGTGTAAATGGTTTGCATTTTAAAAGTAGGGACTCCAAGTTTTAATTACAAGATGAGTCTGAAAGTTTCTTCCTTCTTTGGAACAATAAAAAGGTTTAAATAAAATGCCTTGACCCCATTCTGAATGCAACACTGTGACAATGGCACCTATAAGTTCCAAATTGTGAACACTTTGGGAGAAAGCAGTTGCATTTTCTGGGGTCTTCAGGACATAAGACTAAATACAACTTTCCTGAGGAGGCCTTGATCTGAAACCTATTCTATAAACCTGGGACATTATGTTTAAGACACAACTGAAATGAACTGTCTTAGACCAAACCTTCTGAAAATATTTTAAATCTGACCTCAGAAGCTGGGTCAGGGTCCGCACCTTCATACCGTTTTAGAAGCGGAAGAGGGCTTCTTGTTCTGCTTAGACTTGTTCCAGTTAGAACTCGTTTTCCACAAAGTTCTGGAAGACTCAGACTTTTAAGAGGAGGAAGATGATGATTTTTGGCCCCTTGATTAACGAATGGTAAGAAAATGTATGACAGGCCTGTTCTTTCCCTTTAGAATTTTCATCCTGGGACAGAAAGGTATAGCATCTAGCCCCAGAATAATTCAAATATTTTCCTGAAAATAAAACCTAAAAGACAACTCTTGAAGACCATGTCTGCAGTCCAAAACAAAGCCCTTCTGTTCAAAACAGCAAGGATCATATTTTTAAAGTTGATGTGGATGATGTCCTCCACCACATCACAAATAAAGGAACTGGCCTTTCTTAAAAACGTTTTTACAATCCTGAATATCTTCAACAGAAGATTCCTCAGAAATTCGGTCCAATAAGGAGTCACACCAGAGAGTAGCTGCTACAGCTAAACAAGCAATGCCCACTGCTAGTTGAAACATAAAACCTGCTTGTTGAAATCCCTTTCTGTGAAAAGATTCTAATTTTATGTCCATTGAGTCTCTGAAAGATGTGCTATCTTCTAAAGGAATTGCACATTTAGCATATATAGAAATTGCTGCATCTACTTTAGGAATTGATTTCCAAAGTTCTACAATGGCTGTGGGCAATGGAGATATCCGTTAGAAGGTGTAAAAACAGTTCAAGGCTTAGACCATTAGAAATTATCTCAAAAATAGCCTCTGGGACAGGAAAAAACCTCCAGAGACTTTGTAGAGGGTTTACAATTCAAATCAATTTGTTTAACATATTTATCTTTCACATGCTTAGCATCTTGAAGTCCTCACACAATAAAAAACATAAATGTTCACCTTAAACATAATGGACGAAGAGTCAGTGTCTTGATCAGTAAAAGTCCTAATTATCAGAAGTTAACTCACATTCAGAGGATAAATCAGAACTATTTGATTCTGAGTACTTAAATAAATCCTGAATTTTGCCTGAGGTAAACATTAAAAGCAGATGCCAAAACTTCAGTAATGGTAAAACTTACAAACTCTTTAAAACATGGAGCAAATTCAGATGGATTCCCAGTTTAACACATAAGTGTGTGTGTGTGTGTGTGTGTGTGGGGGGGGGGGGCATACACCTCTAGAATGTAGCATTAGGTTGATTATGCATGATGTGATCCATACAAGCATTACAAAGCTGAGCTAGAGTGCATACAGAAACAAG
Organism: Bombina bombina; assembly: GCF_027579735.1. Classification (NCBI taxonomy): domain Eukaryota; kingdom Metazoa; phylum Chordata; class Amphibia; order Anura; family Bombinatoridae; genus Bombina; species Bombina bombina. The sequence continues at coordinate 294,229,287 of NC_069503.1, read as the reverse complement.
TTTGCAAAGCACACATATTTTTGAGCAAATAAGTGTAGGTCTGCATTCTAAAGAGTCTGATTGAACAGAAATGGGGACATTTCCAGTATGCTCCATACTAAACTTAAAATAACTACACAGACAAAAGATAACAATTCCTGCAAACATCTAGTAATACATAAAAGGATGGTGCAGAAAAGACAGTATGCTATAATAGGACAAGTCCACAAAATATTGCTGATGCAAAGTCCTGTAAATATCTATTATGGTATAAAGATAGCGCAGCAACACAGCATGCGGTTTAATAGTAAATATGGAATAATTAAAAAGTGTGAGAAAAAAGAAAATTTATGCTTACCTGATAAATTTATTTCTTTCCTGACACGGTGAGTCCACGGATCATCATTATTACTGTTGGGTAAGAGCACCACAGCAAAGCTGTTAAATATCACTCCCTTACCCACAACTCCCAGTCATTTGACAAAAAGGAAAGGAGAAAGGAAGTAACATAAGGTGCAGAGGTGCCTGGGGTTTATAGAAAAATAAACTTTCTGAAAAATACAGGGCGGACCGTGGACTCAATAAATAAATAAATTTATCAGGTAAGCATACATTTTCTTTTCTTTCTAATGACATGGTAAGTCCACAGATCATCATAATTACTGTTGGGAACCAATACCCAAGCCAGAGGACACGGATGATAAGGGAGAAACAAGACAGTCTAAATGGAAGGCACCACTGCTTGAAGAATCTTTCTCCCAAAAGAAGCCCCAGCCGAAGCAAAAGTATCAAACTTATAAAATTTAGAAAAAGTGTGTAAAGATGACCAAGTGGCAGCTTTGCAAATCTGTTCCACAGAAGCTCCATTTTTAAAGGCACAAGATGAAGAAACAGCCCTTGTAGAATGAGCCGTGATTTTCACAGGAGGCTGCTGTCCAGCAGTCTCATATGCCAAGCGAATAACGCTCCTCAGTCAAAAAGAAAGAGAAGTAGCCGTAGCTTTCTGACCCTTGTGCTTCCTGAAAAAAACAACAAACAAAGAAGAAGACTGGCGAAAATCCTTAGTCGCCTGTAAATAATATTTCAACGCACAAACCACATTCAGGTTTTGCAACAAACGTTCCTTATGGGATGAAGGATTAGGACACAAAGAAGGAAAAACGATTTCTTGATTAATATTCCTATCCAAAACCACTTTGGGAAGGAAACCTAGGGCAGTACGCAGGACCACCTTATAGGAACGAAAAATAAAGTAAGGAGATTCACACTGCAATGCTGAAAGCTCCGAAACTCTTTGAGCCGAAGAGATAGCAACCAAAAACAAAACCTTCCAGGATAACATTTTAATATCCAAAGAATGCATAGGCTCAAACTGAGCCTGTTGAAAAAATTTTAAGAACCAAATTAAGACTACAAGGAGGAGTAGCACACTTAAACATAGGCCGGATTCTAACCAGGGCCTGGCAAAAAGACTGAACATCTGGCACCTCTGCCAGACGCTTGTGAAACAAAATAGATAGAGCAGAAATTTGACCCTTCAAAGTACTTGCAGATAAACCCTTCCCCAGACCCTCCTGGAGAAAAGACAAAATCCTGGGAATCCTAACTCTACTCCAAGAGTAGCCTCTGGATTCACACAAATACAGATATTTACGCCATATCTTGTAGTAAATCTTTCTTGTCACAGGCTTACGAGCCTGAATCATGGTCTCAATGACCGACTCTGAAAACCCACGCTTAGACAAAATCAAGCGTTCAATCTCCAAGCAGTCAGCTTCAGAGAAACAATATTTGGATGAAGGAAGGGCCTCTGAAGAAGGTCCTTCCATAACGGAAGTCTCCAAGGTGGAAGAGATGACATCTCCACCAGATCTGCATACCAGATTCTGTGAGGCCATGCCGGTGCGATAAGAATCACTGACGCCCTCTCCTGTCTGATCTGAGCAATGACCCGAGGAAGGAGAGCAAACGTAAGAAAAACATAAGCCAGACTGAAATTTCAAGGAACCGCCAGAGCAGTACAGGCTGAGGATCCCTTGATCGTGACCTGTACCTCGGGAGCTTGGCATTCTGACGAGAAGCCATGAGATCCAGCTACGGCTGCCCCCACCTGAGAATCAAACTGGAAAACACCTCCGAGTGAAGCTCCCACTCCCCCGGATAAAGAGTCTGCTTAGAAAATCCGCTTCCCAATTCTCCACCTCTGGAATGTGGATCACAGACAGACAGCAATTGTGGATCTCCGCCCACTGAATAATCTTGGCTACCTCTGTCATGGCCAAGGAACTCCGAGTTCCTCCCTGATGATTGATGTAAGCCACTGACGTTATGTTGTCTGACTGAAACCTGATAAACTGGGCTGAAGCTAACTGAGGCCAGGCCAGATGAGCATTAAAGATTGCCCTCAGCTCTAGGATGTTTATGGGAAGAACCGATTCCTCCCAAGTCCATAGACTCTGAGCCTTTAATGAGCCCCAGACAGCTCCCCATCGCAGCAGACTGGCATCCATAGTCAGACTACAGCAGACTGGCATCCATAGTCACAATCATCCAGGAAGGTCTGCGAAAGCAGGTTCCCTGGGAGAGAAGATCCTGAGATAACCACCACAGAACAGAATCTCTTGTCACCTGATCCAGAAAAATTTGCAGAGACAGATCCGCATAATCCCCGTTCCATTATCTGAGCATGCATAACTGCAGAGGTCTGAGATGGAACCAAGCAAACGGAATGATGACCATAGCTAACACCATCAGACCAATTATCTCCATACACTGAGCCACTGACGGCCGAGGAGAGGACTGAAGGAGAAGACAAGAGTCGAATATCTTTCTTCTTCTGGCTTCTGTCAGAAAGATCTTCATCTCTAGAGAATCTATAATGGTTCCCAAGAATTCACCTTCTATCCGTGGGAGCGCAGAAAAGACAACAACTACGTGTGGGAGTTTGCTTGTTGAAAAGATGATGCCTGAACCAGAAAATCATCCAGATAAGGTGCCACTGCAACACCCCGCAACCAGAGAACCGCCAAGAACGCTCCCAGGACCTTTGAGAAAATTCTGGGAGCCGTTGCAAGACCAAAAGGAAGGCCCACGAACTGAAAATGTCTGTCTAGGAACGTGAACCTCAGAAACTAATGATATTTGTGGATGGGAATATGCAGATATGCATCCTTTAAATCCACAGTAGTCATGAACGAACCCTCCAGAACCAAAGGAAGAATGGAACGAATAGTGTCCATCTTGAAAGACGGAACTCTGAGAAACTTGTTTACACTTTTGAGATCTAGAATTGGTCTGAAAGTTCCCTCCTTTTTGGGAACCACGAACGGATTGGAATAATAACCCAGACTCTGCTCCTGAATTGGAACAGGAACTATCACTCCCAGGTCGGAAAGATCCTGAACACAACGTAAGAATGCCTCTCTCTTTATCTGGTCTACAGATAACCTTGAAAGATGGAACCTGCCCCTGGGAGAAAAAAAACTCTTGAACTCCAATTTGTATCTGTGGGACACTACGTCCACCGCCCAGGGATCCGGAACATCCCAAACCCAAGTCTGAGCGAAAAAAGAAAGTCTGCCCCCCACAAGATCCGCTACTGGACTGAGGGCAGACTCTTCATGCTAACTGAGTCAGAGACAGGCTTCTTAGATTGCTTCCCCTTGCTCCAAGACTGATTGGACTTCCAGGAGGACTTGGACTGTTCCTGCTTGGAAGAGGAATTCTTGCCTGAAAAGTTACGAAAGGAACGAAAATTACTCTGGTGACCCTTCGTCTTATTTCTCTTATCCTGGGGGAGAGAATGACCCTTACCTCCCATAATATCTGAAATAATCTCAGCTATGCCGGCCCAAACAAAGTCTTACCCTTGTAAGGAATAAACAAAAGCTTAGACTTTGACGACACATCCGCAGACCAGGACTTCAACCATAAGGCCCTGTGAGCCACAACAGCAAAACCTGAAATCTTTGCTCCCAACTTGATGACCTGCAAAGAGGCATCCTTGATAAAAGATATGGCCAACTTAAGAGTCCTGATCCTATCCTGGATCTCTTCAAGAGGCGTATCAGTCTGAATAGAGTCAGACAACGCATCAAACCAATATGCTGCCGCACTAGTGACAGTAGCAATACACACCGCAGGCTGTCATTGCAACCCCTGGTGAACATACATCCTTTTAAACAACGCCTCCAACTTCTTATGCATACGATCTTTAAACGAACAGCCTCATTGGGAATAGTGGTCCTCTTAGCCAAAGTGGAAATCGCTCCCTCCACCTTGGGAACCGTCTGCCAAGACTCCTTAACAGAATTAGCAATTGGAAACATTTTCTTAAAAATCGGAGAGGGGGAAAAAGGAATCCCATGCTTCTCCCACTCCCATGCAATAATCTCAGAAGCACAGTCTGAAACAGGAAAAACCTCCACGACTAAAGAAACATCAAAATACTTGTTCAGCTTACTAGATTTCTTTGGCGTGACTACAACCGTAGCATTAGAGTCATCCAGGGTAGCCAAAACCTCCTTGAGTAGCACCTGGGGGTGCTCAAGCTTAAACCTGAAAGTTACCACTTCAGCATCAGAAGAAGGAACTATACTATCTAAGTCTGAAATTTCCCCCTCAGACGCTATAGAAGAATCCTCCCCCTCAGACCTATGAGAAGAAACATTCAACATAGCCACACCTGATTCAGATACCTTACTCACTAAATCCTTATATCTCCTTTTACAATTCCCTTGTAAAATAGGAAAAGCCGCCAGGGCATCAGTTACCGCAGAGGATATCTGGGTAGCAATGTCCTGCAAGGAAACCCCAACTGGAGTAACTGAAGAAACACTTGGCACTGCATGAGAAGACACTAAAGTATGGTACGTTTGAGGAGAAAGCTGCGGCATATTCTGCGGAGACCCCTGAACAGCATTCACTTAGCTAATGATGGCTCAGATTCAAAAAGCCTATTATAATGTAATGTCCTATCAATACATGATGAACAAAAAGGGATTGGAGGTTCCACATTAGAGTCAAAGACAAAGCTACATGTAACATCTTGCAAAGCCCCTTGATCCATCTTTAGAAAAATAAATCAAACTGGCTTCCCAAAATTTAAAAATAAAAAATGTTACTGTCCCTTAAAATTTTAAAAGAACAACTTTTTTCCTGCAAGAATTCTGTTTCCTTTCCAAAATGAAAAATACCTAACAAAAAACTTCTGAAACCTACAGGCAGCATCCTTACCTTAACACAACCTGCTGAGGAGCCTTACCTAACCACCTAAAGCCGTATAATACACAACAATCCGGAACCAAACAGTAGCAGAAGCGCAATGAAGCCCCAAGGCTTTTTAGCTGACAACGCCACCAGCAACCTCCAAACAGACCAGAACACCAACAGAGCTCCGGAAAGGCGCGCAACTTAATTGCCGCCTCAGAAAACCGCCCCTTCTAATCGTGGGCGTGACCAAAAGACCGGCCACCATAACACTTATCACAAAAAAGCCGGTATGAAAACCAAACATGCAGCAAACACCGCTGCACAAACACAGAGCCTCTCCTCCAAAGTGTCTCACAGTGCCCACATACTGCCAATAAAATCCCCACATAGATTTTACAGTCCCCATACCCAGAAAAGTGCCAAATTTCTTTTTGCAGCAAAGAAAAATAAAAAACAGGCACTTACCTGAGTCCAATCTGCCCGGCAGCAGGGCAGCACACAGATATGAAAAGGCTTCCTCCCCCTATAGACCCGTGGAAAAACGAAAGACTGACTAAACCTAGTCAGGCATTCAGGGTTGGGCAGCACCAGACATGGAAGGCAAAGTGAGAGATAAAAACCCCACCAGTTTCCAAATGCTCAAAAGCCACTACAGCTCTACTGAACAGACTGACGTGGAACACAGCTAGACCCCAGTAAAAAACAGAACAGCCAGCTCTGCTTTAAAAATAACAAACTCTTGATTGAAGAATCTTCAGACACCTAAAACCTTACTACCTCCTTGCACAGGCAAAGAGAATGACTGGGGGTTGTGGGTAAAGGAGTGATATTTAACAGCTTTGCTGTGATGCTCTTTGCCGCCTCCTGCTGGCTAGGAGTGATATTCCCAACAGTAATTATGATAATCTGTGGACTCACGGATCATTAGAAAGAAATAGGTATGAGCTATGCTGTAAGAACTGCTACCGAAACCCATTCTGTATATGAGAAAATTGTTAAGAATAAGACAAAAATGCAGTGAAAAAATATTAAATAAATCTTTTACTGCTCTTGGTACATGGAGAGTCTTACCCACTACTGACCAGTAGCTGTAGAGACAAAGTGACAATGCTTAAAATGGCCACAGTAATAAATACAGTACAAAATGGGAGGGCGGGAGAGTGCGGTAGGAAAATGATTAACCATAGTCTATAGCGCAGCTCCAATATGCACTAAATACAATTTGAGACTACTACAAAAATGAAACATTCACAAAATAGTTTTCCATAATTATCTAACCACACATTGTCCCCAGTGCATATTCAATACTAAATGTGTAATTTGTATATAACTGTCATGAGGTGGTAAAGTCTGTGACAATTAAAGTGTCCACAGGCTATGATGTATAGTAAGGTGCACCTGCTAATAACCTGTGGGCTATGTTAGTGCCTGTGGTACTTACCTGATGCACACCCACTCTATTGTGCTTACCTACTAGCAACTAAGAATCTGCTTCCAGTAGAGAGCACTTCCAGTGCTGTGCAAGCAACAGTAGAGGGCCTCTAATAATATGGCGACGACCCAGCAGGAAGAGGCTAAGTGAATAGTCCCCGTAAGACTAACTGCCAGAGGGAGTTTTTCTGTCACTACCCAATACTTCATACTCCCCTCCATCCTTTTCCCATTTTCTCTGAGTGGGGAAATGGCTCTCAAATAGGTCTGAGAACACCTGTCAATGAAGAATCTGGAGCATCTCAATTCTTTCCCCTCTTTATTGAAGGCAGAAATAAGTTTGAGGTGTACAGAAAGGTGGGAGGGATTAAAAGTTCTTGGTATGTTGAGTATCTTTGCTTTCTCCTAGTGGTCAGGAGTTGAATCCCAGATGTAATGGCTTGGGAACCTTCACTACCATATGGAAAAAAAAATGCTCTGTGTTAGAGTATTTTATTATGGCACAATTGATTGCATATAAATATTAAACAGTCTCTCCAATTAAGTAAGCGCTGGAAGCATAGTGAAATAATGGGACCCTGCTGAACACACCTTGAGAGCCAATGATGAGTGGAACCTTGGTTAGATGACTGTGGAATAGTTTTAAAAATAGTATGCTCTATCTGAATCACAAAAGAAAATGTTTGGGTTTTGTATCCCTTTAAACTAACCTTTAAATTAAGGGCAAAAATCAGTTCTCTAATGGGGGAATTAATTTTACACAAAATGTCCTATTTTCTCCAAATACTAAATTTTTGGATTATTAATGATAGGTATAGACTATCTTCATAGCTGATAAAACTTAAAACTACATTATCCTGGTTAAAAACAAGATAAGAAGACTTGTAAGAAAGAGCAGAAATTGAGAAACGTTTCTGTCAGAAGATATTGCTAAAAGAAACAATACCTTTCAAAACAGAAACTGAATGTCTAAACTATGCATAGGCTCAAAAGGAGAGAGAAGCAAAACTATTAGAAACAAATCAAGGTTTCAAGTAGGAGGAATTGGTTTAATCACTGGACTTATCTTAAATATAGCTTGAACAAGGTTCTGAATGTCAGGAAGTTTAACAATTTTCTTGTGGAATAAAACGGAAAGCTCTGAAATATGACCTTTTAAAGAGCAAGCAGATAAACCCTTATCTAAATTTGGAGAATTCTTGGAATGCCAGCTGATTTTTCTTGTTAACAGGTTATCGGGCCTGAATTAATGTGTCAACTACAGCATTAGAAATGCCTGTTTTAAAATTAAAAATTCAATCTCCAAGCCTTCACTACAAAAGATGTGAGATCTTAATAAAAGGGGCCTTAAGACAGTAGGTCGTGTCTTAGTCGATGAGACCATGGAGGACAATTGGACATCTGTACCTAATCCATACACCAAGTTCTGCTTGGCAAAGCTGGAGCAATCAGAATTACTGATAAGAGCTCTTGATATGAGCTATTACTCCTGACAACAGAACAGTTGGAGGAAATATGTTAGCAATAAAAAAACACCAAGGAGCTGCTGGAGTATCTACAAACTTCGCCCTTGGATCCCTGGATCTAGCAAAATATCTGGGAAATTTGTTGTTCAAACAGGAAGCCATCAGGTCTACCTATGGAAGACCCCACTGATCTAAAATCTGATTGAAAACTTCCAGGAGTAGAGACCACTCCCCAGAATACAAGTATTAGCGACTGAGATAATCTGTTTAACAGTTGTTCACAACTGGAATATGAAGTGTAGAAATTGTACAGAGATTGTGCTCTGTCTAAATTAAAATTGAGAAATCTACTTCATCACTAGGAAACTTTGAGTTCCCTCTTGATGATTGCTAAAGGCCCCTGCTGTGACATTGTCTGACTGAAAACACAGATAAATCTCTTCTTTCAGAAGAGGCCAGCTCTGAAGGGCCTTAAAGATAGCACAGAGTTCTAAGGTATTTGGTAATCATGTCTCCTAAATAGAACAAACTCCTTGTGCTCTCCTGGACCCCCATACTGCACCCCAACCTGAGAGACTTGCGTGTGTCAAATTATTGTCCAAGTTGGATGGAAAAAGGATGCGATATTGGCTGGTGATCTATCCACCAGGAAAAACATTGCTTTGTTGTAGAATTGTAGGGGATCCTTTGAGAATGCTGAGTGTAGTCCTTGCACCATTGACTTAGCATGCAAAGTTGTAGAGGAGTCATGTGAAAACAAGCAAATGGAATGGCACCTGATGCTGCAATCATCAGACCTAAAATTTCCATACATAAGGCTACTGTAGGGTTTGAAATTGACTGAAGTCTTGCAAATGTCTGTAATTTTGACAGATAATGAGTCTATAACGACTTCTACAAAAGAGACTCTGGTCTAAAGAGAAAGAGAACTCTTTGGAACATTGCTTCTTAAACAATATTTGTGAAGAAACAACAAAAGACTTGGTACTAGATTTCACTAACGGAAAATATGGAGCCTGTACCAAGATATATTCTGGATATGGAGCCACCAAAATACCTTGAGCTCTAATTGCAGACAAGAGTTCGCAGAACCTTTGTAAAAAGTTTGTGACAGTAGCCAGACCAAATAGTAGAGCAAACTGAAAATGTTTGTCCTGGTATGCAAGTCTTATGAACTGGGTATGGTGTTTGTGGATAGGAAAATGAAGGTAAGCATTCTTAAAGTTTATTGTGGATATATAGTGTTCCAGGTGAAGAAGGGGTAGAATAGTCGGAATTGTTTCTATTTTGAAGCTAGGAACCCTAAGAAAACTTGATTAAACTTTTCAAATCCAGAACAGGTTGGAATAAAAACGCTGGCCTTCTTCTGATATAGGAACTGGAACTATCACTCCCATAAGTTCTAGATCCTGAAGACATTGGAAAAAGGCTTGAGCCTTTACATGGTTATTTGGAACATGGGACAGAAGAAACCTTCAACTGGGAGACCAGACCTTCCAAAAAATGCGTACTACTAGAAAGGAACCTATATTGGAGACCGCTCCTTCATGATGACTTTGTAGAGAAAAAGCTTTTTTGATTGTTTGGCCGTGCTCCAATTAGTGTTGTACTTCCAGGCAGATCTAAAAAAAATCCTGTTTTTGTGAAGAGCAAGACCTTTGGTTCCTAGATTGACGAAAGGAACGAAAGCGACTAGTAGTTCTGTTCTTTCCCTTAGACTCCTTCTCCTGAGGGAGAAAAGCTCCTTTACCTCCAGTCACAGTAGATATCATGGCATCTAGACCAGGCCCAAACATTGTTTTTTTTCCCTTGAAAAGGAAGATGTAATACCCTAGACTTTTAAACCATTTCAGCTAACCAAGACTTGAGCTGACTTGGTCAAAACTGATAAGACCATATTTTTCGCATTAATTCTAATTAGGTCAACAATAGCATCACAGATAGAAGTATTAACTTTTTTTTTTTTTGTTTAAATGATTTTTATTGAAAATTGGTACAATGAAAAAAAAAAGAACAATTGTTATAGTTGCAGTTGTCTAGCAAAGGCATAACAGCAATACACTATAAGAGCAGACATCTGTAATTAGTTACCAAATTTTCACAATTATTTTTTGAGATTAGTTAAAGTTGGAAAATTAAGAATTGAAAATGAGTCATAACATATCAATGGGAGATACAGAGGGGTTCAGTTTGGTGACGGGGGAAAGGATTCAGGATTGGGGTGGGAAGGTTTAGGTGATGAGGTGTGAAATGTAAAATGTGAAATGTAAAATATGGAATATGAAATATGAAATAGCATCCCATCTGGTCCAGCACGACAAAAAGTGCAATGGGGCGCACCTAAGTCTCTGCAGCTTCTTAAAGGAGGAGGAATATGGAGATTATAGCATCATGTAGATGATGTCGAGTTAGCAATTTCAGTGTGGTCAAGGGATCCCTGCTCCCAAAGGAATTGAATATTAGATATCATGTCAAGTTTACCTATAAAACAGTAATGCATCTTTTCTAACGTGAGAATGTGGTTTACTTCAAGTTTCCATTGGGCAACAGTGGGTATCTCACATGTCTTCCATTTTCGGGGAATTAATCGTTTAGCACAGGAGAGCATTAGAAGGAGTAATGTTTTGCGATAGGCACATGCCAGGTTAGGGGTGAGGTTGAGAAGTATAATTGATGGGGTTAGTGTGATGTTAATGCCCAGGATTCTGGTAATGTGTCTTTCTATTTGGTTCCAGAAGGTGTTTAAGTGGGGGCACGACCACCATATATGGGTGAGGGTACCCTCTTCTCCGCATCTCCTCCAGCAAGTGGAAGAGGCGGCAGGATATATGATCCTTAGGCGCTGAGGGGTTAGATACCACCGGGCTAGTATTTTGTAGTTTAATTCTGCTATAATCATGGATAGAGAGGCAGAGTGTGTGTGTCGGAAACATCTCCTCCAAGCCTCCGTGTCTATTTCAATTGTGAACTCGTCTGACCATTTTGATAGATATGTAGGCTTTTTTTCAAGGAAGGAACCCCTGAGGATTTTGTAAGTCGTGGAAAGATGTGCTCTATGTATATTAGGATTGATGCAAAGCTGTTCGAATGTGGTTAAGGGCCGTAGTATCTGCTCTTTGTATGGGCTATGATTGATTGCATGTCTTTTTTTTTTTTTTTAAATATTTTTATTGAGGTGTATTTAAAGGCATACATCAAACGTAAAAATAAGTTTGTGCATCACATGTCACATACAGTAGGGCTTCAATGTTACAGGAATGGTGAATAAACATAAAAGAAACGTAAGAACAATAATTTACATACCATGTGACCATTATATATATGGGATGCCAATCAGTTAGAAACCTTCTACATAACACCCTAGGCCACTCTCGGACCATCATAACTAATAGAAAACACTAAGGTGGAAGAAGGCAATTATGAACAAAGGAGACCACTTTCGGGTCTCATTAGTAAACCTCGATTTTATAGGATTTTATAACGTGCTTATATAGGTTGAGTGTATATTAAAAGAGAACAGTAGAGGTGCGGCATAGACAAGAGAAGTCGCATAGCTAGCCCTCCTAGACTAGGAGGTTTATTATGGAGGGGGGGGAGGTGGTTATATAGATGCGATAGGTAGAATGCGTGCTTGGCCGGTGCTATGTTTAGCCTCAATAACCAAGTGGCATTAGCGTGAGACCAGCCTGCACTAAAAGCATATTGTAAAGTAAAGCAAGGCCTAACGATATTAGGAATAATGTAGAAGGTAGGAAAACCAGGAATGTGGATATCAGCGGGGGTCCAGCCCACCGTGATGTCATAGCTAATGTTGCAATGCTGTGTCGCGCTGCACCCTAATAGAGGTCGCATCGACAGGTTAATAGGTTTGCAGATCATAACTGGCAAGTAATAAAGAAAAGTATACAAACTGGCTTTTTAGGCAAACAAAAAACGTATGCATGGTAGTTATAGATGACATTGTCGCAAACATAACAGATATAAGGACTGGGATTACTATATCTGAAAGTACAATGTAATAGCAACATGGGAACAGAGGGGAGCTCAAGAGCAAAACTGTAGTGCACTCCAAAAGAGTCAGGCTTAGCATTATACACCCGAGGATTATGTGTAGGTAATGTATAGTAGTAATAAACCAGAACATGCTAAACTAAATATACCCAAGACTCTCTGAATTATAAGGATATATGGCTTGTGTGGGGTACTGTAGCGAGTATAGGCGTGAATGGAAATTGAAGATAGTTTACATGAGAGGAGCAATATTTTATGTTAGATATGCTAGCAGATAAAATGGAATACAGAGCGCCGCCTCGGCCGCTGGCAGCCGCCCCGCAGTCCACAAAGCCGCAGAGTTGCAAAGAATGGAGTGCGTGAGGTCTTCAATCCATACATAAATATACTAAGAATATAAATTCTCAATCAGTTTTCTCTGAAATGTAGTTATCTTAACAACTAAGGTAAATGAAATTTGCTCTCTAAAACATCTATATTGACCAATAAAAATAATAAGTAGAGACCTACATGAGTGCTCTGTATCTGCGTTCTTGGATCCTAATAAAGAGAGCAGTATAGTAGTCATATGAGCGGGTCCTATAAAAGAAATATATACCAGTGTGTGGCCAGTATGTATGATTAATCATATGAGCAGGAGAGAATTAAACATAAAGCTCAACAAACCTTGAAACAGGACAAAACACATAATTAACTTAGCAACATTTGCGGAGTAGATTATAATACAAGCATAACAGATGGGAAGTATTATAGTGTAAGTCTGCAACCCAAGGCGCAGACCAAATGCATTGTCAGCTCAGGCCAGTGACCGCCATTAATGCCCAGAACAGTAATAGTTTATGTCAAAATCGCTCACTTTTAACTATAGCTGCAGAATGTAATAACCAGTATCTAACATGAGCTAGCTGCAGAGACCCGTGGAATATACCTATAAAGTTCACTGGGAAGAAATGCAGTAAGAGAGTTCAATAGTATAACAGCATAAGATGTCACCGCTGTACAGTCTCATCCTACATCTGCTCGCCAAATGTAAAAGTGTTCCAAATCTTGTGTAGGATTAAAAAGAAATGTGCCAGTCTGTCAATGTTTCTTGTAGGGCTATCAACTCCTCAGGTTAACCCCAAAAAAGTGCCTCCAGGGTCCCACTTCCGATCTGAGAAATGGACATAGCGGGAGTGGCAGTAAGGTTGCTGGGCGGGCGACTGTGACAATTGTGCTTCATCACCCACGCGGGCAAGGCCTCCAAGTATAATGGTGGGTAGATTGAGGGTCAATTTCAGGTGCGTGGCTAGCAAGGAGTATTGTGTCGGCTCGCGTGCATCAGCTGAGCGCGTGCATCTAATATGTCCCTTAAAAGGAGTGCGCAGTGGAGCCGTACTGTTTACCTGAGAGTCTACTGTTGTGATGTCTTGGGTGGCCTCGGGTGGCACACAGTCGCTAGGATATTTGAGACCGTCAGGTGGGTCTCCGTTGTCAGCACTCGGCTTCAAGAGGGTCACTGTTAAGGGATCTGGGCTTAAGCTGAAAGCCGCTGCCATGTGTCTTTCCATCTTGTGAAAATGTTCGCATAGGAGGCCCTCCAGAGCTCTGAGGAAAGTAGTTGGTTCCATGAGTGGATAGCCTGCATCCAATTCCCACCGTTGTAGGGGATCGCTATATAGTAGGTGCTGCTTAGAAATTAAGATGGCCGCTCTCCAGTACTCTAAATGGCTGGCTGTGATGTGGAAGTAAACGGCATTTAGCGCACTTTGGGTTATTTCTTTAAGATTAGGGTTATCCTTTTGTCAGGGTGCAGTTATAGCTAGGGCCATATCGCAATTTAGATGATCTTGAGCAGTTAGAATCATAAAATTTGTCGGCTTAAAGCCGGAGCTGTGAAAAAACACGTCTTCTCCGTTGTTCAGCTGGCTCCGCCCCTCGATTGATTGCATGTCTAATCTGCAAGTAGGAGTGCCAACAATGAAAAGGGGGACCTAGTTCTTCATTAAGCGTTATTCTGTCTTTAACACCTGAGGCGTTGGTTGTTAAGTAGACTGGTAGGTACTTATGTATCTCATTGGTTGGGGAATGAGTGAAAAGATTATGTTTGAGAAAAAGTTGATAGTGAAGGAGGGGCGTTAAAGGAGATATCTTGGTGGAAACTCCCTTTGCATGTGCGAGTATGTCATCCCACATCTCCAGTGTGGTTTTAATATAATCGTTTTTTTGTATGGTGCGTGGTCTAGATTCTTTGGGGACCCAAGGTAAATCTCTCATGTGGTCAACTTGTGCCAAATAACTTTCCATTTGTATCCACAGTTTCGAAGGATTGGCATGGTTCCATGCTACTATTCTAGTTAGGTGTGCGGCTTTGTAATAATTAGTAAGGTTGGGGACACCAAGGCCTCCATCTTCTTTACTCAGGTACATAGTATATTGTGCTATTCTCGGGCGTTTATATGACCAAATGAAAGAATTAATCATTTTTTGTTGTGTTAGGAGGAAGGATCTTGGTATAGGCATAGGTAGGGTTTGAAATAGATATAAATACCTGGGGACTATCATCATCTTTACCGTGTTGATTCGTCCTATCCAGGACAAGTGTCCCTGTCTGTGCCAGCTCTCTAGTGAGGTTTTAATGTTTTCTTGGAGATTGATATAGTTATCTGGAAAGAGTGTGTGTATGTCTTTGGAGATTGTCAAGCCTAAATATTTAAGTTTATCCGATAGTACGAATTTTGTGTGTCGTGATATAGTTTGTATTTCTTGGGGAGTTAGGTTTATCCCGATTTCTCCATATTAATGGAGAAGTTAGAGACTATTTTATACTCTTCTAAGATTTGTATAAGGGCAGGCACAAAAGTGTTTGGGGATCGTAGAGTAAAGATCACGTCGTCTGCAAACAAGAGGCATTTTTGGGTGATATCTCCAAAATTTAAGCCATGAATATGCTGGCAATGTCTAATTTGTATCGCCAATATTTCGACTGTGATAGCAAATAGTAGAGGTGAGAGTGGGCACCCTTGACGTGTTCCGTTTGATATGGAGAAAGGTTGGGATAGGTTGTTGTTCACTTTAATCTTTGCGATTGGGCTGTGATAAAGGGCCTGTATTCTGGAAATGAAGAGTTTGGAAAAGCCAAATTTTGACAGGGCAGACCACATAAATTGCCAGGCCACCCTGTCAAACGCCTTCTCCGCGTCTGTTGAGAGTAGTGTGAGAGGTGAGTTATTGAGGTGGGCTTGCTGTAATGAGTGGAGCAATCTGGTGGTGTTATCTTTTGCCTTTCTTCCCCTTATGAAGCCCACCTGGTCAGGATGGATTATGTTGGGTAGTATCATATTCATGCGGTTGGCTAAGATTTTTGCAAATATTTTCATATCGATATTAATGAGTGAGATCGGTCTGTAATTGCTAACCATGTCGGTAGGTTTGCCTGGTTTGGGGATAACCGTGATTACTGCTTCTAAAAGAGAGCTAGGGAAGACAGTCCCGTGGTCTATGTCATTATATAGTAATAGAAGTTGGGGGTTTATGTGTTGCTGCAGAAGTTGGTAGAATTTATTCGAGAGGCCATCTGGGCCAGGAGATTTGCCGTTTGGCAGGGCTTTTATAACTAGATTGATGTCTTGAAGGGTGATGGGGGAGTCTAAAAGTTGTTTGTCATCTTCTGTGATAGAGGGTGTGGGGACACTGGCTAGATATGTTTCTAATCTCTTAACCTTGTCCTGTGGGGAGATGTCCACCAGATTATATAATTTCGTATAATAAGAAACAAATGAGTTGATAATTTCTTCATTTTTATGGGCAACCCCACCAGAAGGGCATCAAATCTCTCTAATGAAATTGGACATTCTTTGCTTTCTAAGGGACCTAGCCAAGAGGCGTCCTGCTTTGTTGCTTTCTACAAAAAATTTAGATTTAGTAGTCAATGCCCTCATATGTGCTTTTTGTATCAGAAATTTGTTTAGGGCTTCCCTTGCGTCAGTTAGTTTGGTAAGCTCAGTGGTAGAGGATGGGTCCTTTTTAAGCCTAGCCTCACAGGCATTCAGATCGTTAGTCAGGGAGGTGAATTGAGTCGTGTGGATCTTACGTTGCGTAGCAGTGTGCTTTATTATAACCCCCCTTATAAAACATTTATAAGCTTCCCAGTTGTTAGCGGACGACGTGTCTTCAGGTTTATTTATGCGAAAAAATTTGTCTGAGTGTTTAAGGTCGTCAACTGTTTCTTGGTTGGTCATTATGTGGTCATTGAGTCTCCAGTTGAATGTAGTGTGTGGTTTATTAGTCCATTTAAATTCTGTGGAGACCATACTATGGTCAGACCATGATGTATGAGAAATTTTCGAGTGTACTAGAGCAGAGAGTAGGGCTTGGTCACATAGGATATAGTCTAATCTGGAATACGAGTGTTGGGGGTGTGAGAAGAAGGTGTAGTCTTTTTTATTAGTGTGTACTACTCTCCATGTATCGAATAAGTTAACCGTTCGTAGGGCTGCGCAGTTGGAATTAAGAGTATTATTACGGAGGTATGATTTCCCACTGGATGTATCCAGTGTTGGGTTCATGGGGAAATTAAGATCTCCACCAACAATGATGGGTCCCTTGGCTAAGTCTAGAACTTTGTTAGCTAAGATTTTGAAAAAGTTAGGGGTGGGTCTGTTTGGAGCATAGGTGTTTACCAAGGTAAGCGGAGCGCCATAACATAGGCCAACTAAAATTAGAATTCTGCCCTCGTTATCAGTGTGTTTCTGTAGTAATTCAAAAGGGAAACTACGTCTAAACGAGATACAGACCCCGTTTTCCTATGTGTATTTGAGCTGCAATAGTGTTGATCATAATATCTCTTAGATAGAATAGGCTCGCGCTTTTTTTTGAAGTGTGTTTCCTGGGTCATAATGATGTCAATCTTTCGTTTATAGAAATCATGAAAAGCGATAGAGCGCTTCTCCGCTGAGAGAAAGCCCTTAACGTTCTGAGTAGCTATGAGTAAAGTTTCCTCATTGCGGTGTGCTCTGGGTGCTACCATAGTGTCCGGTGGGTAGAATTAATTATATGACAGTTATCACAAGACCAGATGGGACGCTAGGGAGGGGGGATGGGAGGGTTTTGTTGGAAATATATAGGTAGGACAGGTAATAATGAGTCGTTTAGTGATTGTCAGTTGGGATGGGAAATGAAAAAGAAAAATTATGACTTTCAGGAAAATAATAGAACAGTATGCAATATTTTTAGCAATAATAATTCAAACAACACTAATATACAATTTCAATATGAATCTGAAAGGGAGCAACAGAAGTAATGAGAAAAAAAAATACAAATAACAGATTATCAATTCGTAACTTGTGCTTGTATATTTAGGAGCTATTATTACAGGCCGGGTATTGATGTGAGGTAAGTCGGTGCATGCGTAATATAGATAAGGGTGAGATTAGCCCAGTATTAAGGGGCAGACAATTCTCCGGAGTTGTTTTAGCTCCAAAGATACAATCGGCTGACTTTAGTTTTATCTGGGAGTACTTTGGGGTTATGGGAGAGTGCATTGTGGGCTTTTTGTGTAATCAGCTGAGGAGGGTGGATTCACAGAAATGTTGAGTTTTATACACATTAACCCAGTCGTAGGGGTAGTTCAGGAACCAGGTTATCAAGCTTACTTGATTAGTCAGTGTGCCCTGGTATCATTTAATCCCGTAAGAGATCTAAGTAGTGAGAAAGGGAGTGTACAAAAAAAATAGCAGTGAATTTCTCTACGAGGGTGTGTGTGTAAGTCTTGTCTTGGGGCTCTAAGGTATGGGATAGTCAGGTCGTTTAGTATGGTCTAGCAAGTAACCACGGGGGAAGGTTATTTTGTGGCTTAGTATGAGTACATAAATGGAACAATAACTTTACAAGAGAATGCACATAATCATATTATAAACAACCTTTTAAACTCAATGCATAGCAAAACTGAACTTGGTTTAATAAAAACTTAACATTCCGCTATGAGAACATATGTGTAGATCCTGTCCTGGGGCTCTAAGTTGGGAGACAGTCAGGTCATTTAGTGTGGTCTGGTAAATAGCCATGGTGAGGAGCTATTTTGCGGCCTTGTATGAAAACATAAATGGGACATCATCTTTTACAAGAAAATGCAGGTAACTATATCATACATAACATTTTAAACTCATTGCATAGCAAAACAGAACTTGGTTTAGTAAGAACTTAACTTAATAGGAGTAGAGTCACTCCAAAAAAAAATATATCAACACATTAGTCTATGCATTATGAGCACCTTAATAAAGATGTTCAGAGCCTAGTGGGAAGAAGAAAGTCAAGTGAAAAAGAACATTGCATTTACTCATCTGACAGAGTCTGAGTCCATGTTTTCATCGCTGGCGGAAGTTACTTGTCTCCTTTTATTCTGTCTTGTGTTGGTATCTTGACCTGGTCTCCGTTGAGATTTGGGGCTGGCAATACCACTCTGTTGTCTTTGTGGGAGTTGAAGATTTGTTATTTCTGGCAAAGAGATTTTTATGATGGTACAGAATCTGTGAATGTCAGATAGCGAGGAGCATTCCATTTTCTTCCCGTTTTTCATCACTATTACTGAAGTGGGAAATCCCCATCTATAAGGGATATGGAGTGAGCGGAGATGAGATGTTAGGGGTTGAAAGTCCCGTCTCTTCTGTAGCGTTCTGAGTGATAAATCCTGGTATATTTGGATTCGGTGGTCCTGGAAATGTATAGCTTGTCTCTTTCTAGCAGCATTATATATTTCCTCTTTTTGCTTGTAATTCTGAAAATGAACTACTATGTCCCTTGGAGGGGAGTCATCCGGGGGCTTTGGTTGTAATGCCCGATGAGCTCTATCTAGTGGTATTTCAGAGTTATCAGGGGGATTGTTCCCTAATATTTATGCGAATAGGGCTTGAAGGTAATCACGGATTTCATTATTTTCCACCAATTCCGGTATTCCCCTGAAGCAGAGATTTCCTCTTCTAGTGCGGTTTTCAAAATCATCGATTTTATCTTCGAGATCTGTAATGTGTTGGTCCTGCTGAGCTTGATTGGTTGAGAGATGAGCCAACTTCTGAGCCACTACGAATTTGTGTTCTTCTAGGGTATCAACCCTATGGCCTAGGTCACTGATCTCTTTTTTCAGGTCAGCACATTCGTCTTTGATGCATGTCTTAACCTGTTCAATTAAAGTTACAATGGCTTTATATGTTATTGGAGTGTCATCTTCTTGGGCTGCAATAGCAGTTACAGCTTCAGTTGTTATAGATGAGCAGCTGTCCTGATCCTCTTCCATAGTGGCCAGCAGGGGGTCTATCACTTTAATCGTGGGTAGGGAATCTGTATGCTTGAAAAAAGTGTGCACTGCAGGCTGGTTAGTTTGTGGAAGCTTTTGTGGCTTGTCCTGGCGAGTATTTTTCCTCTGTGACATATTGCCTGAAGATGTTAGTAAATTGCAGGATCTGATTTGTGGTGCTTCAACACATTGTACCCCATAGGGAGTTTTACCCTCACAGGGCGATTACGGGAAAGGGAGAATGGGGTATGACCCACCACACTATAGTATGGCGGGAAAAGGGACAGGGGTACGTGTGTGAGGAGTGTGTTGTCTGGAGTCACTTGATTAGAAACATATGTCATAGAATTATATGCCCTTTGTCCTGTATCCTTTGCACTCTGCGTGCGTTATTAGAGCTGTTGTTAAGGTATTAATCTCATAAGTATCTGGCTTGCTGTTGTTATTGAGGAAGGTAGACCAGGATAAATTAGCAGGGATGTCGTTAAAATGACTTCCAGGGGAATCTTATGAGCACTGACACATCAGGAGATGCACATTCAGCGGTGAGCTTTGTATTACATATCAGAATAGTTAGTGAGTATAAGTGGAGAATGCAGCTTTCAGTGTGCTTTAGTATTTAACATCATTAAAGTGTGTAAACTTTCTTGGGTAAATCAGGACGTGTGAAGTGCACATCCCATTTGTAGGAAAGTTCTCTGCCGAATGGGACTTATAGCAGGGCCATGGAGAAACGTTTCCGGTGGTATATTACCCCCTGAGTGCGCATTAAACAGCGCTTTATGTAAAATTATAAAGCCCCATGTAGGTTTGCAGTCTGTGGGTAATAATAGAATTTACAGGCTATTAGAAAGTTTAAGTTCGTTTGAATGTGAGCGTGCTCCTTGCCTGTTATTGTGTGGCTTCAGAAGTTAGGGTGTAATTCATGTGCATCTTACCGCAAGCCTCATCGCATGGTCTGACCTCTGGGGATATCCTAGATTGTAACGACAGGTGTTCTCGGCTCCATGCACTGTCAAGCAAACTGTTTTGTGAGCCTCTTGTGTGATGTCTGCCGTTGTTCTTGTATCCTCTTAACCACTGACCAGACGCTGCAAGGTCACGGTCAGGTTTGCAGAAATGGCGGGCGTGGTGAAGGCCACAAATCTGAGTGTTCGTTCCGATGTCGCGCCCTGTAAGAAATTTGGTCTCTTTTTTTCACAAGAGTGGCTGCCAGGAGTCAGCGATAGCTGGAAGTAGTTTAGGGCTTGTCATTAGGGCACTTAGTCGATTTTAGCAGCGATAGTACCCGGCCCGCATTCAGAGCTTCATTAGAATGCGGCCATCATGCTCGGCTGCTCGCTCCGCCCCCCCAGAAGCATTAACTTTTATGTCAACAATAGCATCACAGATAAAAGCATTTGTTGACCTAAAACACTTCAAATATTTTTTTTTTAAATCTTCATCTATATAATCTCCTGAAATCTCTTTAGAAAGATTGTCACATCAAAGAGTAGAAGCCGCTGCAACACAAGCAATACTGATAGCTGGTTTGAACATGTAACCTGCTTATAAAAAGGCTCTTCTGTCAAAAGACTATCCATATTGTCTTTAAAAGATGTACTATCCTCTAAAGGAATAGTAGTGCATTTCGCTAAAGTGGAAATTGCATCATCCACCTTAGTTATGGTTTTCCAACATACACTCTATATATAAGACCAGGCGTAGACAACTCTTTGGTAGTTATCTCAGTAATCACTTCTGGAACAGGAAAAACCTATGGAGCTTTAACAGAAGGTTTAAAAATAAAATCCAATTGTTTGATGGATTTTTTCTGAGAAGGCTTAGGATCTTGTACACACAAAATACATAAAACCTTCTTTAGCAGTGCAAAGATCTTCAAACTTGAACATAAAAGAGGATTCTAAATCCTGATCAGCAACTGACTCCTGATCATCAGAAAGCACCTTACCTTCAAAAAACGTATCAGAGGTGTTAAAAGCCTGAGCTTGAAAGTAATTGTTAATCAGATCTGATCTTTAGAGATTCAGAATGGCTAGATAAATTAGAATCAGGTTGCTTGTCAGAGACTAGTTTGCGCTTACTTGGAGGGAGCATAGCTGCCTACATCTCTAACACAGTTTAGCACAGATAATCTTTAAATCCTGGAGTAAAACTTGAAGAACTCACATGTACAGAACAAACAGAGGGTGGACAAAATCCTTTAGAGGCAAGAGCACAATTTGACTGTTTAGCATGCATTAAGTGATCCGTACAGGAATGGCAAAGCTGATCTGCTGGAAGTAAAACTTGCAAAAAATACTGTTAAATAGAACAGCTGAGTAATCAGAGGATCTACCCTCAAAAGCTGTGAGCATGACCTGAAATACCCCTGCTGTTCCCTCTGACAGGCCTTCCACTCCACACATCTTAAATACTGTACAGGCCTGAAAGAGTGACACTGCAAATGAGTGCTTGTGCAGTTCAGTGGGAGGATAGCATGACAAGGAGCATACCAGACCGGACCAGAATCTGTGAGCAGCATGTATACAGTTAGTCTTGTAAAAAGACTACTGATATAAATTAAAAGAATCAGTGTTCAGATGTAGATATGTAATAAACAAATATACAACCCTTCATAGGTCAAGAGATGGCCAAAACATCCACTACCCCAGCCAAGTGACGTTCCAGTGTACCACTAGCAAAAACCACTAGTATAAATACAAAGAATCAGTGTTCAAATATAGATATGTAACCAACAGATGTATAACCCTTCAAACGTCAAGTAATGGCCAAAATATCCACTATCCCAGCCAGGTGACATGCCAGTGTACCACATATGACTGAAAAAGGGTGTGTGTACAAGCGCTAAGGTAATCCCCAAGCTGTATCCAAACAGAGATCCTAACCAACCTCCAAAAAATATGCACAAGTAGTAAGAAGTGAATACAGCGCCAACAAGAGGCCAAGGGATAAATATACTTACAGAGAGATAACAGAAGAATATTTAATGAACCATTTTAAAAAGCATCAGTAATAAAAGACTATATATAAAAAATGTAAAAAGCACATATAAATAAAATTACAAATACAGGAATATCTTACAGAAGCGGCTCAAAGGGCCAAAGCTGATAATTACAATAAAAACAGAGGTAATAACAGGTGATCAGTGTGAGTGGTACACCAGAATAAGAGTGTATACTGATAAAACAGAATTAGCCTAAGTACAACTGTAGCAAGTGCATCAAGCAAAAAACTAATAAACAATAATACAAACAATAGTGTTACAAAAATAGTGTTCCAAAAAGTAGAAAAATGCACTGCAGTGCAAAAAAAGGGGGATAGCAAAATAATTGTATAGATACAATCAAATAGTGAGTGAGTGCAAATGGATATAAAAATGCTAGCTACTTAATCCAGTGAGGTTAAGATATAATTAAATAAAATACACAATATGCAATAACATAAAAAATAAAATACACAATATGCAATAACATAAAAAATAAAATATAAAATAAAATATAAAATGTAAAATATAAAAAAATAAACAATAAAATACGCAATATACAATATAATTAATATATACACAACACTTTTTTGGATTATATTTTATTTTTTATGTTATTGCATATTGTGTATTTTATTTTTTATGTTATTGCATATTGTGTATTTTATTTAATTATATCTTAACAGACTAGACCACTGATCCCTTACTGTGTCAAGAACCAGGACTCCAAAAGAAAGGCTAAAAAATAAAATAACATATAATGACATATGTTACATATGACACATGTGTGTGAATTAAGTTAAAAACAACACATCATGGACAGGCCAATATATACATAGACAGAGACATCATAAAAAAAGAGAAATAACATCAAGACATAGATACATCAAAAGAATTAGAGCAAATATAAATTCAACTAATGGCCCCTGAAAGTTGCTCGCTGGCTGTACCCTCTGGACTATGGACTCTCAAAAAACTATTCAGGGAGATACAAAAGTATATCCTGATGTGAATAATGATGTCTTAGGCCCTGAGACCCAAGGGGGACACCCCCCGTGGGCTCTACAACCAAGAATGGATAGTGTATCCTCATCTTGCTTTCATAGGGTTGTAACAGGGTAGATGTTATAAATAACATTGCCAGCCATTATGCACGTTCAAACCCCTTGGGCTCAGGGTATCCAGCTCATAGATCCATCTTGTTTCCTTCTGTAGTAGGATCTTCACCCTGTTGCCACCTCTTCTTAAGATTGGTACATGATCAATTATCCTAAATCTGAGTTCATTCACCGAGTGTCCTGCCTCCAAAAAGTGGCGGGCAACAGGTTGGTCTGACTTCCCTTTGGTAATAGCTGCTCTTATACTTGACCGATGGTTGGCCATTCTTGTTCTGACGTCATCCAGTGTTTTTCCGATGTAAAACCTCCCACATGGACAATTGAGCAGGTAAATTACATACTTGTAAGAAAGAATCTGATCTCATATTTTGTCTTCTTCTCAGGATGATGGAAATATGTACTGGTTAACATGCTATTACAGGTTACACAGCTGGGGCAGCGAAAACATCCCTTCTTTTTAGTGTTCATCCAGGTCTGTTGAGCTGATTCTGGGTTAACATCAGCTCTCATAAGGGAGTCTTTCAAACTTCGACCCCGTCTGTAGCCAATTCTAGGAACAGTCCATCCGTTAAACGGTAGTGCAGTATCAGCCTCTATTAGTTTCCATTCCTACTTGACTGCTTTAATTATTGGATAACACTCGGGTGTAAACATGGTTACAAAAGTTAGTTTTTTGCCTTTAGATGAGGATGTCTCGTCATCTGGTACCGTAGGTTGAGTGGCTTTTTATTTCATCTCCAATAGTTGCTTCTTTTTATAGCCCCTATCCAGGAATCTCCCTGTCATTTAATCCAGTTGCTGTTGACATATGTCACTATTGGTGTTATTCCTAATGACCCTCTGGTACTGTGCCTTGGGGATATTATGGATAAGGGATAGTTGGTGGCAGCTCGGAGCGTGTAGCAATGAATTTCGGTCCGTGGCTTTTCGGAATAGGGTTGTCCCCAAGCCTTCCTTGTCTTAAACACCCTCACATCCAAATAATTGACAGTGTTGGTATTGGCTGTATGAGTAAACCGAATAGTGCTATCCAGTGAATTTAGACCTTTGATCCACTTCAGTAGATTTTCTTCACTATCACCCCAAATCAGAAACAAGTCATCTATATACCGGCAAAAATACTTGACTTGTGCAGTTCCATAGATGTTAATCTTCTTGGTTTCGTACTCCGCCATAAACAGATTGGCCAGAGATGGGGCCACATTCGACCCCATCACTGTCCCTGAGATCTGCAGATAAAACCTTTTGCAAAAAGAAAACATAATTTATGTAAGAACTTACCTGATAAATTCATTTCTTTCATATTAGCAAGAGTCCATGAGCTAGTGACGTATGGGATATACATTCCTACCAGGAGGGGCAAAGTTTCCCAAACCTCAAAATGCCTACAAATACACCCCTCACCACACCCACAAATCAGTTTAACGAATAGCCAAGAAGTGGGGTGATAAGAAAAAAGTGCGAAAGCATATAAAATAAGGAATTGGAATAATTGTGCTTTATACAAAAAAATCATAACCACCACAAAAAAGGGTGGGCCTCATGGACTCTTGCTAATATGAAAGAAATGAATTTATCAGGTAAGTTCTTACATAAATTATGTTTTCTTTCATGTAATTAGCAAGAGTCCATGAGCTAGTGACGTATGGGATAATGACTACCCAAGATGTGGATCTTTCCACGCAAGAGTCACTAGAGAGGGAGGGATAAAATAAAGACAGCCAATTCCTGCTGAAAATAATCCACACCCAAAATAAAGTTTAATGAAAAACATAAACAGAAGATTCAAACTGAAACCGCTGCCTGAAGAACTTTTCTACCAAAAACTGCTTCAGAAGAAGAAAATACATCAAAATGGTAGAATTTAGTAAAAGTATGCAAAGAGGACCAAGTTGCTGCTTTGCAAATCTGATCAACCGAAGCTTCATTCTTAAACGCCCAGGAAGTAGAAACTGACCTAGTAGAATGAGCTGTAATCCTCTGAGGCGGAGTTTTACCCGACTCGACATAGGCATGATGAATTAAAGATTTCAACCAAGATGCCAAAGAAATGGCAGAAGCTTTCTGGCCTTTTCTAGAACCGGAAAAGATAACAAATAGACTAGAAGTCTTTCGGAAAGACTTAGTAGCTTCAACATAATATTTCAAAGCTCTAACAACATCCAAAGAATGCAACGATTTCTCCTTAGAATTCTTAGGATTAGGACATAATGAAGGAACCACAATTTCTCTACTAATGTTGTTGGAATTCACAACCTTAGGTAAAAATTCAAAAGAAGTTCGCAACACCGCCTTATCCTGATGAAAAATCAGAAAAGGAGACTCACAAGAAAGAGCAGATAATTCAGAGACTCTTCTGGCAGAAGAGATCGCCAAAAGGAACAAAACTTTCCAAGAAAGTAATTTAATGTCCAATGAATGCATGGGTTCAAAAGGAGGAGCTTGAAGAGCCCCCAGAACCAAATTCAAACTCCAAGGAGGAGAAATTGACTTAATGACAGGTTTTATACGAACCAAAGCTTGTACAAAACAATGAATATCAGGAAGATTAGCAATCTTTCTGTGAAAAAGAACAGAAAGAGCAGAGATTTGTCCTTTCAAAGAACTTGCGGACAAACCTTTATCTAAACCATCCTGAAGAAATTGCAAAATTCTCGGAATTCTAAAAGAATGCCAAGAAAAATGATGAGAAAGACACCAAGAAATATAAGTCTTCCAGACTCTATAATATATCTCTCTAGATACAGATTTACGAGCCTGTAACATAGTATTAATCACAGAGTCAGAGAAACCTCTTTGACCAAGAATCAAGCGTTCAATCTCCATACCTTTAAATTTAAGGATTTGAGATCCTGATGGAAAAAAGGACCTTGCGACAGAAGGTCTGGTCTTAACGGAAGAGTCCACGGATGGCAAGAGGCCATCCGGACAAGATCCGCATACCAATACCTCTGGGTGAAGAGACCATTCGCCCGGATGCAACGTTTGGCGACTGAGATAATCCGCTTCCCAATTGTCTATACCTGGGATATGAACCGCAGAGATTAGACAGGAGCTGGATTCCGCCCAAACCAGAATTCGAGATACTTCTTTCATAGCCAGAGGACTGTGAGTCCCTCCTTGATGATTGATGTATGCCACAGTTGTGACATTGTCTGTCTGAAAACAAATGAACGATTCTCTCTTCAGAATAGGCCAAGACTGAAGAGCTCTGAAAATTGCACGGAGTTCCAAAATATTGATCGGTAATCTCACCTCCTGAGATTCCCAAACTTCTTGTGCCGTCAGAGATCCCCACACAGCTCCCCAACCTGTAAGACTTGCATCTGTTGAAATTACAGTCCAGGTCGGAAGAACAAAAGAAGCCCCCTGAATTAAACGATGGTGATCTGTCCACCACGTTAGAGAGTGTCGTACAATCGGTTTTAAAGATATTAATTGAGATATCTTTGTGTAATCCCTGCACCACTGATTCAGCATACAGAGCTGAAGAGGTCGCATGTGAAAACGAGCAAAGGGGATCGCGTCCGATGCAGCAGTCATAAGACCTAGAATTTCCATGCATAAGGCTACCGAAGGGAATGATTGTGACTGAAGGTTTCGACAAGCTGAAATCAATTTTAGACGTCTCTTGTCTGTCAAAGACAGAGTCATGGACACTGAATCTATCTGGAAACCCAGAATGGTTACCCTTGTCTGAGGAATCAATGAACTTTTTAGTGAATTGATCCTCCAACCATGATCTTGAAGAAACAACACAAGTCGATTCGTATGAGATTCTGCTAAATGTGAAGACTGAGCAAGTACCAAGATATCGTCCAAATAAGGAAATACCACAATACCCTGTTCTCTGATTACAGACAGAAGGGCACCGAGAACCTTTGTAAAAATTCTTGGAGCTGTAGCTAGGCCAAACGGCAGAGCCACAAACTGGTAATGCTTGTCCAGAAAAGAGAATCTCAGGAACTGATAATGATCTGGATGAATCGGAATATGCAGATATGCATCCTGTAAATCTATTGTGGACATATAATGCCCTTGCTGAACAAAAGGCAAGATAGTCCTTACAGTTACCATTTTGAACGTTGGTATCCTTACATAACGATTCAATATTTTTAGATCCAGAACTGGTCTGAAGGAATTCTCCTTCTTTGGTACAATGAAGAGATTCGAATAAAACCCCAGCCCCTGTTCCAGAACTGGAACTGGCATAATTACTCCAGCCAACTCTAGATCTGAAACACATTTCAGAAATGCTTGAGCTTTCACTGGATTTACTGGGACACGGGAAAGAAAAAATCTCTTTGCAGGAGGTCTTATCTTGAAACCAATTCTGTATCCTTCTGAAACAATGTTCTGAATCCAAAGATTGTGAACAGAATTGATCCAAATTTCTTTGAAAAAACGTAACCTGCCCCCTACCAGCTGAGCTGGAATGAGGGCCGCACCTTCATGTGGACTTAGAAGCTGGCTTTGCTTTTCTAGAAGGCTTGGATTTATTCCAGACTGGAGATGGTTTCCAAACTGAAACTGCTCCTGAGGATGAAGGATCAGGCTTTTGTTCTTTGTTGAAACGAAAGGAACGAAAACGATTATTAGCCCTGTTTTTACCCTTAGATTTTTTATCCTGTGGTAAAAAAGTTCCTTTCCCACCAGTAACAGTTGAGATAATAGAATCCAACTGAGAATCAAATAATTTGTTACCCTGGAAATAAAGGGAAAGTAGAGTCGATTTAGAAGACATATCAGCATTCCAAGTTTTAAGCCATAAAGCTCTTCTAGCTAAAATAGCTAGAGACATAAACCTGACATCAACTCTGATAATATAAAAAATGGCATCACAGATAAAATTATTAGCATGTTGAAGAAGAATAATAATATTATGAGAATCATGATCTGTTACTTGTTGCGCTAAAGTTTCCAACCAAAAAGTTGAAGCTGCAGCAACATCAGCCAATGATATAGCAGGTCTAAGAAGATTACCTGAACACAGATAAGCTTTTCTTAGAAAGGATTCGATTTTCCTATCTAAAGGATCCTTAAACGAAGTACCATCTGACGGAGGAATAGTAGTACGTTTAGCAAGGGTAGAAATAGCACCATCAACTTTAGGGATTTTGTCCCAAAATTCTAATCTGTCAGACGACACAGGATATAATTGCTTAAAACGTTTAGAAGGAGTAAATGAATTACCCAAATTATTCCATTCTCTGGAAATTACTTCAGAAATAGCACCAGGAACAGGAAAAACTTCTGGAATAACCACAGGAGATTTAAAGACCTTATCTAAACGTTTAGATTTAGTATCAAGAGGACCAGAATCCTCAATTTCTAAAGCAATTAGTACTTCTTTAAGTAAAGAACGAATAAATTCCATTTTAAATAAATATGAAGATTTATCAGCATCAACCTCTGAGACAGAATCCTCTGAACCAGAAGAGTCATTAGAATCAGAATGATGATGTTCATTTAAAAATTGATCAGTATAACGAGAAGTTTTAAAAGATTTTTTATGTTTACTAGAAGGAGGAATAACAGACATAGGCTTCTTGATGGATTCAGAAACAAAATCTCTTATGTTATCAGGAACACTCTGAACATTAGATGTTGATGGAACTGCAACAGGTAATGGTACATTACTAAAGGAAATATTATCTGCATTAACAAGTTTGTCATGACAATTAATACAAACAACAGCTGGAGGAACAGCTACCAAAAGTTTACAGCAGATACACTTAGCTTTGGTAGTTCCAGCACCAGACAGCGATTTTCCTGAAGTATCTTCTGACTCAGATGCAACGTGAGACATCTTGCAATATGTAAGAGAAAAAACAACATATAAAGCAAAATTGATCAAATTCCTTAAATGACAGTTTCAGGAATGGGAAAAAAATGCCAAGGAACAAGCTTCTAGCAACCAGAAGCAAAGAAAAATGAGACTTAAATAATGTGGAGACAAAAGTGACCCCCATATTTTTTTAGCGCCAAATAAGACGCCAACATTATTTGGCGCCTAAATGCTTTTGGCGCCAAAAATGATGCCACGTCCGGAACGCCGACATTTTTGCCGCAAAAGAACGTCAAAAATGACGCAACTTCCGGCGACACGTATGACGCCGGAAACAGAAAAGATTTTTTGCGCCAAAAAAGTCCACGCCAAAAATAACGCAATAAAATGAAGCATTTTCAGCCCCCGCGAGCCTAACAGCCCACAGGGAAAAAAAGTCAAATTTTTAAGGTAAGAAAAATGATTGATTCAAATGCATTATCCCAAATATGAAACTGACTGTCTGAAAATAAGGAATGTTGAACATCCTGAGTCAAGGCAAATAAATGTTTGAATACATATATTTAGAACTTTATTAAAAAAGTGCCCAACCATAGCTTAGAGTGTCACAGAAAATAAGACTTACTTACCCCAGGACACTCATCTACATGTTTGTAGAAAGCCAAACCAGTACTGAAACGAAAATCAGCAGAGGAAATGGTATATATATATAAGAGTATATCGTCGATCTGAAAAGGGAGGTAAGAGATGAATCTCTACGACCGATAACAGAGAACCTATGAAATAGACCCCGTAGAAGGAGATCATTGAATTCAAACAGGCAATACTCTCCTCACATCCCTCTGACATTCACTGCACGCTGAGAGGAAAACCGGGCTCCAACCTGCTGCGGAGCGCATATCAACGTAGAATCTAGCACAAACTTACTTCACCACCTCCATAGGAGGCAAAGTTTGTAAAACTGATTTGTGGGTGTGGTGAGGGGTGAATTTGTAGGCATTTTGAGGTTTGGGAAACTTTGCCCCTCCTGGTAGGAATGTATATCCCATACGTCACTAGCTCATGGACTCTTGCTAATTACATGAAAGAAAAAACGTTTTCTGTTAGGCATAAGGTGAGTAATGAAATCAACACCTCCTCTGATGGTCCAATGTATACTGCTTGTCATAGGGTGTTGGCTACCGCTGCAATCCCAGCTGATTGCAGTATAACCGTGTACAAGCTTGATACATCTAAAGTTACTAGTAAATCAGATGGATCAATGTTCTCGAGTTTCGTGATGCGTGAAATAAAATCATTAGAGTCTTGTATATATGACTTCATGGCTTTTACCAGTGGCTGTAGATAAAAATCCACAAATTGCGCAAGGGGCTATAACAACGAGCCCCTTGCGGAGACAATGGGTCTCCCAGGGGGTAGCTTTTCATTTTTATGGATCTTAGGTAGTTTACAGAGAAGTGGTACCAGGGGATACTCTTGTTTTAGAAAATTGAAGTCATGTTGTGAGATTAATTCGTTCTCTTTCCATTCAAGTAATAATGAATCAATTTTCTTCTTTAATCGGGCGGTAGGGTCCCCTTGTAATGGTAAATACGTCTTTGTGTCAGACAGCTGTCTCATGATCTCTGTTTTGTAATCTTTGTCATCCATAAGGACCACCGCTCCGCCCTTGTCAGCTGGACGGATCACAATGTAAGTATCCTTCTTTAATGTTATTAGTGCAGCTCGCTTTTCTTTAGTCAGATTATCAACATATCTCTTCCTCTGTATATTTTTAACTTGATGCATCAGGAAGTTAGTAACTGTGTTAATGGTGGGGTTGTGTGATACCGGATCAAAGGATCCCTTCACTTTGAAGTCCCCGGATGACTCTGAATCCGATCTAAAGAATTCTCTCAGTCGTAAGTTTATACCAAATTTCTGTACATCAATGAAATCATCAAATTCATTAAGCTTAGTGGTCGGTACAAAGGATAAACCTTTGTTTAGTTGACTTTCTTCTGCCTTGGTGAGTACTCGTGAGCTGATGTTAAATATAGTACTAACTAGCTCCGAAGTGGGTGGAGGCAGGCAGTGCCCCCCCTCCTCGTGTGTGGCCTATGCCCCGGCCTAAAAAAATATATATACATATACACACACACACATACACACACATATACACATACATATTACATTATTGAGTAAAACAACAGACAAAATAATACCACTAAGACAAATTCTTCAAATATATATTATTGGAGACAAACATAGAATACTTATCAGAGACTTAGGACAGTAAAGTCCGAGAATAAGGGGAAAGCATATAAAGAACAGGTAATAAAGAATCCTTCAAGGAGTATACACACTAAATAAGGGAGAATAAAGCAGCAGTTTTGCAAATGTAGGCCAACACCACAAGCGCTATCTGAACAGAATAGGCAGGATTAACTACCTTGCTGCCAGACAGAAACATTGCCGTTAGAAATATGCATAATATGAGCACAGTTATCTGGGTTAGAAAAAATAGCTGCGTAGTAGGAGCAGCCGAGTGCTATTTAACTAAAGGCAGCTCATTAACTAAATACTGAGCGCAAACACATAGAGCTTCTAAAATAACTGACAGGGAGCACGGTAACTGAAAGAGAGGAGTGTGCACACACATAGTGCCATTACAATAACAGGAAATGCCAACAGTAAAAAAAATCAACAAAATATATATGGATTAATAAAAAAATACATTTGCAAAAAATGTAGTGTTTTCCCAAATAAAGTGGTCCTCATTGCCCTCTAAAGCCTCTATAAAAACACATAGACAATATTACATAATAAAACCTAGTGTAAATATGGTAATGTCTGTAACAAATAATGTCCTATGGCTATGATGTAACATACCAAATGGGCTATGTCAGTGCAAATGTGTCCCAACTTACCCTACATGCACCCACCCCACTGTGCTTACCAGCAGCAGAAATTAATGCTTCTAGTAGAGAGCCCATCTAGTGTTGGGCATATTACAACAGAGGACTTAAAGTGAAGGTAAACTTTGGTGAATGAAAGCCCGTTTTTTAAAAATACTATTAAAATCAGGGGCACTTTCATTCTTCAAAGTTTACAAAGCAGCCGTTTTGTTAAAAAAAAACTACCTTTTTTTCTTTTCACAGCTAGAGCAGCTTCCCCCACCTAGAGATCCTCTATTCACACGTCAGCAATGACTAATCCTGCTTCCTCCAATCACAGCTTTCCCCCCAGGGTAGTCATTGCCTGAGGCCTTGCTGTGATTGGAGGAATATATTGACAGATAGAGGCGCTGGTTCTAAGGGATCTCCAAAAGATTTTTCTCTATGTTTCACAATTTTCACAGAAGAATTCTGTCTGTATCTGTGTTCAAAGAATATCACGTTGGCACCTTAATACATAAGTGCAGTATACTCACAGAGTAATATCAGACAAGCGGCTCCACAGGTGATTTCGCAATCTTCCAAAAAAGGGTTCTGTCTGTATCTGTGTTCAAACAATATCCCATTGACATAGTATGTCTGTGCACCTTAATATATAAGTGCAGTATACTCACAGAATGATATCATGCAAACAGCTCCACAGGTGGTATCACAAAAAAACAGCAGGTGATTTCACAAAAAAAACAACGATGAGGAAAGGAAAAAGGCTGTTTTTTTAAATAAAATGTTTATTTTGCTCAACACAAAAGCGTTTCAACGGCTATACCGTCTTTTTCAAGAGCTATTTAAAAACTTTGTATAGCTTACAGAAAATCATGTTACATCATAGCCATGGGACATTATTTGTTACAGACATTACCATATTTACACTAGGTTTTATCATGTAATATTGTCTATGTGTTTTTATGGAGGCTTTAGAGGGCAATGAGGACCACTTTATTTGGGAAAACACTAAATTTTTTGAAAATGTATTTTTTTATTAATCCATATATATTTTATTGTTGATTTATTTTACTGTTGGCATTTCCTGTTATTGTAATGGCGCTATGTGTGTGCACACTCCTCTCTTTCAGTTACCGTGCTCCATGTCAGTTATTTTAGAAGCTCTATGTGTTTGCGCTCAGTATTTAGTTTCTTTGAACAAAGATACAGACAGAACCCCTTTTTGGGAATATTGCGAAATCACCTGTGGAGCCGCTTGTCTGATATTACTCTGTGAGTATACTGCACTTATGTATTAAGGTGCTCAGACATACCATGCCAATGTGATATTCTTTGAACACAGATACAGACAGAATTCTTCTGGGAAAATTGTGAAACATAGAGAAAAATCTTTTGGAGATCCCTTCGAACCAGCGCCTCTATCTGAAAATATACATCGTTTGTACAGCTTTGAGAGAGACTGTTTGGAAGGCAGCGGTTCTAACTAAAGGGAAGTAACTATCCTATTGTATACTCTTTTTTGGTTTTGTGATTGGAGGAAGCCGGATTAGTCATTGCTGACGTGTGAATAGAGGATCTCTAGGTGGGGGAAGCTGCTCTAGCTGTGAAAAGAAAAAAAGGTAGTTTTTTTTTTTAACAAAACGGCTGCTTTGTAAACTTTTATGAATGAAAGTGCCCCTGTTTTTAATAGTATTTTTTAAAAACATTCACCAAAGTTTACCTTCACTTTAAGTGTGGAGTATTTCAACGATTAACTGGAGGAGGCTAAAGGACCAGTCCCTTTGACACCTGTGGCAGGCTTGTGACTAACTTCTCATTGGAAGTAATTATGTCACTACCCAATACTCCAATCTCCCTCTATCTCTGAGTAGCAGCTCTCTGAGGTGGAAAATGGACCTCAAATTAGTCTGAAGACCCCACTAAAAGAAGAATCTGCAGCACCTAAATTCTTAACTTTTTTCCTGGGAGGCAAAGATGAAACTAGCATACCAGAATGGTAGAAATAATTAAGCGCTCTTGGAGTTTTGGGAATCTTTGCCTCTTCCTAGTGGCCTGGAATTGAGTCTTTTGCCTTCTTTCATACCATACCCTGTGCTATTGCAATGCATTACAAGTTAACTGCAGTCATCCACTGGAGACATGCCATTACTTGAGTGGAAAGAGGAAGTATAACATTATACAGGTCCATAAGTTTGAATAAGAAAAACTTGTATAGAAAAGTAATGGAAATGCAGCTGTATTACAGCTTTAGTACATCTGCATTAGCTGTATTTGTACCACCTTAAACACAGGAAATTAATGATATTCAAACAAGAGGTTGCATTTACCTTTTGGTAGGTACGTCTCCTGTCTGTTCATCCACATAATCCCTCTTAAGTTCTTCAGGAACATCACTGTCACTGTCATATTCCTGATAGGCACTTTTCTCAAGCTCATCAGATTCGTACTGAGAACACAATTAAATGATTGATAAAAGAAATAAATAGCATTTACACAGAAAATTTACATTATTAAAGAAGCATGTATAAACTATATATTTCTGACACATGGCATTTAATTGTAAAGTTACACTTACCGATCAATAAACCTGCCTCAGAGATAATTAATGTTGCATAATATTGTTTTAAATAAAATTAAACAATAACTTTATTACATTATATTAACCTGATATTATAATAGTGGATTTAAATTATTATATGCCAATTTGATTTAATGCAATGCAGCTAAGATTGGTGTGCTTGATGCATGCGTATTGTATTTTGTTTAATCTAAACACAGACGTAAAATACCATGTGTATGTGCAAGACACACAGAATTTATATTTAAATAAGAAAAAAATGTAATCTGATACAACAGGTACTGCCATTTAAAGAAGAATATGATCATAGGAAAGTTATTTAAAGAATACATGGGGTATGCATAAGGCTATGCTTAGACTCAATTAAGCCTATACTTTCCACTGGAATATGGGTTTAATGTGCCTGCTGTTTCTTGTTTTTAACAGACTGGGCATTTAAGTGTGAAAAGTTTGACTTTTTAATAAGTATCATGTTTCTCTTATGCTCTTAAAGAATCATATTTAGGACTAGTGAGCAGTAACCACACTACCCATAGGAAAGAAACAGTTAACAGAAGTACATTTGCCAAGGTCTTAAAAAATATTGTATGCTTGCAAAAAAGGAAAGGTTATGTAATTAGCTTGTTCAGTAATTCCACAAAGCTTTTCGCCATTTTTCTTATACAAAACAAGAACTTTCAGTTCTCATTTCGTAAATGGGTTCAATGGGTTCAAAACTCAACCTTTTAAAACATAAAATCTGTGAAACAGAGACTAAATATTTGGATTTTTCAAGAATTAAATTTTCAAAGAAAATAATGAGAAAGCCTAAAACAACCGTATTCTGATTTAAATCATGGAGGAGCACATAGTAAAATATCCAGCTCTGAAATATTTTTTTTTATAGATAAAAATTTAAAATGGTCCTAAAAATATACACATTTAAATATATAGTACTCTCTCAGACACCAGAAAGAAGAATAGAACATTGATCAGATCATGTGATTGCATAAAAGGCTTCCAAAATATGACTACCAGTCAGAATCACTAACTCCAAAATAAAAGGATCCCTGCTTCTGGCAAAAAAGTTTTCCTGAATAGAAGAGATAACCTCCTCTGGGTTCTGAGAAGAAAGTCTTGATGGTTTTAGGAATCTCTTTTAGACTCCCTGCTAGACACCATTTGAAGGAAATCCAACTCTTTCCTTCCCTTATAAAAAAATTATAGATGCACATATCTAAATCCAAAAGCTTACCTGCTAGAGTATTGCATTAGAATCCAGTCTCTCCATACATATTAAAATGACTAACAAAGTCTAAATGCACTGAACCAGAAAAGCAATGCATGAGTGAGAAGAACTCATGGGAGCTGCTGGAGTCTGCCAGAAGTGCACAGAATGTTATTTCTTGGAAGCTCCACTCCTTAAATTCTTAAGAAATTGATATTTATACAATGACCCTATGCTTGTGTTGCACTGCTTTGCTGCTTTGAAAACAAGGACAACTTGCAAATAAGGAAGAGACACATTAAGGATATTCTGTAGTTTAGTGGAACATAGATAAGGAAGGCAGAAAAAAAACATATACCCATAAATATGCCAACTAAACTAGAAAAAACGCATGGTAGATCTGTAGATAGGCAGGGTCAGACTAAGGGAGTGAGCGGTAGGCAAAACAGTTAAAATGTAAGCATGCTGGAAGGTAACCTATTTCCATGCGAGTAAACAGAAAAAGGGAAACCTCAGAAAAACAGAATTTATGTTTACCTGATAAATTTCTTTCTCCTACGGTGTATCCGGTCCACGGCTTCATCCTTACTTGTGAGATATTCTCAATCCCTACAAGAAGTGGCAAAGAAAGCACACAGCAGAGCTGTCCATATAGCTCCCCTCATGCTCCGCCCCCCCCCAGTCATTCGACCGACGGTTAGGAGAAAAAGGAGAACCATAGGGTGCAGTGGTGACTGCAGTTTACAAAAAAAAAAAAATTTAAACCTGACCAAAATGCCAGGGCGGGCCGTGGACCGGAAACACCGTAGGACAAAGAAATTTATCAGGTAAACATAAATTCTGTTTCCTCCTACATTGGTGTATCCGGTCCACGGCTTCATCCTTACTTGTGGGAACCAATACCAAAGCTTTAGGACACAGATGAAGGGAGGGAACAAGTCAGGTAACCTAAACGGAAGGCACTACTGCTTGCAAAACCTTTCTCCCAAAAATAGCCTCTGAAGAAGCAAAAGTATCGAATTTGTAAAATTTGGCAAACGTATGCAGTGAAGACCAAGTCGCTGCCTTACAAATCTGTTCAACAGAAGCCTCATTCTTGAAAGCCCATGTGGAAGCCACAGCTCTAGTAGAGTGAGCTGTAATTCGTTCAGGAGGCTGCCTTCCAGCGGTCTCATAAGCCAACCGGATAATGCTTTTCAGCCAGAAAGACAGAGAGGTCGCAGTCGCCTTTTGACCTCTCCTCTTGCCAGAATAGACGACAAACAAGGACGATGTTTGTCTGAAGTCTTAAGTTGCTTTTAGATAAAACTTTAACGCACGAACCACATCAAGATTGTGTAACAGACGTTCCTTGTTTGAAACTGGATTAGGACACAGAGAAGGAACAACTATTTCCTGGTTGATATTCTTATTGGAAACCACTTTTGGAAGAAAACCAGGTTTGGTGCGTAAAACGACCTTATCTGTATGAAACACCAGATAGGGTGAATTACACTGCAAAGCAGACAATTCAGAAACTCTTCTAGCAGAAGAAATAGCTAATAAAAACAAAACTTTCCAAGATAGTAACTATCTATGGAATGTAGAGGTTCAAACGGAACCCCTTGAAGAACTGAAAGAACTAAATTTAGACTCCATGGAGGAGCCACAGGTCTGTAGACAGGCTTGATTCTGACTAAAGCCTGTACAAACGCCTGAATATCTGACATGGCTACCAGACGCTTGTGTAACAAAACAGACAGAGCAGATATCTGTCCTTTTAAGGAACTAGCTGACAGACCTTTGTCCAATCCTTCTTGGAGAAAAGATAGTATCCTTGGAATCCTAATCTTACTCCATGAGTAACCCTTGGATTTGCACCAGCAAAGATATTTCCGCCATATCTTATGGTAAATTTTCCTGGTGACAGGCTTTCTAGCCTGGATCAGAGTATCTATAACTGATTCCGAAAACCCACGCTTAGCTAGAATCAAGCGTTCAATCTCCAAGCAGTCAGTTGCAGAGAAACTAGGTTTGGATGTTCGAAAGGACCTTGAATTAGGAGGTCCTGCCTCAAAGGCAGCTTCCATGGTGGAATGACATTCACCAGGTCTGCATACCAAGTCCTGCGTGGCCACGCAGGAGCTATCAGAATTACCGAAGCCGTCTCCTGTTTGATCCTGGCTACTAGCCGGGGGAGAAGGGGAAACGGTGGAAAGACATAAGCTAGATTGAACGACCAAGGGGCTACTAAGGCATCTACCAATGTCGCCTTGGGATCCCTGGACCTGGACCCGTAACGTGGAACTTTGGAGTTCTGACGTGACGCCATCAGATCCAGATCTGGAATGCCCCATAGCTGGGTCAGCTGAGCAAAAACCTCCGGGTGGAGTTCCCACTCCCCCGGATGGAAAGTCTGATGACTCAGATAATCCGCTTCCCAGTTGTCCACTCCTGGGATGTGAATTGCTGATAGATGGCAGGAGTGATCCTCTGCCCATTTGATGATCTTGGATACCTCCCTCATCGCCAGGGAACTCTTTGTTCCCCCCTGATGATTGATGTACGCTACAGTCGTCATCTTGTCCGACTGAAATCTGATGAATTTGGCCTCCGCTAGTTGAGGCCATGCCTGGAGCGCATTGAATATCGCTCTCAATTCCAAAATGTTTAATCGGGAGAAGAGATTCTTCCCGAGACCATAGACCCTGAGCCTTCAGGGACTCCCAGACCGCGCCCCAGCCTAAGAGGCTGGCGTCGGTCGTGACAATGATCCACTCCGGTCTTCGGAAACTCATTCCCTGAGACAGGTGATCCTGAGACAACCACCAGAGGAGTGAGTCTCTGGTTTTCTGGTCCATCTGAATCTGGGGAGACAAATCTGCATAATCCCCATTCCATTGTTTGAGCATGCACAGTTGCAATGGTCTTAAATGAATTTGAGCAAAGGGAATCACGTCCATTGCCGCAACCATTAGTCCTATTACCTCCATGCACTGAGCTATGGAAGGTTGAGGAATGGATTGAAGAACTCGACAAGTGTTCAAAAGTTTTAATTTCCTGACCTCTGTCAGAAAGATTTTCATTTCTACCGAGTCTATTATTGTTCCCAGGAAGGGAACCCTTGTGAACGGGGACAGAGAACTTTTTTCTATGTTCACCTTCCACCCGTGAGACCTTAGAAAGACTAGAACAATGTCCGTATGAGCCCTTGCTTTGTGAAAGGACGACGCCTGTATTAAAATGTCGTCTAGGTAAGGTGCTACTGCAATGCCCCTTGGCCTTAGCACCGCTAGAAGGGACCCTAGCACCTTTGTGAAAATTCTGGGAGCAGTGGCCAATCCGAATGGAAGAGCCACAAACTGGTAATGCTTGTCCAGAAAGGCAAACCTCAGAAACTGAAGGTGATCTTTGTAGATAGGAATTTGCAGGTACGCATCCTTTAAGTCCACGGTAGTGATATATTGACCCTCCTGGATCATTGGTAAAATTGTCCGAATGGTTTCCATTTTGAATGATGGAACTCTGAGGAATTTGTTTAGGATCTTTAAGTCCAGAATTGGCCTGAAAGTTCCTTCCTTTTTGGGAACTACAAACAGGTTTGAGTAAAATCCCAGTCCTTGTTCTGCTGTTGGAACTGGGTGTATCACTCCCATTTTTAAAAGGTCTTCTACGCAATGTAAGAATGCCTGCCTCTTTATCTGGTCTAAAGACATGTGGAACCTTCCCCTTGGAGGAAGGTCCTTGAATTCTAGAAGATACCCCTGAGAGACAATTTCTAGTGCCCAGGGGTCCGGAACATCTCTTGCCCAGGCCTGAGCAAAGAGAGAAAGTCTGCCCCCTACTAGATCCGGTCCCGGATCGGGGGCTACCCCTTCATGCTGTATTGGTAGCAGCAGCAGGCTTTTTGGCCTGTTTACCCTTGTTCCAGCCTTGCAATGGTTTCCATGCTGGTTTGGGCTGGGCTGCGTTACCCTCTTGCCTAGTGGCTGTAGAGGTAGAAGCCGGTCCGTTCCTGAAATTGCGAAAGGAACGAAAATTAGACTTATTTTTAGCTTTGAAAGGTCTATCCTGTGGAAGGGCATGGTCCTTTCCCCCAGTGATATCTGAAATAATTTCTTTCAACTCTGGCCCGAATAGGGTCTTACCCTTGAAAGGAATATTAAGCAATTTTGTTTTGGACGACACATCCGCCGACCACGATTTTAGCCAAAGCGCTCTACGCGCCACTATTGCGAAACCAGAATATTTCGCCGCTAATTTAGCTAACTGAAAAGCGGCATCTGTAATGAAAGAATTAGCCAACTTCAGGGCGTGAATTCTATCCATGACTTCATCATAAGAAGTCTCCTTCTGGAGCGAGTTTTCTAATTCCTCAAACCAAAAAGCAGCTGCAGTGGTTACAGGAATAATGCAAGAAACTGGTTGAAGAAGAAAACCTTGTTGAACAAAAATTTTCTTAAGTAAACCTTCTAATTTTTTATCCATAGGATCTTTGAAAGCGGAACTGTCTTCTATTGGTATAGTCGTGCGCTTAGCTAGCGTTGAAACTGCCCCCTCTACCTTAGAGACCGTCTGCCACACGTCCCTTCTGGGGTCAACAATGGGGAACATTTTCTTAAATATAGGAGGGGGAACAAAAGGTACACCTGGCTTCTCCCACTCCTTATTCACTATATCCGCCACCCTCTTAGGTATCGGAAACGCATCAGTGTGTACTGGGTCCTCTAAGAATTTATCCATTTTACACAATTTTTCTGGGACCACCAAAGGGTCACAATCATCAAGAGTAGCTAGGACCTCCTTAAGTAGGGCGCGGAGGTGTTCTAGCTTAAATTTAAATGCTATGGTATCAGGCTCTGCCTGCTGAGAAACTTTTCCTGTGTCAGAAATTTCTCCCTCAGACAGGCCCTCCCTCACCGCCAAGTCAGATTGATGTGAGGGCACTACAGATAAATTATCCTCTGCGTCTGCTTGCTCATTTTCTGTATTTAAAACTGAGCAATCACGCTTCCTAGGAAAAGCTGGCAGTTTGGATAAAAATGCTGCGAGAGAATTATCCATTACTGCTGCTAACTGTTGCATAGTAATAGCAATTGCTGCGCTAGATGTACTGGGCATCGCTTGCGCGGGCATAGCTGGTGTTGACACAGAAGGAGAGGATAGTGAGCTATCCTCACTACCTTCAGCTAAATAATCATCTTGGGCTATATCTTCAAGCGTGATTGTACGGTCCTTAAGCTGTTTGGACGCTATGGCACACTTCACACATAAATTTAATGGGGGAACCACCTTGGCCTTTGAACATACAGAACATAGGTTATCTGAAGGGTCAGACATGTTTGACAGACTTAAACAGATCTTCAATGCAATAAAAATTATTTTTGACAAAAACGTTACTGTGTCTTTAAATAATAAAAGTGCACACTTTATTACTGAAACATCAAAAAACCATCAAATAAACATCAGATTTTAATGAAATTTTCACCACAGTGTCTTAATGCTTTGAAAAGATTGCACACAAATTTTCAGACCATTTAACCCCTTAATGCCCAAACCGGAGCTAATAACAGCAATTAACCGGTTAAAAACACTACAGTACTATGCCACAGCTTCCACTGTGGCCTTTACCTTCCTTAGGGATTATTTTAGTAGGAAAACATAATTTATGCTTACCTGATAAATTCCTTTCTTCTGTAGTGTGATCAGTCCACGGGTCATCATTACTTCTGGGATATTACTCCTCCCCAACAGGAAGTGCAAGAGGATTCAACCAGCAGAGCTGCATATAGCTCCTCCCCTCTACGTCACTCCCAGTCATTCGACCAAGGACCAACGAGAAAGGAAAAGCCAAGGGTGAAGTGGTGACTGGAGTATAAATTAAAAAATATTTACCTGCCTTAAAAACAGGGCGGGCCGTGGACTGATCACACTACAGAAGAAAGGAATTTATCAGGTAAGCATAAATTATGTTTTCTTCTGTTAAGTGTGATCAGTCCACGGGTCATCATTACTTCTGGGATACCAATACCAAAGCAAAAGTACACGGATGACGGGAGGGATAGGCAGGCTCTTTATACAGAAGGAACCACTGCCTGAAGAACCTTTCTCCCAAAAATAGCCTCCGATGAAGCAAAAGTGTCAAATTTGTAAAATTTGGAAAAAGTATGAAGCGAAGACCAAGTTGCAGCCTTGCAAATCTGTTCAACAGAGGCCTCATTCTTGAAGGCCCAAGTGGAAGCCACAGCTCTAGTAGAATGAGCTGTAATTCTTTCAGGAGGCTGCTGTCCAGCAGTCTCATAAGCTAAACGAATTATGCTACGAAGCCAAAAAGAAAGAGAGGTAGCGGAAGCTTTTTGACCTCTCCTCTGCCCAGAGTAAATGACAAACAGAGAAGACGTTTGTCGAAATTCCTTAGTTGCCTGTAAGTAAAATTTTAGAGCACGGACTACATCCAGGTTGTGCAGTAGACGTTCCTTCTTTGAAGAAGGATTTGGGCATAAAGAAGGAACAACAATCTCTTGATTGATATTCCTGTTAGTAACTACCTTAGGTAAGAACCCAGGTTTAGTACGCAGGACTACCTTATCCGAATGAAAAATCAAATAAGGAGAATCACAATGTAAGGCTGATAATTCAGAGACTCTTCGAGCCGAGGAAATAGCCATTAAAAATAGAACTTTCCAAGA
The DNA here is from genome assembly GCF_027579735.1 of Bombina bombina. Lineage (NCBI taxonomy): Eukaryota > Metazoa > Chordata > Amphibia > Anura > Bombinatoridae > Bombina > Bombina bombina. Next base: position 294,186,695 of record NC_069503.1, on the reverse strand, counting down.
TAACAACTTTATATCAATGGAATGAAGGGGTTCAAACGGAACGCCCTGTAAAACATTAAGAACAAGGTTTAAACTCCATGGTGGAGCAACAGTTTTAAACACAGGCTTAATTCTGGCCAAAGCCTGACAAAAAGCCTGGACGTCAGGAACTTCTGACAGACGTTTGTGTAACAGAATGGACAGAGCTGAGATCTGTCCCTTTAATGAACTAGCAGATAAACCCTTTTCTAAACCTTCTTGTAGAAAAGACAATATCCTAGGAATCCTAACCTTACTCCAAGAGTAACCTTTGGATTCACACCAATATAGGTATTTACGCCATATCTTATGGTAAATCTTTCTGGTAACAGGTTTCCTAGCCTGTATTAAGGTATCAATAACTGACTCAGAAAATCCACGTCTTGATAAAATCAAGCGTTCAATTTCCAAGCAGTCAGCTTCAGAGAAGTTAGATTTTGATGTTTGAAGGGACCCTGTATCAGAAGGTCCTGTTTCAGAGGTAGAGACCAAGGTGGACAGGATGACATGTCCACCAGGTCTGCATACCAAGTCCTGCGTGGCCACGCAGGTGCTATTAGAATCACTGATGCTCTCTCTTGTTTGATTCTGGCAATCAATCGAGGAAGCAACGGGAAGGGTGGAAACACGTAAGCCATCCTGAAGTCCCAAGGTGCTGTCAGAGCATCTATCAGGACTGCTCCTGGATCCCTGGATCTGGACCCGTAACGAGGAGCTTGGCGTTCTGTCGAGACGCCATGAGATCTATCTCTGGTTTGCCCCAACGTCGAAGTATTTGGGCAAAGACCTCCGGATGAAGTTCCCACTCCCCCGGATGAAAAGTCTGACGACTTAAGAAATCCGCCTCCCAGTTCTCCACTCCCGGGATGTGGATTGCTGACAGGTGGCAAGAGTGAGACTCTGCCCAGCAAATTATCTTTGATACTTCCATCATAGCTAGGGAGCTTCTTGTCCCTCCCTGATGGTTGATGTAAGCTACAGTCGTGATGTTGTCCGACTGAAACCTGATGAACCCCCGAGTTGTCAACTGGGGCCAAGCCAGGAGGGCATTGAGAACTGCTCTCAATTCCAGAATGTTTATTGGCAGGAGACTCTCCTCCTGACTCCATTGTCCCTGAGCCTTCAGAGAATTCCAGACGGCACCCCAACCTAGAAGGCTGGCGTCTGTTGTTACAATTGTCCAGTCTGGTCTGCTGAATGGCATCCCCCTGGACAGATGTGGCCGAGAAAGCCACCATAGAAGAGAATTTCTGGTCTCTTGATCCAGATTCAGAGAAGGGGATAAGTCTGAGTAATCCCCATTCCACTGACTTAGCATGCACAGTTGCAGTGGTCTGAGGTGTAAGCGTGCAAAGGGTACTATGTCCATTGCCGCTACCATTAAGCCGATTACCTCCATGCATTGAGCCACTGACGGGTGTTGAATGGAATGAAGGGTGCGGCAAGCACTTTGAAGTCTTGTTAGCCTGTCCTCTGTCAGGTAAATCTTCATTTCTACAGAATCTATAAGAGTCCCCAGGAAGGGAACTCTTGTGAGTGGAACGAGTGAACTTTTCTTTTCGTTCACCTTCCATCCATGTGACCTTAGAAATGCCAGCACTAACTCTGTATGAGACTTGGCAGTTTGAAAGCTTGAAGCTTGTATCAGAATGTCGTCTAGGTATGGAGCTACCGAGATTCCCCGCGGTCTTAGTACCGCCAGAAGAGCACCCAGAACCTTTGTGAAGATTCTTGGAGCTGTAGCCAATCCGAATGGAAGAGCCACAAACTGGTAATGCCTGTCTAGGAAGGCAAACCTTAGGTACCGATAATGATCTTTGTGAATCGGTATGTGAAGGTAAGCATCTTTTAAATCTACAGTGGTCATGTATTGACCCTCTTGGATCATAGGTAAAATTGTCCGAATAGTCTCCATCTTGAACGATGGAACTCTTAGGAATTTGTTTAGGATCTTTAAGTCCAGGATTGGTCTGAAAGTTCCCTCTTTTTTGGGAACCACAAACAGATTTGAGTAAAACCCCTGTCCCTGTTCCGATCGTGGAACTGGATGGATTACTCCCATTAACAAGAGCTCTTGTACGCAGCGTAGAAACGCCTCTTTCTTTGTCTGGATTGTTGACAATCTTGACAGATGAAATCTCTCTCTTGGAGGAGAGTATTTGAAGTCCAGAAGGTATCCCTGAGATATTATCTCTAGCGCCCAGGGATCCTGAACATCTCTTGCCCAAGCCTGGGCGAAGAGAGAAAGTCTGCCCCCCACTAGATCCGATCCCGGATCGGGGGCCCTCAATTCATGCTGTTTTAGGGGCAGCAGCAGGTTTCCTAGTCTGCTTGCCCTTGTTCCAGGACTGGTTAGGTTTCCAGCCTTGTCTGTAGCGAGCAACAGCTCCTTCCTGTTTTGGTGCAGAGGAAGTTGATGCTGCTCCTGCTTTGAAATTACGAAAGGAACGAAAATTAGACTGTCTAGTCTTGGCTTTGTCCTGAGGCAGGGCATGGCCTTTACCTCCTGTAATGTCAGCGATAATCTCTTTCAACCCGGGCCCGAATAAGGTCTGCCCTTTGAAAGGTATATTAAGCAATTTAGACTTAGAAGTAACATCAGCTGACCAGGATTTTAGCCACAGCGCCCTGCGTGCCTGAATGGCGAATCCTGAATTCTTCGCCGTAAGTTTAGTAAGATGTACTACGGCCTCCGAAATGAATGAATTAGCTAGTTTAAGGACTCTAAGCCTGTCCGTAATGTCGTCCAGAGTAGCTGAACCAATGTTCTCTTCCAGAGACTCAATCCAGAATGCCGCTGCAGCCGTGATCGGCGCAATGCATGCAAGGGGTTGCAATATAAAACCCTGTTGAACAAACATTTTCTTAAGGTAACCCTCTAACTTTTTATCCATTGGATCTGAAAAGGCACAGCTATCCTCCACCGGGATAGTGGTACGCTTAGCTAAGGTAGAAACTGCTCCCTCCACCTTAGGGACCGTTTGCCATAAGTCCCTTGTGGTGGCGTCTATTGGAAACATTTTTCTAAATATCGGAGGGGGTGAGAACGGCACACCGGGTCTATCCCACTCCTTAGTAACAATTTCAGTAAGTCTCTTAGGTATAGGAAAAACCTCAGTACTCGTCGGTACCGCAAAATATTTATCCAACCTACACATTTTCTCTGGTATTGCAACTGTGTTACAATCATTCAGAGCCAATGACACCTCCCCTAGTAATACACGGAGGTTTTCCAGTTTAAATTTAAAATTTGAAATATCTGAATCCAGTCTGTTTGGATCAGAACCGTCACCCACAGAATGAAGTTCTCCGTCCTCATGTTCTGCCACCTGTGACGCAGTGTCTGACATGGCCCTAATATTATCAGCGCACTCTGTTCTCACCCCAGAGTGATCACGCTTACCTCTTAGTTCTGGTAATTTAGCCAAAACCTCAGTCATAACAGTAGCCATATCCTGTAATGTGATTTGTAATGGCCGCCCAGATGTACTCGGCGCTACAATATCACGCACCTCCCTCTGAGCGGGAGATGTAGGTACTGACACGTGAGGCGAGTTAGTCGGCATAACTCTCCCCTCATTGTTTGGTGAAATTTGTTCAATTTGTACAGATTGACTTTTATTTAAAGTAGCATCAATACAGTTAGTACATAAATTTCTATTGGGCTCCACTTTGGCATTGCAACAAATGACACAGGTATCATCCTCTGAATCAGACATGTTTAACACACTAGCAAATAAACTTGCAACTTGGAAATACAATTCAATTAGAATAATATTAAAATGTACTGTGCCTTTAAGAAGCACAGAAGATCTATGACAGTTGAAAATTAATAAATTGAAACAGTTATAGCCTCAATCCTTGTAAACAACACAACTTTAGCAAAGGTTTAATCCCATTAGCAAAGATAACAAATTCTGAAAGCAGGAAACAAATTACAGAATAAACGTTTTTTATCTCAGTCAAACTATAATTCTCACAGCTCTGCTGAGAGAAATTACCTCCCTCAAAATAAGTTTTGAAGACCCCTGAGCTCTGTAGAGATGAACCGGATCATGCAGGGAATACAATGAGTTGCTGACTGAAATATTTGATGCATAGAAAAAGCGCCAAAAAACGGCCCCTCCCCCTCACACACAGCAGTGAGGGAGAAGAGAAACTGTCAGAAAAACAGATTAAGCAACTGCCAAGTGGAAAAATAGTGCCCAAACATTTATTCACACAGTACCTCAGCAAATGAAAACGATTTTACATTCCAGCAAAAACGTTAAACATAATCTCTAGTTATTAAACAGCTTTATGTATTTCTTACAGTGTAATTCTAGTGAAGTACCATTCCCCAGAATACTGAAGTGTAAAGTATACATACATGACATTATATCGGTATGGCAGGATTTTCTCATCAATTCCATTGTCAGAAAATAAAAACTGCTACATACCTCTATGCAGATTCATCTGCCCGCTGTCCCCTGATCTGAAGTTTACCTCACTCCTCAGATGGCCGAGAACAGCAATATGATCTTAACTACTCCGGCTAAAATCATAGCAAAACTCTGGTAGATTCTTCTTCAAACTCTGCCAGAGAGGTAATAACACACTCCGGTGCTATTTTAAAATAAAAAACTTTTGATTGAAGATATAAAACTAAGTATAATCACCATAGTCCTCTCACACATCCTATCTAGTCGTTGGGTGCAAGAGAATGACTGGGAGTGACGTAGAGGGGAGGAGCTATATGCAGCTCTGCTGGGTGAATCCTCTTGCACTTCCTGTTGGGGAGGAGTAATATCCCAGAAGTAATGATGACCCGTGGACTGATCACACTTAACAGAAGAAATAAGCCTCTCTGGAGTCTTTTCTGATGCCTCTGGACTCCCCACGAGAAGCTGCATGAACTGCCTAGGCAAAACAACTGCGCAATTGAAAATGAGGCCCCCTCCCTCTTCATTCCAGAGTGGAGGGGCCTTTCTGACTAGATTAGGTGTCCAAATAAGTGCCAGGCGCAAATTAAACCCCAAAAGTGTTTTAAAGTCTGAAAAAAACACCTTATTTATAGTGAAAACATGCTAAAAAGCAATCGATTAAGCCCACAATAGTGTCAACCAGCATAGAACCCTTAATATAAGCCATCATTTTATACAGAGTCTAAGAAAAATGGCTTACCTATCCCAGAGGGGATTGCTGACAGTCTTCTAGCATTACTAGGTCTTGTTAGAAAAATGACTGATCATACCTGAAGCAGTTAAGCCTGCAAACTGTTCCCCCCAACTGAAGTTCTCTGGTTTCAACAGTCCTGCGTGGGAACAGCAAAGGATTTTAGTTACTGGTGCTAAAATCATATTCCTCTCGGCAGAAATCTTCATCACTTTCTGCTGCAGAGTAAATAGTACAAGCCGGCACTATTTTAAAATAACAAACTCTTGATAGAAGAATAAAAAACTACAACTAAACACCACATACTCTTTACCACCCCCGTGGAGATGCTACTAGCTAGAGCGGCAAAGAGAATGACTGGGGGGGCGGAGCCTGAGGGGAGCTATATGGACAGCTCTGCTGTGTGCTCTCTTTGCCACTTCCTGTAGGGATTGAGAATATCCCACAAGTAAGGATGAAGCCGTGGACCGGGATACACCAATGTAGGAGAAATAAGGTCATAATACCTAGACACTTAGGAACAAAAACAGGAAATATATTTGGGTGCTGGGCCGTGTACAATAGAATCCAACAAGCCTAGTCAGCAAAAGTTAGATGTGACAGGAACACTACAGCAGAAACAAAATCTAGAGACAAGGGACAATATCTTCTTTAGACTGAGGGAGATATACAACCCTCAATACCGAACTCCAAAATTAACTTTTTTTTGCTACATCTGGATCATGGAAGATATAAATTGGATTGTATTTATCTTTACGGGATATGAAACCCCAAAAATGATTTTATGATTAAGATAGAGCATGAGATTTTAAACAACTTTCTAATGTACTTCTATTATCAAATTTATTTTGTTCTCTTGGTATCTTTGGTTGAAAAGCAGGAATGTATGCTTAGGAGCCGGCCTATTTCTGGAGCACTATATGGCAGCAGCTTTGCAAGAATGTTATCCATTGCAGGAGCACTAGAGGGCAGCACTATTTCCTGACACGTAGTGCTCCAGATGCCGACCTAGGTGCCTCTTCAGCACAGAATATCATGGGAGCAAAGAAAATTTGATAATATAAGTAAATTGGATTTTTTTTTAAATGGTTTGTCTGAATCACAAAAGAAAATTGTTGGGTTTCATAAAATATACAGATGCATGTATAATATTCACTATGTATAACATTCAATAAGTGTCAAGGCCTACAGTATATCTTTTTACATTTTTTAGTGTCTGTAATTTGATTTCATTAACAAAACAACACAAAGCAAAAAATTAGTTTGTCTGCATCAACTACTGAAAAGTTAGGTTGCATTAACATAATTTATCTTTATAAACCAATTCACTGTTCCTTATAAAGCCCCACAACATAAATAAATTATCTTCCATAAAAATGTAGTTAAATACTTCACTGGCTATGGTTTACAATGTTGTTTTATATAGATAACAATAAAGCCATACTCCGTTTGAAGCAAGTACATCTTCAGACTCGTCATCCTTTATAGCAGCTTGTATTTCAAACGGATTGCCTCCATTGGTATACTGCTCAAATAAGGAAACGGTTGCTGTTTCTCCTGAGGAAGCTTGTTTACTTGGAGACATGGAAGGAGAACGAGACTGTCCCAAACATTTAAATTCCTATGGATAAAAAAAAGATTAACACTCCTTGCAGAAAAGCAATCACAAAAAGGTAAAGTTATTTAACATTTTTTTGCTTTATCTATATAACAGACATAACAGTAGTAAGTTTAATAGTTATAACAATAATGTGGGTAGTTTTTACAGCAAAATACACTTTCAATCCTTTATAACACATAGTAGTGCAGTCATAGGGGCCGATTTATCAAGGTGCAGCGGACATTTACTATTGCACAAGCATTTCATTAGAAATGTTTGTGCAATGCTGCCCCCTGCAGATTTGCGGACAATCGGCAGCTAGCAGGGGTGTCAAACAACCCGATCGTATGCGATCGGGTGGATTGCTGTCCGACGCCTCAGAGGTAGCGGACAAGTTAAGGAGCAGCGGTCTTAAGACCGCTGCTTCTTAACTCCTTTTTCCGGCGAGAAACAGATGTATAATTGCCTCATTCAGGGCGTGATAAATTGATCCCATAGTTTACGTTTGCTAGAGCTTTCTAGACTAAATCCATGTTTTCAAATGCTTATAATTCTTGAATGTCTGTGTGAATTTGGATGATATTTGCCTCACATTGAGTATAACTAAAAGCTCTATAAATGTGAAATATTATTGTTATTATCAGTTATTTGTAGAGCACCAAAAGATTCTGCAGCATTTTTCAAATTAAATGTAACAAAAGAAACATTTCTCAGAGAGAAAACTACTGTACAAATCGTGAGAAAACCAAATTAAAGGTTAGACTATTTTAGCTTTATCTGGTTGAAATCTGAAATGCCTATATAAGTGTTTAAGCACACGGCTCAGGTACAGATGGATCTTGGTTTGAGTATCTTAACTCTGTGAGTGCAACGCATTGTGGCCAAGGAATAAAAATACTTTAATGTATAATATAATTGGCAAAAAAAAATTGGTGTAAGATCTTACTTAGGGCTACCAGTGGTATGCATTTTAGCGATGCGCTTGAGCGTAATCTATGCTAGATGAAAGCTTTTGCGTGTCAGGCTATGCTTGTATTACAAGTTGAAAGTGAAAATTTTGCGCTCAAGCGTAAACCTGATGCATGATAATAAAATATCAGGACTAAATAAACATCTCAACAACAACACTCATACCTGCACACTAACCCGACAGGAGTTATGAAAATGTCACATTACAATGTTCTTCACCAATAAAACAATTTACTTTTTATTGTAAATACATATTTCTATACATACCTATACCTCTATATCTATTCCTATAGATATACAGGTATGTATATATGTTTTTTACACAGTATCAGACTATATATATATATATATATATATATATATATATATATATTTATTTAATAATAATGACTACTGTCATGAACCAAGCCTCCAGACTAAAAAGAAAAAGAAAAGGTCTGGGAGGCATTCTGCTAAGAAGGGCTGTATAGGGATTTGAACCTGTGGCTCTGTGGTTGCTATTTCTGTTTGCTTACATGTTGAGCCACAGCCAGTTCCAACAATAGCATGGATCTTAAAAGATCTGATAAATAACTATTTGCCTTACTTGTTATTACACCTGTGCAACACACAGGTGTTCTCAATTCTGGAATTAATCAGAACCAACCCTGTGCAAAACCTCCCTATTTAAGGATGGCTTTTAGTCTGCATTAGTGTCTTCACATTGGATCTGTTTTGTCAAGTCAGAACCTGTTTCCTGTATTTCTTTGGAGAAAAGATTTCCTTTGCACCTGTTTACAAGGTATTACCAGGAGAAAGCCTTTACCTTTAAACCTGTTACCAATCTACAAGTTTGTTTCCTGCTTTATGCAATTCCTGCACTTGGACATTGCCAGGAGAAGGATTTCCTTTGCACCTGTTTATAAGGTATTACCAGGAGAAAACCTTTACCTTTAAACCTGTTACCAATCTACAAGTTTGTTTCCTGCCTTGTGCATTTCCTGCACTCAGCAATTACAAGGAGAGAGACTTTACCTTTAAACCTGTTACCAGTTTGCAAGTTGTTTCCTGCCTTGTGCAATTCCTGGACTCAGCAATTACAAGGAGAAAGACTTTACCTTTAAACCTGCTACCTGTTTACAAGTTGTTTTCTGCCTTGTGCAAATCTTACATTTCAGTTATTACCAAGAGAAAGACTTTCCTTTTTGAATCTGCATCTCTGCTTACTAGTTTTCTTTATTTTCACTCCTGCTGTATGTGGTCTTAACATACCTGAGTAGCATATTTAAATATTCTGCAAGTATTTGCTTAAACAAAGTATTTTGTTATTTAAATAAATTTGTTTTCATTTTCAATCAGTATGGCTTCTACTAATCTTCCTTTAAAGCAACTGTTCCAGACAATGAGGCTCTCACATGATATCCTGAGACAGAACATGACAGAATGTGAAGACCATAAAAGAGAGCCCTCTGGGATTATTGCTATATTGGATTCAGTGTTAAAGTTTATTAAGGACATACTCATTAACTTTATGGAGCTGGTGGAAATGTTATCTCTCCCAACCGAAACCTTGTCTAAAGTTACCTCCCAAACAAGGAAAGGTTTTAAAGAACCCTTAACAGAAGAGGAGAAATTTCGGCGAAGACAGCTTAACCTCTGTTTCTATTGTGGGGGAACTGGTCACCACATCACAGGGTGTCCAGTAAGACCCCCTAGAGGATCAAGTCGAGATATAGCCAAGTTTAAAATGGACTCTGATGTTAAGGGAACAAATTATTCTTCCACTAGCAAACTTAAAGATACTCCTGGAGAGGATCCAGCTACTGAGAATACATCAATTCTACAAACAACCGTTTCTAACACGCTTCAAGAAATTGTACCTGATTTGAAACAGATGGTCATTGGGAGTACAACTCCAACTACATCCATTACCCATACCACTGCATCTGTTTCTGCATCAACCACATTGGGGAACTCTGCAAAAATACCTCCTGGAAATCCTGCACATTACCTTGTTTCTGCCCTGGCTGGAGATCCAGCTAACAAATGTCACTCATCAGACATAAAAGTGACAAACCTTCCAGCTAAATCAGACTCTGCCAATTCTAAAGATCCACACCTCCTTGCACCACCTTCACCCAGCTACTCATTGACTGAGAAAGAATTGGATGAGATGGTTGAATTGGATATAAATGGCACAGAAAATGAATTCCTGGACTCTGAAGGAGAGGTCATACTTTACCCGGAGGTACTCTACCCATCAGGCAGATATGACCCAGATAACAAATTCCTTGACTCTGAAGGAGAGGTCTTTTCCTACCCGGAGGTACTCTGCCCATCAGCCAGTCCATTGCAAGCTGCTGGGTATAATCAGGAACCTCTAAATCAAAACTGTCTTGGTTTTTCAGCTCTTGTTATGCCTACAGGGATATCTTCTAAGGGTCCCCAATCTCAGGCAGCTGTTCCAAGCGAAGAATCAATTCCATCTGATTGTATTAGGGCTTCAAATGGAACACTTGTTTGTAAATCCCACCTTCAGATGTTTGATCAGGCTTTGAGCGCCCAGAGTGCGCTCTTTGGAGGGGGCATCTGTCATGAACCAAGCCTCCAGACTAAAAAGAAAAAGAAAAGGTCTGGGAGGCATTCTGCTAAGAAGGGCTGTATAGGGATTTGAACCTGTGGCTCTGTGGTTGCTATTTCTGTTTGCTTACATGTTGAGCCACAGCCAGTTCCAACAATAGCATGGATCTTAAAAGATCTGATAAATAACTATTTGCCTTACTTGTTATTACACCTGTGCAACACACAGGTGTTCTCAATTCTGGAATTAATCAGAACCAACCCTGTGCAAAACCTCCCTATTTAAGGATGGCTTTTAGTCTGCATTAGTGTCTTCACATTGGATCTGTTTTGTCAAGTCAGAACCTGTTTCCTGTATTTCTTTGGAGAAAAGATTTCCTTTGCACCTGTTTACAAGGTATTACCAGGAGAAAGCCTTTACCTTTAAACCTGTTACCAATCTACAAGTTTGTTTCCTGCTTTATGCAATTCCTGCACTTGGACATTGCCAGGAGAAGGATTTCCTTTGCACCTGTTTATAAGGTATTACCAGGAGAAAACCTTTACCTTTAAACCTGTTACCAATCTACAAGTTTGTTTCCTGCCTTGTGCATTTCCTGCACTCAGCAATTACAAGGAGAGAGACTTTACCTTTAAACCTGTTACCAGTTTGCAAGTTGTTTCCTGCCTTGTGCAATTCCTGGACTCAGCAATTACAAGGAGAAAGACTTTACCTTTAAACCTGCTACCTGTTTACAAGTTGTTTTCTGCCTTGTGCAAATCTTACATTTCAGTTATTACCAAGAGAAAGACTTTCCTTTTTGAATCTGCATCTCTGCTTACTAGTTTTCTTTATTTTCACTCCTGCTGTATGTGGTCTTAACATACCTGAGTAGCATATTTAAATATTCTGCAAGTATTTGCTTAAACAAAGTATTTTGTTATTTAAATAAATTTGTTTTCATTTTCAATCAGTATGGCTTCTACTAATCTTCCTTTAAAGCAACTGTTCCAGACAATGAGGCTCTCACATGATATCCTGAGACAGAACATGACAACTACATTATTTTCTAGGTTTCAAGAACCTGAAACTGAGCTGCATCACAGTGGGCAAGACCATACAGTGGTTTCACAGGACAGATTCCACTCAGAACAGGCCTCGCCATGGTCGACCAAAGAAGAGTGCACATGCTCAGTGTCATACCCAGAGGTTGTCTTTGGGAAATAAATGTATGAGAGCTGGCAGCATTGCTGCAGAGATTAAAGGTATGGGGGGTCAGTCTATCAGTGCTCAGACCATACACCGCACACTGCATCAAATTGGTCTGCATGGCTGTTGTCCCAGAAGGAAGCCTCTTCTAAAGATGATGCACAAGAAATCCCACAAACAGTTTGCTGAAGACAAGCAGACTAAGGGCATGTATTATTGGAACCATGTCCTGTGGTCCGATGAGACCAATATAATCTTATTTGGTTCAGATGGTGTCAAGCGTGTGTGGCGGCAACCAGGTGAGGAGTACAACGACAAGTGTGTCTTGCCTACAGTCAAGCATGGTGGTGGGAGTGTCATGGTCTGGGCCTGCATGAGTGTTGCCGGCACTGCGGAGCTACAGTTCATTGAGGGAACCATGAATGCCAACATGTACTGTGACATACTGCAGCAGAGCATGATCCCCTCCCTTCTGAGACTGGGCCGCAGGGCACTATTCCAACATGATAACGACCCCAAACATACCTCCAAGACAACCACTGCCTTGCTAAAGACGATGAAGGTAAAGGTGATGGACTGGCCAAGCATGTCTCCAAACCTTAACCCTATTGAGCATCTGTGGGACATCCTCAAACGGAATGTGGGGGAGCGCAATGTCTATAACATCCACCAGCTCTGTGATGTCGATAAGTGGAAGAGCACTCCAGTGGCAACCTGTGAAGCTCTGGTGGCCTCCATGCCCACGAGGGGTAAGGCAGTGCTGGAAAATAATGGTGGCCACACAAAATATTGACACTTTGGGCCCAATTTGGACATTTCCACTTAGGGGTGTATTCACTTTTGTTGCCAACATTAATGGCTATGTGTTGAGTTATTTTAACCTTTTAACGCCGTTATGCCGTTCTATTCCATCATCATTACACTAGGCTTTAGAGCCGTTATGATGGAATAGAACGGCATAAAAGTTTGTAGCTCCTGTGCCCCTTCCGTTATTTTTTTTTCTTCTGGATCCGGTTGTGGGATGTGCCTAGCACCTCTGGCACTCCCCCAGGATCCAATCAGCATGGAGGGGGTGTATCGATTGTCCCCTGTAACACTGTAGCAGCCAATGAGTGGAATCATTGGCTCTTTCAAGTGTATCCACTTTCTCTCTTCTCTCAGTTCGATCTGAGAGAGAGAGGAAGACAGTTTAGTGTTTGTGGTGTGCTGTAGAAAGCTAGAGAGGGAAAAAAATATAAATACAAAATATATATATTTTTTTGCTTCTGATCACAGAGCTGCTACTGTGATCAGCCTAATATAACTTGGTTAGCCTGTCAGTGTTGATCAAAAGCGTTGGGGGTTTATTTGTGGGGGTTACAAAAGATATATATATATATATATATATATATATTTATTTATTTTTTGCTGCTGATCACTGAGCTGCTACTGTGATCAGCCTAATATCACAGTAATCAGCCTGTCAGGGCTTTGATCAGTGTCCAAAAGTTTAATTGTGGGGATCTTTAGTTATTATTAACCCCTTCCATGCTGTTCCCAATCACTACCCTTCCCAATGCTTTTTTTTTTTTTAGTTTATTAAATATATATATATATATATATATATATATATATATATATAATTTTTTTTTAAAATCTGAGGGAATAGGGTGGGTGGTAATTGGGGTGGTTTTGTGGGATTTTGAGGAAGGTGAAGTGGGAATCGGTGGTGGTGAAGTGGTAATTTGTATTGAAAAAAATCCCTTATGGCACGCTATTCAGCAGAAGAGGCTTATGCCATTCTTGCAGAAGATTCAGGGAGTGAAACCCTCTCTGCTCTGTCTGACAGCGCAACCCTTACGGCATTAGATATAGAGCCCCTGAGTGATACATCTAATGCTGGTGCTCCCTGCCGCCACCTAAAAGGAGGCGTCACATAAATGACCAAAATTGGCTACCCCCAAATTTCACTGCCCCAGAAATGCCAGAATTTACTGAGACTCCTGGCATCACAAGTGAACTATATGTCACTGATTCTGACAGATACCATATTTGAGCATATAGTTGCTCAAACAAATTTATATGCCAGCCAGTATCTGTCCAAAAATCCCCAATCTCTGTATGTCAGAAAAAATACCTGGCACCCCACTGACATACCGGAGATTAAAAAGTTTTGGGCCCTGACATTAATAATGGGGATTGTGAAGAAACCCGGCAAACGTTCATACTGGAGCCAGAACCCCATCCTGGCTACCCCTCTTTTTCCAGGGGTTATGAAGAGGGACAGATATGAACAATTGCTGCGGTTTCTCCATTTTAATAATAATACCCAGTGCCCCCCCAGCAATGATCCCCTGCATGACAGAATATATAAACTAAGGCCCCAGATAAGCCACCTGTCCCAAAAATTTAAAAACATTTACATCCCTGAGCAGGACATGTGCATTGATGGGTCCCTCATAAAATTTAAGGGGTGACTGCTTTTCAAGCAATATATACCATCCAAGAGGTCCCGCTATGGGGTAAAATTTTATAAACTCTGTGAATGCAGTACTGGGTACACCTGGGCATTTGGCATCTACCAGGGAAAAGATAGCAACTTGGATCCACCTGGCTGCCCAGATTCAGTTGGCACAAGTGGGAAAATTGTGTGGGATCTCCTACTACCCCTGCTAAATAAAGGGTACCATTTGTGGCTCGATAATTTTTACACCAGCACAAAGCTATTACATTTTTTTTTTTATTTTGAAACCGTGGCCTGTGGCACAACGAGAAAAAATCGCAAAGGTTTCCCCCAGAAGCTGACAAATGGAAAAACAAGTAGGGGCACAACGCCAGCTTTACGCCACAATGAGCTACTGGCCCTTCGGTACACTGATAAAAAAGATGTGTACATGCTCTCACAATGCACGATGAAGCTACAGTGCCAGTGTCTGTGAAGGGAAGATCTGCACAGATCCTAAAGCCAAAGTGCATTGTGGAGTACAACAAAAACATGGGGGGGGTAGATTTAGCTGACCGGTGCCTGCAGCCATATCTAATTCAAAGAAAAACTAGAACTTTGTACAAAAAAGTAGCTTTTTATATTATGCAGATCGCAGTATATAATGCATATGTGCTGTACAAAAAATTAGGCACAGGGAAACCTTATACTTTTTTGGAATTTGTGTTAAATGTAACATCTGATATTTTGTTTAACCAGACCCCTAATCCTCCCACTGTTCAATCTGAAAATGTCGAGCGACTCTGTGGCAGGCATTTTCCCACTAGGATCCCCCCCACTGCCTGCAAATTAACACCCCAGAAAAGATGCAGAGTCTGCTATAAAAAGGAGGGAGGAGGGATTCTAGTTACCATTGCCCTGACTGCCACTCTCAACCTAGCCTGTGCATCACTAATTGCTTTCGAATATATCACACAGAGTTAAACTTTTAATTTGAAAGCAACCTGTATGTGTTCCTATTTTATTTTATTATTCTGTATTCCTAACTCCTGACCTTGTCCTGTCCCTTTATATGTTAAGTCTATCCACTCTAAGGCCATTATAAGTTATACAAAACAACTAAAATACTCCTTTTAGAATATCCTGAGTTATCCACTTTTGCAAATGGTATGTCATGAGGGGGGTAATTTTCATTCCTGGGCTGTCATACTCTCTAAAGGCAACATAGGTCCAGAAAATCAATGTGCCAAATTTCTATGCAGACCCTATATTGGGCCCTGTAACTTCCCTATAAAACCTGTGCATATGGGGTATTGTTGTACTCATGGGAGATCACTGAACACAAATATGGGTGTATTATGGCAGTAAAAAATATAAGGATGATGATCTAAATAGAAAAAAGGCAGTGCTTGTGTGAAAAAAGCAAATAAAAAAATATGACCACTAAATTTGACCATGTTTTGTGACTAAGTGGCTACAAAAAAAGACTAAACATAGCCCCTTTTCAATACCCTGGGTTGTCTACTTTTGCAAATGGTATGCCATGATGGGGTAATTTTCATTCCTGCGCTACCATACTGTCTCAAAGGCAACATAGGTCCAGAAAATCAATGTGCCAAATTTCCATGAAAATTGGCAGACCCTATATTGGGCGCTGTAACTTCCTGAAACCACATAAAACCTGTGCATAGGGGGTATTGTTGTACTCATGGGACATCCCTGAACACAAAGATGGGTGTATTATAGCAGTTAAACATAAAAGGATGATATAAACAGCGAAAAGGCAGTGTTTTTGTGATAAACTAAAACTAAAATATGAACATTACCTTTGGCCAGATGTTGTGACTAAGTGGCTACAAACAAAGACTAAACATAGTCCTTTTTCAATACCCCTGCTATAATGTCTCAAAGAGGACAAAGGCCCAGAAAATGAATGTGCCAATTTTCCATGTAAATGGGCAGATCCCATATTTGGCCCTGTAACCTCTGTAAACCCCATAAAACCTGTACATGGGGGGTACTGTTTTACTCTTAGGACAGTGACAAACAAAAATATGTGTGTTTTATAGCAGAAAAATATAAAAGGTTGATGACAGAAACAGCCAAAGTGCAGTGTTTGTGCAAATAACGCATACAAAAAAAATGACCACTACATTTGGCCAGGTGTTGTGACTAAGGGGCTTCACAAAAAGATGTGACATTGCCCTTTTGGAATACCCTTGGTTGTCTACTTTTGTAAATGGTATGCCATGATGGGGTAATTTTCATTCCTGTGCTGCCATACTGTCTCAAAGGCAACATAGGTCCAGAAAATCAATGTGCCAAATTTCCATGCAAATTGCCGGACCCTATATTGGGTGCTGTAACTTCCTGAAACCATATAAAACCTGTGCATAGGGGGTATTGTTGTACTCATGGGACATTGCTGAACACAAAGATGGGTGTATTATAGCAGTAAAACATAAAAGGATGATATAAACAGCAAAAAGGCAGTGTTTTTGAGATAAACTAAAACTAAAATATGAACATTACATTTGGCCAGATGTTGTGACTAAGTGGCTACAAAAAAAGACTAAACATAGTCCTTTTTCAATACCCTGGGTTGTCTACTTTTGTAAATGGTATGCCATGATGGGGTAATTTTCATTCCTGGGCTGCTATAATGTCTCAAAGAGGACAAAGGCCCAGAAAATTAATGTGCCAATTTTCCATGTAAATGGGTTGATCCCATATTTGGCCCTGTAACATCTGTAAACCCCATAAAACCTGTACATGGGGGGTACTGTTTTACTCTTAGGACAGTGACAAACACAAATATGTGTGTTTTATAGCAGCAAAATATAAAAGGTTGATGACAGAAACAGCCAAAGTGCAGTGTTTGTGCAAAAAACGCATAAATAAAAATGAGCACTACATTTGGCCAGATTTTATGCCTATGGGGCTTCACAAAAAGATGTGACATGGCCCTTTTGGAATACCCTGGGGTTTCTTCTTTTGAAAATGGTATGCTATGATGGGGTAATTTTCATTCCTGGGCTGCTATAATATCTCAAAGAGGTCATAGGCACAGAAAATTAAGGTGCCAAATTTCCATGCATAAAGACTGAAATGGGCAGACCCCATATTGGCCCTGCAACCTTTGTAAACCCCATAAAACCTGTACATGGGGGGTACTGTTTTACTCGTAGGACCTTGACAAACACAAATATGTGTGTTTTATAGCAGCAAAACATAAAAGGTTGATGACAGAAACAGCCAAAGTGCAGTGTTTGTGAAAACAACGCATACAAAAAAACATAATTTATGTAAGAACTTACCTGATAAATTAATTTCTTTCATATTAGCAAGAGTCCATGAGCTAGTGACGTATGGGATATACATTCCTACCAGGAGGGGCAAAGTTTTCCAAACCTCAAAATGCCTATAAATACACCCCTCACCACACCCACAAATCAGTTTAACGAATAGCCAAGAAGTGGGGTGATAAGAAAAAAGTGCGAAAGCATAAAAAATAAGGAATTGGAATAATTGTGCTTTATACAAAAAAAAATCATAACCACCTCAAAAAGGGTGGGCCTCATGGACTCTTGCTAATATGAAAGAAATGAATTTATCAGGTAAGTTCTTACATAAATTATGTTTTCTTTCATGTAATTAGCAAGAGTCCATGAGCTAGTGACTTATGGGATAATGAATACCCAAGATGTGGATCTTCCACGCAAGAGT